>NC_081411.1:669231060-669568560 GCF_030272615.1 Cryptomeria japonica | reverse complement strand
CATAACTTAAAAACAAGAAATAATCTGGATGATCTCTTTGGTAATAATGTAGAAAACTAGGTTTCTAAAAACATGTCAAAACATCATCAAGATCCAATGGTGTAATTAAGAGTTATGTCCTCTACATCGAGACTGTTTTGACTGTTACAGAAAAAACTAGAAATGTTCATGCCTAGTCCGCCTAGGGCATAAAATATCTTAGAAAATACTCAACCAATCACATTGAATCTGAATTAATTTGAAAAATAATTCAAAAATCTATAAAATACCAAATTTACAACTATTTCCAATGGTGCAATCAAAATATATTAGTGAAATTCTCCACAAACCCCAATTTGTAGGGTTTTATGACAGTTTTCAAAGAATCCATTCAAACTTTCTCCACACATCACTTCCAATGCTAAAAATGGATTAAAAACAAATTTAATCCATCCCATCATCATACCAAATGGTTTTTATACTTTATTCAATTTATTTACATACAATAAAATGCCAAATAGCAGCAAGAAACATGTCTGCAACCAATAATTGTCAAATGAATTCAAAACAACAAACTCTTTATTGTTTTCCCAATAAAATACATTAAAAAAATTGATTTTTTGGTGGTCTTATATCTTCCTAAATCTCCCTTGTCATTTCATGAGAGATCAACAATCAAAATGATATACTTTTTCTCTACTGCCCACCAAATTCGTGCAGGATGGTGACAATTAGAGGCTTATCGGTTTATCTCATTCAAACTCTTCCTCTAACTTCACACACACCTTAGATTTGACAAAATTAGCATATTTATAGCCTCTTGCATCCATATGACAGTTACAACTTCCCACAAGACCAAAATACATATTTTTTACAACATTTACAACATATTTTGTTGTTTGACAATATTTGACATAATTGATAATTTTTCAAGTTGAACTCCAAACTTGACAAAACATTACAAGGACATCACACACATCTCCAAATGGACTAAATAAAACATATTACATCTTGTTTACCCTTCCATGACACTTTTTCAACATTTTGACCTTCTTGACCCAACTAGGACCGCAATGCACACCTTGCACAACTTTGGACAAAAAGGCTCATTTAGCCTTACATATTATGATTCAATGGACTCAAATAATGTTAATACATTATGAATGACTCAAATACAATAAAATTACTCATATTATGAATTTTGACCTCCTGGTATGCTTGTGTGCTTAAGTGCCTTTGCACCATACGTACCATGGAAGATTTCATTGCCTCTGATCAGATACCAAGTGGTTCTTTTATTTGGAGCAATGTTATGTAGGCTAAAGGTATTATTAGTTTAGGCAATGTCTGGGCCATAAGTAATGGTAGGAAGGTGAAATTCTGGGATGACCCTTGGATTGGAGGCTCTCAATAAGTGTGCCTCTTAGATGCTCATCCAAACTTGTAAGGAGAAGTTCGGTGTTAAAATTCCTGATTACTGGAGAGATCAAAAGTGGGTGGACCTCATCCCTATTGATCCCAATCTAAAGAAGGTAAACTTAATGATCAACCATGCAATCTTAAAAACCTGAAGGGAAGACCACATGGTGTGGAGTGGTACCTCTTCAATGATTTATTCTATTTCATTTGTTGTGCTTATGCTTTCTCAGTCAAAAGACCCTAGCCCCTACTAGGCTAAGGCCTGGCATCCAGGTTTGACTCCTAAAATTAATATGTTTTTATGGATTCTTTTGCAAAATAAGATTCTAACCATTGATTACTTGAGAAAGAAGGGTTTCTACTTCCCCAATAGATGTTATCTTTGTCTCAATGAAGAGGAATCATTGAACCACATTTTTCTACACTGTCCTTATGTCCATCATATTTGGGCTATGTTTTTTCAATATTGGGGTTTGAATTGGGTTTTCCCAGAGGAGATTCAAGACTATTTCAGGAGCTGGTACTGCACTACTGATATGTGACCATGAGAAATTTATGGAATTTTTCCTTCACACATATCCTTTGGGGTATATGGAAAGAGAGGAATAACAAAATCTCTAGGAATGATATTAACACCTCTAAGGTGGTGTGGGCCAAGATAAAATATAATTGTGTTGAGAATGTGATGGCTAGGGGAGAGCATTACTATAATAATAAGGACTTTGATCTAAAGAGTTGGAATATTCCAACCTACATGGACACCAACACCAACCAAATCAAAAGAAGTATGTGCAGTTGGTCTTTTCCCCTTGATGCTTGGTTTAAGAATAACTTTGATGGAGCTGCTAAAGGTAACCCAGGGAAAACTAGTTGTGGTGGAGTTATCTGGAATGGTGTTGTCTTTTGTATTGGGCCAGTTGCCTTTCCCTTGGGGATTCAGACTAATCATCTGGCTGAAGCTATGGGCACCCTCCAAACTATCCAATTAGAATATAATCTAGGTGTCAAAGTGTTATGGTTGGATGGGGATTCTAAATAAATTATTAATTGCCTTCTTGGTAAACACCAACCCTCATGGATGATTAAAAACATCATTGATTCTTCTAGGGAGTTTCTTGAGGGGTTTGATAAGTTCTACATTTATCATGATTGTAGAGAGGCCAACAAGTGCGCTGACTAGGATTCCAATGAGGCAGAATGGAGCAAGAAAATCAAGATGTGGAATAGCGAGGGGGAGCTCCCTTGTGTGGCACATGACATCTTAATTTATGAAAGATATCATGATAAGCAAGGCAGGATTTGATATCATTTCTCGAGACGATAGGGGAGGTTGTGGCAGCAGGAGTTGGTTTTGTATGTAGCTGAGAAGGAAGTGCATTAATAATTGTAGGATCACTTCACATGCTTTATGGGTGCTTTTTTCTTTATCAAGTGGAAGCATTAGAAATTTCCATTGGCTTCTAGTTGTTTCTCATAGAAAGTTCATAGTAAAGAAAGGTATTAGCAGGAATTCATAGTTGACAGATAACGATAACAATATGGCTGGAAATCGCAAGAGAATGGAGGAAACCACTATTGATAAATGGAGGATGTTGGTATTTCAATAGAAGGAGATTGTTGATATTCATTAAGGATATTGAGAAGGTTGTTGAAGATTATTGATATAACTGAAGAAGGATGATAACTATCTTTATAACATTATTTTGTCATTGATGTCATGAAATTGATATTTTGATTCAGTATGATGTTGCCATATCTTGAGAAGATTGATTTGAAGAGAATTAAGATGTCAGTGAAAGACGCATAAAGAATGTGATGAATAAGGGGAGAAATAAGTTATTCAATGGGAAACTATTACTGAGTTAGACAATGATGAGATCATGATGTTTAGATTGTTTTGATATCCTACATATGTTGTTGATTGTAAGGTTAATACTATACTATGTCACTGAGCAAAGAACCTAGTCGGTACACCCTAAGGAACCTAGTCGGTAAACCCTAAGGTTATCGATATTGATTAATGAAGGCGGAATGTCTACTGAGTGAAGTTTAGTATTTACCAAGTGGCAACTGAGTTATGACAGAATGCATTGGATGAATAAAAGTGTTATTTAATGAAGGAAGCTGATTAGCTGGACTTGATTAAATGATTGTTATGTCGTGCAAGAAGTTTGTTAAGGATCTATGGCTTTGAAAATTCAGGAGCTAAATCTACAGCACAGATTGAACCGCTTAACCTAGCACAAGTTCCAAGAATGGAATGCAAGTTCTTAGGCGAAGTAAAACATTTTTTAGATCGAAGGATACATTGAACCTAGTCAAGATTGAAGATCTAATGGCTATGATTGATCATGGGAAATGTGATCAAGGAGATTCAATGGTTAGCAAAATTGTTTATAAATAAGAAACTATTGATGAACAATAAAAGCAGGCAAGTGTAAGAATAGGGATGCTACATAGTGATTACCAAGCACAGAAGCTTGAACACCTGTTTGAATAACAGAGTAGGGAGTCCAGCAGAGGGACAAGATAAGTCCTATGACTAGACAGTGTTGAGCAAATAAGAATCTGCTTTAGCATTTTAGATGTGAAGTTGCAGATATTTTTTGTATTACTGTTATATTGTAAAGTGAAAGAAAATCTCTTAACCGAGTGGACCTAACAGTCTTATATATAAATCCTCTAGCAAGGTAAAATTCTAGTTGAGTGTTTGAAATCCTTTGACAAGGTCACTTCTAATAAAGTAAAGATCCTAACAGATCTGAGGGAAATCCCTTAATCGGGTCACATCTAGCAATGTGTTTGTAATCTTTAGCGGGATTTGCTTTTAACCGAGCATACTCTAGAAGAGTATATTTCTTAGTGGGTCCGAAATCCCATAGTGGTTTGTCCCTATTTGGGTTTCCATGTTAAATCTAGTGTTATATGTGTTATGATAATTATGTGTTTATGAGTTAGCATGTTTAGCAGTTTTTGGTTATATTGCTGAAGTATAAGTTACCGAGGTTGAATCTGTTGATTTCATAGATGATTAAGTTTGTATGATTCAGCCCCCCTCTCATCTTGTTAGCTATTGGCATCAGTACTTTACAATTGGTATCAAAGCTTGTGGACTCTGGAAGAAAAGTTTAAAGGTACTTGAGGCAAAGATCCGAAGATGTATAAGAGGGATGCCCCAAAGCTGAACAAGTCTAGTTTCTCCACATGGAAAAAAAGGATGAAGCTGCACTTATCGAGAATTAGAGAATATGCTACATATTATCTGGAGAATGATTTCATTACACCTAGCACCTATCCATTGACAATGGAAGAGATAAAGGCAAAGCAAGAACATATTTAAGCAATGATTGAAATAACATCAACATTGACCGACTCAGAGTTTAATGACCTAGAAGGTTGTAGTGATGCCAAAGCAATGTGGGACAAACTCATATCTATGTATGGCAGTGATGAACATGTTCAGAGAGCAAAAGTGGATAGTCTAAGAGGTCAATTGAATCCATGAGAATGAATGAAGGTGAGAACATAACCTAGTATAGTACAAGACTAAAGGAAATTGTCAATCAAATCAAAGGAGCGGGAGGAACTATTGAAGAGAAGGATGTCACAAGTAAGTTATTGAGAACCCTTCTCCCTGGTTATGCAATCTGAGTCTCTGCAATCAATGAATTGAGGTTTATACCTAACATGCCAGTTTCTTTAGATACTACCATCGGTAAGCTACATGCATTTGAGTTAAGTAATTTTGATAACAGTGGGTCTTCGGTAAATAAAGTTGAATCTACATTCAGTTCTTTTCATCTTGGTGAATCTAATGATTACAATGATAGAATGAATAAGTATTCTGAAGGGAATCATAATGGAGCAAGTGAAATATTTTATAAGAACATGGAAGAAGTGCAAAAACTATATTAGGAAATCAGAAATCAAGAAGAATTTGAAGCATTGTTGGCCAGGAGGTTACCGAGAGGCAAAGGTAAGTATAAAGGAAAGTTACCTTTGAAATGTTTGAATTATGATAAAATAGGACATATGGCCTCTAACTGCCCTGACAAAGAATCTAGTGAAAATAGAGAATACCGAGATGATAGACAAAAAGACAATCACTACAGAGGATACCAGGATTTCAGAAGAAGAGATAGAAAGGCATGCCTAATTGCCGATGAGGAATCCAATGATGACAAATCTGATGAAACAGACACAGAGGAAGTTGCTTATGTGGCCATTAAGGATGGATCTGATGAAGAAAGGTATGAAGAAAAAGCCTTAATATCTCACATAAATAATAATGATTCTTGGATCATAGATAGTGGATGCTCACATAACATGACAAGTGATAAACACAAATTTGTTAAATTAGAAGATTATGATGGAGGCTATGTAAGATTTGGTAATGATGTACCATGTCCAGTAAAAGGTAAAGGCTCAATCAATGCAAAATGTGATGATGTTTATTGGGTTGAAGGTTTAAAATACAATTTGTTGAGTGTAGCACAGCTAAACAACACAGGTTACCAAATAGAATTTCAGAAAGGAATTGTCAAAGTTCATGACAAGCATGGAAAGTTAGCAGCTATCGGGACTCAAACAAAAGGTAACATATTTCACCTTGACTCAACTCAGAACAAGTGTCTTTATGCAAAGATAGATGATATCTGGTTATGGCATAAAAGGTTTTGTCATGTAAATTTTGATAATCTGATCAAAATAAGTAAGAATCACCGAGTAAGAGGTCTACCGAGCTTGGAGAAACCTGAGAATGCTATATGTAGAGGATGCCAGATGGGTAAGATGAAAAGATCAAGCTTTATAAGTAAGTCCTACACTTCTAAGGGAATTTTAGATCTTCTGCATACTAATCTTTGTGGTCCTATGAAAGTTCAGAGTTATTATGGTGATAAATATTTCATATTATTTGTGGATGATTATTCAAGGATGATGTCACTTATGTTTTTAAAAGAAAAATTAGAAACTTTTCAAATGTTTAAAAGGTACAAGGCAAGAGTTGAGAATGAAATAGTAAGACAACTGAAATGTCTTAGATCTAATAGAGGAGGAGAGTTCACCTTTGATGAATTTAACTTAATCTGCAATGATCATGGTATAAAAAGACAAGTCTCTGCACTGAGAGCTCCATAGGAAAATAGGATAGCTGAGAGAAGAAATAGATCTATTGTGGATTGTGCCAGATCCTTGATGATTGAAAACAATGTGCCACAAAAAATTTGGAGAGAAGCAATAAGCACTACTGTTTACACCCTGAAATAAGTACAACTAAAGAAAGGAACTTTGAAGACACCATATGAAATCTGGTATGACAAGAAACCTAATGTAAGTTACTTTAAAATCTTTGGAAGTAGATGCTATGTACACAAAGATGATAGAAATGAAAAGTTTGATCAGAAAAGTGAAGAAGGAACATTTCTAGGTTATTCTTCTAGAAGCAAAGCATTTAAATGTCTGATCAAATCATCTAACAAAATAGTAGAAAGTGCAAATGTGAAAATTGATGAATTTGCAGAAAGAAATGATGAAGGAAATTCCAAGGAACCAGAAGATTATGAAGAATTTGTCTATGTTCAACAGACAAGTCCTACTAAGAGAGTTACTGAAGGAAATAAAGAAAATGTCCAGTTACCAAGTGATGAAGAAGATCATACCGAGCCTGTATTAGCCAAATATGTCAAAAGGAATCATGCATCAAGTCAAATTATAGGAGATAAGGATGATCCAGTGATGACAAGGAACAAACTAAGACAAAACACATGTCTGATATCTGAATTTGAACCGAGAATAGTAAAAGAGGCATTTAACAGTGAAGATTGGGTAAATGCAATGACAAAAGAGATTGATCAAATCAAGAAGAATGACACATGGACACTGGTCCCAAGACCGAAGGACAAAAATGTAATCGGTACAAAGTGGATTTTCAGAAACAATCTAAATGAAAAAGGTGAGGTCATTCAAAATAAAGCAAGACTAGTTTGCAAAGGATATGCTCAAGAAGAAGGAATAGATTATGGCATGACCTTTGCACCTGTGGCTAGACTTGAAGGAGTAAGAACATTGTTGGCATATGTTGCTTTCAAAAATTTCAAGGTATATCAAATGGATGTCAAATCTACATTTTTGAATAGTATACTAGAAGAAGAAGTTTATATTGAACAACCTGAAGGATTTGTTGAAGACAAGAATAAAGATCAGGTATGTAAATTGAACAAAGCTTTATATGGTCTAAAACAAGCACCTAGAGCATGGTATGAGAGATTGCACTCTTACTTAATCAAGACTGGTTTTATAAGAACAAGTGAAAACAACAATACGTACATGAAGAATGATGAAGACAATGGAATACTGATCTCAACCATATTTGTTGATGACATTATATTTTGTGGAAATGATTCTCTATGCAAAAACTTTGGTAATGAAATGTGCAAAGAATTTGAGATGTCACTAATCGGTGAGATAATGTATTTTATAGGTTTACAAATACTGCAAATGAAAGATGAGATTTTCATTAATCAATCCAAGTACATAAAGGAAATCTTGAAGAAATTTGGAATGGAGGATTCAAAACCAGTAAGTACTCATATGACTACCAACTGTAAACTATCAAAGAATGATGAATTTGTATCTGTTGATGAGACACTTTACTGATCCATGATTGGAAAGTTACAATATGTTGTGCGTAGTAGACCGGATATAGCACATGTAGTAGGTATTGTTGCAAGATTCTCTGCAAATCACAAAGAAACCCATATGACAACAATTAAGAGAATTTTCAGATACCTAAGAGGCACTGAAGATTTTGGCTTAGTATATGAAAAGAGAAATGATTTTGATTTAAAAGTTTATACTGATGCTGATTGGGCAGGCAACACTGATGACAGGAAAAGCACAAGTCGAGGAGCTTTCTTTTTAGGAGAAAGACTAGTGAGTTGGCTTAGCAAGAAATAAGGATGTGTTTCACAGTCAATAGCAGAAGTTGAATATGTTGCTGCAGCATTGAATTGCAGTAATATAGCATGGATAAAACAACTGTTAGAAGGTATAAATGAAAAGGTTACCAAGTCAGTAACTATATTCTATGATAATACAAGTGCCATTAACATTTCAAAGAATCTGGTAATGCACTCTAAGACAAAACATATTTCTATCAAGTATCATTATCTCAGAGAAGAAGTTCAAGAAAAGAAAGTTGTGCTAGAATATGTTACCACAAAGGAGCAAATTGCAGACATCTTCACAAAGCCACTACCAAGAGACACTTTTGAGTATCTCCAAAGAAAGTTAGGGGTCCTACCCCTATCTTCTACTCACTGACAGAGTTTGGTAAAAGCATCAATTCGATGAATCTACAGAATATTATGTGTGGATTAATGCTGATTTATGCACTTTAGGAAGTTTTCTAAAGGTGTGCAGGAACGTGAATAGGATAGAGGAAATAGCATTGAAGGAAAGATTTCTCTGATCAAGTATTAGATGTTACATTTGCATATGTGATTCAGCAAAAGCAAGCACTTCACATCAGAAGAGTTCATGATTTAGTTCTTTTACTTTTTGGTATTGTTGTCAAAGGGGGAGAAGACTAAATGGTAAAGCCCTAACTAAAGAAGATAACAGAAGACTAATGACAGGAGGAGAAATTTACTGAAAAAAAGGGAGAAGACTTCAGAAGAAGAAAACAACTCAAGGATAATAGGAGAAGTCTCCACAACAATTTGAATCCAAATCAATTTGAATATCTTGTTGGTATTACCATTTAAAAGTTGGTATTGCCATCAATGCCAAAGGGGGAGATTGTTGACATTTCAATACAAGGAGATTGTTGATATTCATTAAGGATATTGAGAAGGTTGTTGAAGATTATTGATATAATTGAAGAAGGATGATAACTATCTTTATAACATTATTTTGTCATTGATGTCATGAAATTGATATTTTGATTCAGTATGATGTTGCCATATCTTGAGAAGATTGATTTGAAGAGAATTAAGATGTCGGTGAAAGACATAGAAAGAATGTGATGAATAAAGGGAGAAATAATTTATTCAATGGGAAACTATTACCGAGTTAGACAATGATAAGATCATGATGTTTAGATTGTTTTGATATCCTACATATGTTGTTGATTGTAAGGTTGTAAAGTGGAAAAATCGAACCCTAGTTGTCCTCCCCTCCCCAACTCCAAGGAGAGAGAAGGGAGAGTCACTAGGGTTGATGGTTTTCACTTAGGGGAGACTTTACATTCAAAAGAGGGTTGAAACGCACAAGATCCAATCCCATGCAATGCAAGATTGGATTCTAAACAAGTTTCAAGGGTTGTGACATCAAGGATACCCTCTTTTGTAAAGAATGTAGATAGAAAGATTGAACTAGGAATGCATGTAAAGTAGGAAAGATTCGCTTATAAATAGAGATAGGGATATGGGATGAAGCTGCAGACCTGGAATTAGTAGTAAAATGTCGAGATGGTACTGTTCTACAAATTTGAGCGAAAATTGACAGGATGATGGCGCCCGACGTGCACATGGTCCTCCGAAAAATCCGCGAAATGAAGGGGGATCTGTTCGTCTCTGCACAAGGATTCCAAATCTTCAATTACAGCCGCGTACCTACAACCTACACACAGAAAAGAGAGGATGATTGGGGGGTTAGGGATGAGGGGTTTGCCTTTAGGTCAAACCCCGGTTTTGGAATTAACCAAGAAATGAGAATACTGTAAATGTAAATGTTTGTAATGTAAACAAGTATTGATACCTTATTGTAAGAATGTTTGTATTCTTACATGCGAAGGTGTAATGAATGTTGTATTTTGTATGTTGTATGTGATCTCCTCTTCAATGGTTGAATCCTTGTCTTGAATGCAACACCTAGCCTTGAATGGAGACTTAGAATACTCAATTGCTTGAAGGAATGCTTGAATGCTTAAATGCTTGAATAGCGCTTCCGCCTTTTGCTCTTGCTTATTTTCTTCCTTTTTCCTCCCTCCTCAAATGGGAGGGGAAATGTAGTTTATATACTTGTCAATTAGGGCTGATAGACTGATTTTTCTGACCTTAGGCCGACCAAGGAACATTATTTCCCGAATTGCAAACTTAAAGATCCGATGCCCAAAAGAGACCGGGCCCAAAATAGGGCCAGGGACCAGGGCGCTGAGCGCCATGGTCCTGGGGAACCAGGGCACTGGGTGCCCTAGTCCAGAAGGACCAGGGCGCTAGGCGCCATGGTCCCACCTCCTGAGACAGCAGGGTGCAAGGAGGGATCAGGCCAGGGTGCAGAAAAATGCAGTTTTTGGTGTTATAAACAGGTTTCGGGGTCTCCATTCAGGTTCAACGTTGCGCCGCCATCGTGAAGACCCAAATGTAGTCAAAATTGCAAGTTTCACAATTTTAGGATGCTACATTTAGCCCCCACTTTAGCGGGAGTATAAGCGTACGCTCATACTTCCGGTACAGTACAAGGAAACAACATTGAAAAACTTTCACCACGTCAAGGAGGCAAGATACACCAAGCCCCCAGTGGACTAAGGATCTTATGACTTCAATTGACAAAGTAAAAGGGAAGATCACGAGGGAGAACCATGATTGTCAGTAGTAAGGTTCCCTCACTATGAGTCATGCAAGAAAGATTTCAAAAATTTTCAAGGCAAAGCTAAATTTGTCAAGAAATTTTCAAGTATCTTGAAAAGATATGAACGGGATGTATGCCCCCCTACGTTAAAGCAATCGCACATGCCTCACCCGGGGTGATTGCTTTAAGGTAGTGATATATATAAGAAATGAGAAAGGAAAGGAGTACATTATCACAAGGATTTAGCCCCCAAGTGTGAGATAAGCCCAAGGATAATAGACACAAAACACAAAGCACAAGGTGACTTCACTTTCCTCGGGGTCAGTATGCTGTATGATAATTCATGTATATCATATGTATGTATGCATAATTGTTCTTCATTCCCAAATCAAGGAAGGTCACCTAGAAGAAGGGAACACATGTGTCTTTTGAGTCAACATGAGAGAGACCAAAAGAGATCTCAATGTTTTGCATCGTCCTCAAGTAGACAACACTAAGGACAACAAATAGAAGAATGAGATAACATATAGAAGAAGTAACAAAAGAGATCAAGAGAGGAGGAGAGAGTCTGCTATGCTAATGAACTATTCTAGCACGCCATCTACCCCCCGATCTTGCTGATCAATATTTCAGGAAGGTAGGAAACACGCTAGAGGAGGAACATCCAACACAGCAGATGGAGCTATCACAAGATCCAAACAAGGGCTATGTTCATATCCCAAGCCATGTTGTTCTTGTCTAGGAGCTAGGATAAGTTCTTTAGAAAATTCGTTAGATAAATGGTTATCAACATCAACATATTCATACTCACTATCAAAATGAACAGGAGTAACATTTTCATCATGAATAACATTTTCATCTATATCATCATCAAGATTTATAAAAATAGGATCTTTAACTCGCACAGGATCAAGGCCATCATGCATCTTATGTTTAGGAGATTTCGGCTCAATCGTCGGCTGAGGAGAAAATGGAATAATACTAGCTGAAGGTGTTTTTGGGGATTGCAAAGTTTGAGAAGCAGCTTCCTGAGCTCTAAGACGATGCTTTTGTCGGCGTTCATGTGCAGAACGATTCCATCTAGTCTTAGTAGGAAGTTGAGAAGATTGAGGAGGAGGAATATTCTCATCCTTTTCACTTGGGTGTTTAGGTTGTGGTCTCTTAGGTTGAACAATAGGAGAAGAGGAAGGTCTCTTCTCTCCATAAGAGGAAGGAGGAGGAACTGCTCCATATAAGGGAGGAATACTTGGTTTAGGAAGGAGACCAAG
This sequence comes from Cryptomeria japonica, assembly GCF_030272615.1. Lineage (NCBI taxonomy): Eukaryota > Viridiplantae > Streptophyta > Pinopsida > Cupressales > Cupressaceae > Cryptomeria > Cryptomeria japonica. The sequence continues at coordinate 669,556,321 of NC_081411.1, read as the reverse complement.
TCCATCATGACGAGGAGGTATAGGTCTACTTTTAGGAAGTTTATTAGTCATAGGCATAGCCACATTCATAGGGATGGGTTGGGAATCTTCTTGAGGAAAGACATTAGTTTTATCTTTCAAGGGAAGAACTTCCTTCTCAAGAATGATAGGAATGTCAAGTTTGGGTGTTCTAGGTTCACTTAGAGACAGAATCATATCTTTTTTCCACTTTTGATAAGATTTGAAAAGATGATCACTTTGCGGAGGAAGAGATTGGAATTGTTTAGGCCAAAAGTAATCAATAGGAACGCTAGAAGTTCTTTCAGCTGATTTAAAGAGACTATGATTGACAGTAACAACTTCACCATTATGGGGAAATTTCAGACACTTATGAATAGGAGGAGCAATAGCTCTCATGGAAGATAGCCAAGGATAGCCTAGCTTCACATGAAATTGTTTGAATGATGGAATAATAGCAAAGTCCACATCAAGGGATTTGTTATGGACCTCAATAGGTAATGTAATAGAACCAATTGCAGGAGAGGAAAATGCATCAAATAGTTTCACAACCACATTTGTTTCATCATAGATCACTTGATTCAATTGCAAAGTAAAAAGAAATTCTTCAGTAATGATATTAACCATACAAGAAGGATCAATAAGAACTCCATGGCAAGGTGTATTCTTGACCTTTGCAACTACTGATAGTTTCACTAGAATCAAAGGTGATGGAAGGTTCTTTAGGGATTTTCTGCTGCTCTACAAAGTTAATCACATTCAGAGTCATAGACACAAGATCATCAGGTGAGACAGAGGAATCATTAGTATAAATCACATTAGAGGTATGAGAAGGCAATGGATCAGTAAAAATCTAAAGATTTTGGTTAGGAGGAGCCACAGACGTGTTGCCTTTATCATTCACACCAGAAACAGAGATAGTATTATTATCAATCAAATCTTGAATTTTACCCTTTAAAGAAAAACATTTTTCAGTATCATGCCCAGGATGACAATGAAATTGACAAAAAGATTTGTTATCAAAATAGGGTGAATTAATCTTTGCAAGATCTATTTGCTTTATAGGAGGAAGAGTAAGCACATTTTGTTCCAATAACTTATTCATAATACTATGCAATGACTCATTCAAAGGAGTAAACTTTCTTTCTTTCTTGAAAAACTTAGAAATAGGAGGCACACCTGATGCCACATTCACATTGTTGTTGATCATGTTTTCATTGAATTTAATGGACTCTCTGTTCAGTTTAAACTTCCCAAATGATTGTTGACTACTATCACCCTTATCACTCGGAGCCATAGGATTTGCTTGTTCCATTTGACTCACAGTCAGTTGATAATTGTGAAGAGTTGCGCACAACTATTGGAAAGAAGTAAACTCAGAAAATAGAAGTTTTTCTCTAATATCTTTTTGTAAATTAGAAATAAAGATTCTTTGAATATCATTGTCAGGTACTGGAAAAGAAATTTGAGCATACAAATGCTTATATCTACCAATGAAATCAGTCACTTTTTCTTTAACACCTTGTTTACAATGCATTAAATCAATCAAAGTAAATTTAGGACTTATATTGTTTTGAAATTGTTGAATAAAAGCATTTGCAAGTTGTTCGAAAGAAGTAATAGAATAAGAAGGCAATGAGCAATACCATTGTAAGGCTTTATCTCTTAATGTTCTAGTAAACAGTTTTGCAACCAACCTTTGCTCATAAGCAAAATCAGTACATATTGTTTGAAAGGTCTTAACATGTGTTAGAGGATCACCCTTACCATTATAAAGCTCCAAATGCGGAATTTCAACATGTTTAGGGGGGATAGCTCGAACAATGTCAAGAGAAAGTGGGCTCGCAATATCAAATGTGGGAACACTAAACTTAGATTGATTCATAGAGGCAATTTGTTGTTGTAAAGAAAAGACAGTTTGTGCAAGATTGTTAATGGTTGCTTCAGTCGAAGAGTTCATATTAGACGTGTTAGATTGTGATGGAGGTGTTATGTTATTGAAATAAGGTAGAGAGTAAGGTGGTGGGACACTATGATAGTTAGTCATAGGAGATGATTGGAAAGGAGGAAGACTACAAGGAGGAATGGAAGGGTTAAATGAATTGCCCCCTTGCGTCATGTTTATTTGTGGAGATATAATAGGAACACTCATTGAAGGAATGAATGAAGAAGTCAGATTGAATGAAGGAAGTGGGTTGATTGAAGAAGAGGGATTGCCCCCATGACTAGTGATCATAGAAGGAATGTCTTGTATTGAAGTAGTCATTATGTTTGATGTAAAACTAGGTATACTAGCAATAGAAGTTGTCAAAGGAATAGAATGATTGACTTGAGTAGGAGGTTGTGTATAACCTAAAGTTTCGGCACAACTCTTCATAGGCATCACATTCGAATCCACAATGTGTGCAATACCACACAAAATATCAATTCCATTCTTATCACTTTGAACCATATGTTTTAGACCCTCAATTAAGGAAAGAGCTTGACTATCGGGGTATTCTTGAGACATCCATTGTCGAAAATCATCAAATTGGTTATCCAATTTTGAAAGTTGTTCTACAGAAATCTCATGGAGAGCTTCTTCATCATTAAGAGGATTAGAGGAATTACCCATGTCCTCGTTAAAAAGGCCATTCAAATTAGGTTCCATCTCCTCGGTAATTACACCTTGGAAGGACTTAATTCTAAGGCTTCATCTAACGGGAATAGTGTAAGTAGGGCTTATTGTTGTAAAACTCATGCACTAAAGAGAGAGAGAAGATTTTGAATTTTAGAGGTAGCAAATTTCAATAAAATCAGCCAATCTCCTAGATTTAAGCTGTTAAATGCAATCAGGACAATCTCCCGAAATTTCAGAAAAAATGTCCGGGACCGTGGCGAACGGAGTGCACACGGTCCTTGCAACTTTTTTTGAAATTTTCAGGGATGACAGTTATGATGATTTTAAAGCTAATTTGAAAAAATTGAGTGATTTTATGATCTGTAGATAGGCCAAATTAAAGTTGCAATCTCAAAATTGAACCCTACCAAGATTGTTGAAAAATGTAAAATTTGAATTTTGAAAAAGAGAGGGAAACTAAAATTTTGAATTTTATGATTTTAGAGGGAACACTAAAAGCAATGCAAGTTTTGAAATTTAAAAGTTGACTCGATTTCATGCAAAATTCGAATTTGAAAGTGGAAATCAAGGTTGTTGCAATTAAACACTTAATTTCAAAAGTCACAAACTACAAAAAATTGAATAAAACACTGAAATTTCGAATGAATGCCAACACACTTTTCAGATTTAGGACTGTAAGAAACAATTTTGATATGAATTTTAATTTCAACAATTTTTGAATGATTAGAAGCCTCAATCCAAGCAATCGCTAGACCAACTTTGACTTTAATTTTGAAAGTGTTAGAATTGATAAGATCAGCCAAAATTCTAGATTTTAGCAGAAAAATACAGTAAGATCTAGCTCCCAAAATTTCAGAAAAAATGTCGAGGACGAGGGCGCTCGGGGTGCACACAGTCCTCGCAACTTTTTTCCAAATTTTCAGGGATGAAAGATATTGTGATTTTATTGCAGAATCCAAAGTTACAGCCGATTTGGAGGTGTTTTGATTAGTGAAATTATCAGTCAAAGGTTGAATCAAGAAGGTTTTAAAAATTAGGGTTTTGACATTTAACCACTTAATTTTCAGAATTAAAGCACAAATATGAATTGACAATTTGCAATAGAAGGGTAGATCTGAAACAAGCATTAACAATTAAAACATTTCACAAGCTTAATTACTTAAAAAGAAAATTTTAGGGTTTTTATGCAATCAACCTCTAAAATTTGCAAAAGATCAAACATGGAAATGTAATTAAGGAAACAAAATTTTCAGATCTAACCATGAATAATCAGAATGAGGATGTTCACGTCGGGTTCACCAAAATGTAAAGCAGAAAAATCGAACCCTAGTTGTCCTCCCCTCCCCAACTCCAAGGAGAGAGAAGGGAGAGTCACTAGGGTTGATGGTTTTCACTTAGGGGAGACTTTACACTCAAAAGAGGGGTTGAAACCCACAAGATCCAATCCCACGTAATGCAAGATTGGATTCTAAATGAGTTTCAAGGGTTGTGACATCAAGGATACCCTCTTTTGTAAAGAATGTAGATAGAAAGATTGAACTAGGAATGCATGTAAAGTAGGAAAGATTCGCTTATAAACAGAGATAGGGATATGGGATGAAGCTGTGGACCTAGAATTAGCCGTCAAATGTTGAGACAATGCTGTTCTGCAAATTTGAGCGAAAGTTGATGGGACGATGGCGCTCGGCGTGCACACGGTCCTCCGAAAAATCCGCGAAATGAAGGGGGATCTGTTCGTCTCTGCACAAGGATTCCAGATCTTCAATTACAGCCATGTACCTGCAACCTACACATAGAAAAGAGAGGATGATTGGGGGGTTAGGGATGAGGGGTTTGCCTTTAGGTCAAACCCCAGTTTTGGAATTAACCAAGATATGAGAATGCTGTAAATGTAAATGTTTGTAATGTAAACAAGTACTGATACCTTGTTGTAAGAATGTTTGTATTCTTACATGCGAAGGTGTAATGAATGTTGTATTTTGTATGTTGTATGTGATCTCCTCTTCAATGGTTGAATCCTTGTCTTGAATGCAACACCTAGCCTTGAATGGAGACTTAGAATACTCAATTGCTTGAAGGAATGCTTGAATGCTTAAATGCTTGAATAGTGCTTCCGCATTTTGCTCTTGCTTATTTTCTTCATTTTTCCTCCCTCCTCAAATGGGAGGGGAAATGTAGTTTATATACTTGTCAATTAGGGCTGATAGACTGATTTTTCTGACCTTGTGCCGACTAGGGAACATTATTTCCCGAATTGCAAACTTAAAGACCCGATGCCCAAAAGAGATCGGGCCCAAAATAGGGCCAGGGACCAGTGCGCTAGGTGCCATGGTCTTGGGGGACCAGGGCGCTGGGCGCCCTAGTCCAGAAGGACCAGGGCACTGGGCGCGATGGTCCCACCTCTCGGGATAGTAGGGTGCAAGGAGGGATCAGGCCAGGGTACAGAAAAATGCAGTTTTTGGTGTTATAAACAGGTTTCGGGGTCTCCATTCAGGTTCAACGTTGCACCACCATCGTGAAGACCCAAATGCAATCAAAATTGCAAGTGTCACAATTTTAGGACGCTACAAAGGTTAATACTATACTATGTCACCGAGCAAAGAACCTAGTCGGTAAACCCTAAGGAACCTAGTCAGTAAACCCTAAGGTTATCGATATCGGTTAATGAAGGTGGAATGTCTACCGAGTGGCAACCGAGTTATGACAAAATGCATTGGATGAATAAAAGAATTATTTAATGAAGGAAGCTAATTAGCTGGAGTTGATTAAATGATTGTTATGTCATGCAAGAAGTTTGTTAAGGATCTACGGCTTTGAAAATTTAGGAGCTAGATGTACAACATAGATTGAACCACTTAACCTAGCACAAGTTCCAAGAATGGAATGCAAGTTCTTAGGAGAAGTAAAACATTTTTCAGATTGAAGGATACATTGAACCTAGTCAAGATTGAAGATCTGATGGCTATGATTGATCATGGGAAATGTGATCAAGGAGATTCAGTGGTTAGCAAAATTATTTATAAATAAGAATCTATTGATGAACAATAAAAGCGGGCAAGTGTAAGCACAAGGATGCTACATAGTGATTACCAAGCATAGAAGCTTGAAGACCCATTTGAATAATAGAGTAGGGAGCACAACAGAGGGACAAGATAAGTCCTATGACTAGACAGTGTTGAGCAAATAAGAATCTACTTTAGCATTTTAGATGTGAAGTTGGAGATAATTTTTTATTACTGTTATTTTGTAAAGTGACAGAAAATATCTTAATCGAGTGGACCTAATAGTCTTATATGTAAATCCTTTAGCAAGGTAACATTCTAGTTGAGTGTTTGAAATCCATTGAGAAGGTCACTTCTAACAAAGTGAAGATCCTAACAGATCTGAGGGAAGTCCCTTAACTAGGTCACATCTAGCAATGTGTTTGTAATCTTTAACAGAATTTTCTTTTAATTGAGCATACTCTAGAAGAGTATATTTCTTAGTGGGTTTGAAATCCCATAGTGGTTTTTCCCTATTTGGGTTTCCATGTTAAATCTGGTGTTATATATGTTATGATGATTATATGTTTATGAGTTAGCATGTTTAGCAGTTTTTGGTTATATTGTTGAAGTATAAGTTACCGAGGTTAAATATGTTGATTTCATAGATGTTTAAGTTTGTATGATTCATTCCCCCCTCTCATCTTGTTAGCTATTGGCATCAGTACTTTACAGAGGAACCATCCTCAGGTCTGGGCTGTGCTGCAAGCAACCGAGATGACTGATTTCATGGAGAGAATGCAAGAGAAATGGCCCAAAATTACTCAAATTTTCAAAAAGGGCTAGAATAAAGTCACATTGACCATTGGTAGTAGGAAGTTCAAGGCGAATGAACCCATGATTTCTGAGGCTATGGGTCTTCTGATGGATGACATAAAGTTCTATAGGGATAGAAAGCTTTCAAATGCTGCTGTGAAGAAATTTCCTAAGGATGAGGAGGAGAAAGCCAGATTGGTGAAAGGTAGTCATACTTACTACTCACTGAAGGTAATTAAGTTAATTTGGTGAAGGATTTTCCTTTCTATTATGGAGTTTATCACTTTAGATGGGATATTCACTAGGGTTTATAGCTATCATTTTATTATTCTTAACCATTTTCAGTATAAAGAGAAAATTTCCATTCCATATTACCTATTCTGTGCCCTAAATGCTGGGATAAAGGATGCAATTTCCAACCCCAAAACCAATCCTTCTATGCACGAGGGTCTAATGGTGATTTTGTATAATCACATCAATAATACCACCATCTAGATGAATATTGTAGAGGTTTTTGAGTCAGAAGAGGAATTGGAGGACTCGGATGATGATGATGAGATGGCTATGGCATAGAAGCTAAGACAGAGGATGACCCCCAAATCGTTGGGTCAAGCAAGAGAAAAATAAAAACTGGGCATGAGCTATGGAACAAAGGGTTGGCCATAAGGAAGCAGAGGGGGGAGGATGATGATAGTTGGTATGAGAAGGAAGATGAGACTAATCACAACATAGATACTGATTGCGAGGAGATCCAAATCCTCTCGAGCCAGAAGCAGAAAAGGAAAGTTCTAAAAAATGAGGAAGTGGGAACCAAGAATTAGTTGCCTTTCATGACTAGTTCTAAGGATAAGGGTCTGGCAAGGGAGGACATGACCATGAAGGAAGCTCAGAGCTTTGATGTCAGGGAGGTGGGTCTTGACGTGAATTTGGATCCTATGGGAGACAAGGCCTAGGAAGGCCCTTAACTAGATATTGATCTTTGCATCAAAAATAGCATGGATAGCTTCAACAAAGTTTTCCTCTAGGTGCAAAAGGAAATCACTGGCATAAAAACCAAGCAAGCCCAAGAAGCCAGAAATATTGAGACTTTAAAAGCTATTGGCATTGGTAAATTTTGCTCCCTCCCTGAGTATCTTAGTTAACTTACCAAAGCTATCAGTAATGCTGAGGAGACCATCAATGCTCAACTGAATAGCTTCCAAATCCTTGAGAACATAGTTGGGGCTGCTGAAAAAAGGCTCAAACGGGTTAAGAATATGCTCAAAAAGATTGGGGAGAAAATTAATAAGATCCTAAAGGCTGCCTCTACTAGTATGAAGTCTCTTATCAATAAGCTTGATAACAACCATGGGGATAAGGTCTCTGTGAGCATCATTGATGTGAAGGAAGACACCCCTAAAGATAAGGAGACTGGTCTTGGAAGAAGAACTTGTGCGAGCACCAGAAAGAAGCAAATCCAAAACAAGGATATTGAAGATATCAAGTGGATGGATAATAATATGGAAAATATGGAGCTAGAAGCCATTGAGATGCTTCAGAACTTTACCTAGCCTAGGCTCTTTCTTTGTCAGTTTGGTTTGTTGTTTTTTGTATCTCATTTGTTGACCTTTTTTGCTAGTCAGCTGTCCTTTTCTTGTTTGATGTCTTTTGCATTCTGTAGTGCTTTACTATATATCTTTTGATCTTTTATTTGTAATGGGTTTCAGGGGCCCATCAAAACATGTTTTCCCTTATTCAAAAACACTAGTTGTTATGGTTGTTTACCAGCTTTCAGTAGAAGGATTGGATTGGTAAGATTATCAGTTGATTGTTAGTAGTATGATCTGAATGATGGAATAAGTTTGTATGAATAGTTCGTATACTTCTAAAGTATGTTTTAGTTAGTTGATATTGAATTGATGATTGGATGCTATCTTATGTTCTAGTAAGCTTGCTTTGTAGGTCTGGTAAGGGTTTCACTGGTAGAGCTTTATTGAAGATCTTTGATGTAATGTGTAAGTGGTGTTGGTTTAGCTTCTAGAATGGATTTAGGATGCTGATGGTGATTGTGTTTGTGCATCGGCTGATTGGTGTCGCCACTTTAGCATGTGTGGATCTAATTTAGGTCCGGTGCTATCTAGGTTATGGACTGGTTTCATGAAACATGTTGGTGGATCCTTCTGATGTGCTTCCAGGATGTTTTATTGATTGGATGATGTTTGTTTGGCCTTAGGCCAACATGTCTTATGATTTTATTTTTGGATTATGTAATGGATCTATTGAATTATGATTTGGGTGGCTGACCTAATTGGTTAGGTCCCGGGTTGGTATAAAAGTTATGTAAGATCTCATTGTAGAATACACATACATAGGCAAGGAGCGAATAATTTAATAACCATTTGTGCAGAGGATTTGGTTGATCATAGGTGATCGAGTTGGATTTATGTAAGAGGTTTTAGACCTTCAGTATTGATGTTAACCAAAACTGTAATCTTGCTTGTTTGATGCTATCACAGGAAGTTCTTCTTTCTAGATTGTTGTCCAAATATTTTGAGGTGGTTAACCTCTTTTGTAGTCAATGAGACTCCATTGTGATGAGAAGTGTGCTCTTGGCAGTGTGCCTTCCTGCATGTGTAGGCCCCTATTGTAATCATATACTTTAGGCAGAAGTATCATCAGACTGTGGGTAGGGTTTCCCACAGTGGTTTTTCCCTTTACTGGGTTTTCCACATACAAATCATGGTTTTATGTGTTATGGTTGCATGGTATTGATTTTCTATTTTTCAATTATGGTTTAATGCTTTATCAGTTATTCTGGTATCTATTTTCTTATATTCCAATAAAAGGTTTTAAGTGCTTTAATTCACATAATTTGTTGACAACTTATTCACCCCCCCTCTCAGTTGTCCACTGGTTATCCTAAGAAGATATATCTAAGAGAGGGAGGAAAAGAGAGACAGACACTTGGGGGGAATGAGAAAGAGATACCTGATACAGAAAGGGGAGAAGGTAGGGAGGTAGATAATGGGAGAAAGAGACCTAAGATAGGGAGAGAATGACTGGAAGATAGAGATGTGTGTGTGTGTGTGTGTGTGTGTGAGAGAGAGAGAGAGAGAGGGAGGCTTGATAGACAGACTTGAGAGTGAGAGAGAGAGGAAAAGAGAGACTTGAGAGAGAAAGAGAAAAGGAGTAGGTTGGAGAGAGGGAAAGAGAGTTAGAGGGAAATATTGAGAGACTTGAGAGAGAAAGAGAAAGGGAGGAGGAGGGAGAGGGATAGAGAGAGTCCTACGAGAGAGAGAGAGAGAGAGAGAGAGAGAGAGAGAGAGAGAGAGAGAGAGAGAGAGAGAGAGAGAGAGAATGGGAGGGAGAGAGGGAGATGAAACAATGAGGATCGGGGAGGGAGAGAGGGAAATAGATGGAGAGAGATTTGAGAGAGGAAGAGAGGGTGAGATAGAGGGTAGGGGAGGGAGAGGGAGAGAATGAGAGAGAGAGAGACCTAAGAGGGAGAGAGGGAGAGAGAGAATGGGAGAGAGAGACACCTTAGAGAGAGAGAGAGGGGAAGGAAAGAATGGGAGGGAGAGAGGGAGAGGGAAGAGAGAGGTGTTGGATATTGTTGGTCATTGTTGCTACTAGGATATGTTGTTGTCATTGATGTCAACATATTCTTGTATATTACTCTAGTGATTGCACATTGGGAAGATCTTATGATCCAATTTGTAGTTTGGTTTTGTTGATCACTATTTTGTATGATTTGGTATATTTCGGTGTCATCAAATCTTGTGCTGATTTTGTGGGATATTGCTTGGGATGATATTGTGTATCTTTGTTTTAGATGGATAGTGATTTGGTGCTCCACAAGTTATCTTTCTTCATGACAGTTGCTGATTGGTTGTGTTCTTGAGCTTTCAGACATTGACCGATGAAGATTTGATAAGTAGTGTTGGTACAGCTATTCTTGATGATTCTAACATGCTTGATGGTGTTTCCTAGTCATGTCCTATTTGTTTTGGTGATTTGAATTGATCATTGTGTGAGTTATTGGTGGTTTTTATCAACCGGTGATTATTTTTGTGTTATGTCATTTTTCTGGTGGTGTAGCGTGTTGTAGTTGATCTTGGCATGATTTCTAGTGGAGATGAGCCTTTGGGAATTTGTTTTAGGTCCATTTTATGCTATGTAAATCATTATATTGGTCATGTGGTCAATCTTTGTTTCATGTGATGTAATTTTGTAATTGAGGGTTAAGGGTTTTGTTGACCTTGTTATCAAGGTTGATGAATTATATGTATAGATGTTATTCATGTAATTTAGGTGTTGATGTTATATCTGCATTATCAAAGAGAGGTCTATGTGTGAATAAGTGATTTATCCTTCGGTGTTGAGGTTGAGGAGAGATTGGTGTTGTAGGGAAAACATTTGTGCTTAACCAGAACTATAACTAGGCATTTGGAGATGTTATTCTTTCAATTCATTTCTTTCGAATTGTGGTCTGAATCTTATTATAAGTCAGTGAGACTTCCCTGAGGGTTTTAACCTTCCAGGCCATCATCTTTTGAGAAGTGAGCTCTAGACAGTGTGCCTAAATGCATGTGCATTCCCCATTGTAACATTTTCATATACTACTACAGAGTATCATCTTACTGTGGTCTTCCTTTTTGGCTGCTGCTAACAATTTGTATTAGAGATAGATCTTCCAGTATAAGCTCAATCACTTGAGGAGATCCACGATGACAACTCAAGGTGTTATCTTTAAGAAGGATAGCCTGAGATTTGATGGGAGTAACTATGCTATATGGAAGGACCGAATGGAAGTGTATTTGAAATGTCCTGGTGAAGATTATTGGAATAGTAAAAAGAATGCCTACATTGTTCCTCCGAATGGACCATCTACTCCCGATGAGATCAAGGAAGTTGAACATAATATTAGAGTGAAGGAAGAATTTCTTAGTGCCTTGATTGATTCTAAGATGACAAATGTAATGGGACTGTAGACCGCACATGAGGTCTAGGTGAAGCTTGAGATTCTGTATGAAGGTGATAAATAGGTGAAGGTTACTAAGTTGTATAGTTTAAAAGGAAAATATGAGATGTTGAAGATGGGAGATGATGAGAACATACACTCTTTCATGGCTAAGGTGAATGATCTTGTCCTAGGTATCAGATGTGCTGGTAGAACCATTGAAGAAGATGAAATTATTGCTAAGAAGCTAAGATCTTTTCCTTCTTCTTATAAACATAAGGTTGCTGCTATTAATGAGATCCAGAGTGTGACTATAGTAACAAGAGATATGCTAGTTGGAAAGATTGTTGCATTTGAGCTGAGTGAGTTTAGAGAATCACATGGAAATTCTAAGACTACACTTAGAGCATTTGCATCTATATCTGGTAAGAAGAAGTATGGTCTTGATGAGTGCAGAATATCTAGATATGAGAGAGAGAGAGAGAGAGAGAAGAGAGATGGAAGAGAAAGAAAGAGAGCTGGATGAACTTGAAGCACTGATTGCCTAGAGATTGCCTAAAGGTATTGGTAAGTATGATGGAAAGTTTCCATTGAAATGTTTCTTTTGTAACAAGATAGGACATTTTTCTTCTATATTCCTAAAGAGAATGGCTAAGTATGATAGACATGATAAGTTTGACAAGCATGATAGGAATGATAGATATGAAAAGCATGAGAAGTATGATAAGCCTTACAAACCTAATCGAAAGTATAGGAATCAGAAGAACTATTATTATGCTGCTAATGAAGGTATTATAGATGAAGAATCAAAAGGAGATGAAGTTGTATTCCTTTCCATTAAGGAAAATGGACCTGTACCTATTGATTCCACTAGTTGTACTATTGAGGAGAAAGATTTAGCTACTAAAGTTTAAGAGAAATATTAATAGGTGATTGACAGTGGTTGTTCACATCATATGACCGGTGATAAAAGAAAATTTGTTAGCATGGAAATATATCATAGTGGAATAGTTAATTTGGAGATGACAAAGTTTGTGTGACCCATGGGAGAGGTTCTATTTATTTTGATGGTAAGAATAAAATCGATGATGTCTTGTATGTTGAAGGTTTAAAACATAATATTTTGAGTGTTGGATAGATGTTTGATAGAGGTTATGATCTACAATTTAAGGATGAAAAATGCAAGATCTTAAATACCTTTGGTATATAGATTGCATTTGGAAATAAGTATGTAAAGGAATTATTGAATAAGTTTGGGTTAGATATCTCCAAATCAGATGGAACTCCTATGGTGACTGGTTGTAAATTGTCTAAGAATGATGAATCTCCTAAAGCTAATTAGGGTTTGTACAAATATATGGTTGGTAGACTACTATATGTTACTCAGACTATACTAGAGATTATGCATGTTGTGTGCATGGCTACTAGATATCAATTTGATCTGAAAGAGAGTCATTTTACTGTTGTTAAGAGGATATTCAGATACTTGAAGGGAACTGTGAATTATGGTTTATGGTATCAAAGGAATAATGATTTCATGCTATGTGCCTACACGGATGCAGATTGGGGTGGTGATGTTGATGACCAAAAGAGCACTACTGGTGGAGCATTCTTTTTGGGTAAGAAGTTGGTTTTATGGGCTAGTAAGAAACAAGATTTAGTGTCCTTATATACTACTGAAGCTGAGTATATTGTTGCTGCTAGTAATTGCACTTAGGTAGTTTGGATGAAGCAAATGTTGAAGGATATTAGAGTTATTTATGATGAGCCTATTGTTATATATTGTGATAATTCCCAATCTATTAACATTTCAAATAATTTGGTACAACATTCAAAGACTAAGCATGTGCCAATCAAATATCATTACTTGAGAGAGCAAGTCAGTGAAGAGAAGGTGAAGCTGGAGTATGTATCTACAAAGGAACACATAGCTGATATTTTCACTAAGCCACTGCCTATAGATACATTTGTCTACTTGAGAGATAAGTTAGGAGTATCCACCCCTCCTGATGAGAACTAGATACATTAAGTTGCATCAGTTTGGTGGACTTCACAGTCTTATCCTTTTATCTGGATTGGTGTGTTTGTGTTGCTCTTTTGCTGGAGTAGTATACGTTTTGGGGAGAGAGATTCATGTTTTATATTCTAAGGGGAGATTAAGTTTAGTTTTCTATTTTGAGATCTTTGGTATTGTTGTCAAAGGGGGAGAGAGATCATGTGAAAAACTACTTTATTTGTCCTAATCTTAGGGGGAGTTTGCTGGTGATATCTTCTTTCTTTGCATTGATTGTTTTCACATTCATATGTTGCCATCAATGTCAAAGGGGGAGATTGTTGGATATTGTTAGTCATTTCTGCTGCTAGGATATGTTGTTGTCATTGATGTCAATGTATTCTTGTATATTGCTCCGGTTATTTCACATTGGGAAGATCTTATGATCTGGTTTGTAGTTTCATTTTGTTGATCACTATTTTATAAAATCTGGTATATCCTCTAGTATATTCTAATGTGATCAGATCTTGTGCTGAGTTTTTGGGATATTTCTTTGGATGGTCTTGTGTATCTTCATTTTAGATGGATCATGGTTTGGTGATCTGTAAGATATCTTTCTTTGTGACAAGTAATGGTTGGTTGTGTTCTTGAGCTTTTAGATGTTGAGCGATGAATATTTGATAAGTGGTGTTGGTGCAGTTGTTCCTGATGATTCTAACATTCTTGCTAGTGTTTTCTAGTCATGTCCTATTTATTTTTGTGATCCACACTGATCATTATGCGATTTATTGGTGGTTTATATCAACCGGTGATATTTTTTGTGTTGTGCGGTTTTCCTTGTGGTGTAGCATGTTGCGATTGATCTTGGCATGATTTCTGGTGGAGATGAGCCTTTGGGATTTTTTTTTAGGTCCATTTTATGCTATGCAAATAATTATATTGGTCCCAGGGTTGATCTTTGTATCATGTGATGTAATTTTGTAATTGAGGGTTTAGCCGACCTTGTTATCAAGGTCGATGAATTGTATATATAGGTGTTATTCATATAATTTAGGTGTCATTGTTATGTCTACATTATCAGAGAGGTCTTTGTGTGAAAAAGTGATTTATCCTTCAGTGTTGAGGTTGAGGAGAGATTTGTGTTGCAGGGCAGACATCTATGCTTAACCGAAACTTTAATCAAGCATTTCAAGATGTTATTCTTTCAGTTGATTTCTTCTGGATTGTAGTTTGAATCTTATTGTAAGTCAATGAGACTTATTTGAGGGTTGTAGTCTTCCATGCCATCATATTTTGAGCAGTGAGCTCTAGGAAGTGTGATTGAATGCATGTGCATTCCCCATTGTAATATTTTCACATACTACTATAGAGTATCATCTTACTATGGTCTTCCTTCTTGGTTGCTGCTAATAAGAGGATAGGAGAGGGAGAGAGGGAAAGAGAGGGAGAGAGCCTTAGGAGAGGAAGAGATGGTGAGAGGGACATACTAGAGAGAGAAAAAGGGAGTGGGAGGGAGAGAGGGAAATAGAGTTAGAGGGAATGAGAGAGATACTTGAGAGAGAAAGAGAAATGGAGGGGGAGGGATAGAAGAATAGAATGGAGAGAATGTGAGAGATAGGCACCTGAGAGACAAGGAGAGAGAGATAGATAAAGTGAAAGTGAGGGGGAGGGAGAGAGGGAGGGAGACTTGAGAGAGGAAGAGAGGGTGAGAGGGTGAGATATGTGAGAGAGAAAGAGAAAGGGAGTGGGAGAGAGTGATAGAGGGAATGAGAAAGGGAGAGAATGGAGAGATAGACACTTTAGAGAGAGAAGGGAGGGAAGGGAGGGAGGGAAAGAGTGGGAGAGAGAGGTCTGATAGAGAGACTTGAGAGTGAGATAGAGAGAGAGGGAGAGAGAGAATTGAGAGAGAAAGAGAAATGGAGTAGGATGGAGAGAGGGAAAGATAGTTAGAGGGAAAGAAAGAGATACTTTAGAGAGAAATATAAAGGGAGGGGGAGGGAGAGAGAGAATGCGAGAGAGAGACTTGAGAGAGGGGGAGAGAGTAAGTTAGAGAGAGAGATACTTGAGAGAGGGATAGAAATATAGAGCACAAGTGAAAGTGGGAAAGAGAGGGAGAGATACCAAAGAGAGGGAGGAAACTAGAGGAACACACTTGGGGGGAAAGAGAAAGAGATACTTGAGAGAGAGAGGGGAAAAGGTAGGGAGATAAATAATGGGGGAGAGAGACTTGAGATAGGGATGGAAAGACTAGGAGATAGAGATACCTGAGAGAGAGAGAGAGAGAGAGAGAGAGAGAGACCTAAGAGAGAAAGGAAAAGGGAGCAAGAATGACTGAGGGAAAAAGAGTTAGAGGGAAAGAAAGAGATACTTGAGAGAGAAAGAGAAAGGGAGGGGTTGGGAGTGGGAGATAATGGGACATAGAGATACCTAAGAGAGAGAGGGTAGAGGGAGAGGGAGAGTGACACATAAGAGAGGGGGAGATAGTGAGAGAGAGATACTTAAGAGAGGGATAGAAAGAGAGAGCCCAAGTGAAAGAGGGAAAGAGAGGTAGAGATACTTGAGAGAGGGAGGGAAAGAGAAACAGACACTGAGGGGAAAAGAGAAAGGGATAACTGAGAGAGAAAGGGGACATGGTATGGAGGTAAAGAATGAGATAAAGAGACTTGATATAAGGAGGGAAATGCTGGCATATAAAGATATGAGACAGAGAGAGAGAGAGAGAGGCCAGAGAGAGAAACTTGAGAGTGAGAGAGAGAGGGAGAGAGAGACTTGAGAGAAAGAGAAAGGGAAAGAGAGTTAGAGGGAGAGGGAGAGAGACTTAAGAGAGAAAGAGAAAGGTAGGGGGAGGGAAAGAGGGAGAGAATGTAAATGGGGGATTGAGAAACCTGAGAGAGGGGGAGAGAGAGAGAAATAGAGAGAAAGGGAATGAGAGGGGAGGGATAGAGGGAGAGAGAGAGAGAGAGAGAGAGAGAGAGAGAAAGAGAGAGAGAGAGGGAGAGAGAGAGCTGAGAGGAAGCGAAAGGGAGGGGGAGGGAGAGAGGGAGAGAATGGAAAAAATGGGAGAGAGAGAAGGAGAGAGAGAGAGAGAGAGAGAGAGAGAGAGAGAGAGAGAGAGAGAGAGAGAGAGAGAGAGAGAGAGAGAGAGAGAGAGAAGGGGGGTGGGAGAGTGAGGGAGAGAGAATTGAGAGAGGGAGAGAGACCTGAGAGAGAAAGATAAAGGGAATGGGAGGGAGAGAGGGAAAGAGAGTTAGAGGGAAAGAGAGACACTTGAGAGAGAAAGTGAAAGGGAGGGGTAGGGAGAGGGAGAGAATGAGAGAGAGAGACACCTTAGAGAGGGTAATATAGAGAGAGAGTGTTGGCAATTGACACTCATCTTGTGACTTTTGATAGTTGATTATCAGTTTAGGGTTGTCATTCATGGCAACTCTTCATGAGATTCCCATCCGGTAATCATGCATCTTGATTTCCAGATGAGGATGTTAATCGATATTTCAGGTTGAATGGAAAAGTTTTGGGTCCAGAAGCTTTTTGATGATTGTGTAGCTATGAATCATGTTTGAGTTGATTCATCCAACATAGGGACATCATCTAATTGTTGTTTTAATGATCCACATTTATCTTTGGTGATCCGATCAAGCCAACATATGATTACACGTTACATTAGTAGGCCGACTTGATAAATGATTTATTGTGTGATTATGGATATATAAGACTAGTGTACATGATATTTTGGGTGTATGGTATGATTGTATTCAATCAAGTGGTGATCAAGAATATTTTTTGGCATAGTTTCACGTGCACATTCTTGATCCAGTAGATAATTGAGATAGTGAATAGGGTAGAGCAAAATAATAGAGGTGATTCAGTTAGTGTATTTGGCACTCAACCAGAACTCATCCAAGCATTGTAGATGCTATTTTGGAGCTCATTTGTTGTAATTCATCATTATAATTAATTAGTAAGGTAGTGAGCCTTTTGGGGTTGTAGCCCTTATTGTATTTGAGTAGTGACCTCTAGGCAGTGTGCCTAAATGCCTATGCATTCCCATATTATAATATTGTTTTGCTACAAGCCATAGTGGAATAATATTGTGGGTTTAAATACCACCGTGGTTTTTCCCATTTTGGGTTTCCACATAAAAATCCCATGTTATGATTTTGTGGTTGATTGTTTTATGTTCCTGCATTTCAGTTTCATGTGTATACTTCTTGTGGTTTAAAGTTAAGTCTAAAAATTTTCTGACTAGCAGATCACTGATTCAACCCCCACTCTCAGTGGTCCCTCATTCCAACAATTAGTATTAGAGCCTAGTTCCTTTGAGGAAGCTTAACCACTTGAGGAAGGTCCAGGAGATCGAATCAATGTATTCCAATTTTCAGAGACAACTCGGTGTGGCACTTAAGGATCTAGATGCATAAAGAAATGAGATCAGTTCCTTGAAAAGAAACCTGAATGTTGTTGATGAATTCATTAATGACTTGAAGGATCAAGTGAGCACTTCAAGAGACAAGAGGAAGGAATCGATGGACAATCTGAAGGAGAAGGAAGATCAAATCATCAAAAATTGGGGTAAAGTTGATGAAGTTGAAAATCTTGAGAGAGAGAATATTGTATTAAAGAATGAGATGCAATCCATTGTGATGAGGTTGACTAAGGAGATTGAGGACCAGATGAAAAATGAATTGAATCTGGCACAATCATTGAAGGAAAGAGTTGATGAATGCTTCATTCTTACCTATGAGAATGATCAGATGAAGCTTGAATTGACACGGTCAAGGAATAATGGTCAAGAACTTGAAAGATAGATTAGTACCTTAAGAGATGAACTTACTACTGCTAATGATTACAAAGACAAATTCAAAGCTAGCTTAGCAAGGCTTGCTGAGATGTTGGAAAGTTAGAGAGATGGAAAGGACATGCGAGGACTTTGATTTGAGAAAGGTGAATCCTCTGGATCTAAACAAAGAAATACAAAACCTAATAAAAAGAAGAGCAAGAATCATCCGATAAGATAGCCTAATTCCCATAAATTTAATGGTAGATGCTTTACTTGCAATAAATTCGGTCATATGGCAAATTAATGAAGAAGTAGGATGAATAATTGAATGAACAACATGAATAATGTTCCTACCTTTTGTTGGCAAATGCACACTCCAATGAGAAATTGTAGGTGATTGAAGGTATTTTCATTGATGGAAACCTTGTAATCATGTGATACCGACAGGCAGACACAGGCACGGGCACCGACAGACTCTACACCGGCATATAGAACACCGACACCCTGGCTGACAACAATTTTGTATTAATATATTTTGTAATTAATTGTAAAATCTTTTGTAAGCCGACATGGTGGATTGTAATATGAATCATATATGTATGCGATCATTGTAGATTATTAAATGTTGTAAGGAGAGGTAGGATGTGAAATATGAATAGAAGGTAGCAGACCTAATATGCAAATTATTGGATAAGGGTTTATGTATGTAGCAGAGCTTAAATCGGTACTAAATCTGGCATAGCAGATGTTGATCTGAAGAAGTACAAGACATTGGATTAGTATAATCCATTTTTGTAAGTTAGTGTGACTTCCATTGTAATTGAGCAGTGAGCTCTAGGCACTTGGCCTTCCTGCATGTGCAGGCCCCTATTGTAGCAGCAATATTCCCTTATTGGTCAATAAGTGAATATTGTGGGTCACAAATCCCACTGAGGTTTTTCCCACACTGGGTTTCCTTGTTAAAATATTGTGTTATGGTGTGCTTTTCATGTTGTGGCTATTGTTCTTATTTACTACATTATTTCTTCTTTACCGGTACACAGTTTTAATATGCTTCTCATGTTATAAGATAAGAAAATTAATTTACCGATAAGATAATGATTCACCCCCCCCCCCCCCCCCTCTCAGTATCTTTGGGAATCCTAACAATTGGTATCAGAGCCTGGTCCTCTATTTTCAAAAGCCTAACAGCTTGAGGAAGATCTTGACACTGATAGAGATGGAAAGCTTGAGAAAGCAACTAGAAACAACTCTTTCAGACTATGATGCAAAAAAGGTGAAAAATATCAAACTTGAGGATGATCTGAAGGCTGCTCAAGATATCATTCAAACACTTCAAGAGAATTTTACTATTGCAAGGAACAAGAGGAGAGAACTTTGTGAAAAGATGCAGAATGATGAAGATGAAAAGGAAACTCTTAATGATCTAGTAAACAAGCTAAGACAAGAAAACACTACAATGAAGAATGAGATGCAAGATTGACTATGAGATTTTGTAAAGAAAATGAAGATAGAAAGAAGAATGAAGCTGACTTGGTTAGAAGATTGAATGATGCTGGAAATGAAAACACAAGACTTAGTCATGAAAATGATATGTTAAAGACAGATTTAATGCACACACAAAATGACTCAAATGAACTCATGAGATAGAAAGGAATCTTGGAGACAGAACTAGCTGCTGCAAATCAACACATGGAGAAATCCAAGAAAAGATCAGAAGAACTTGGTGACATGCTAAAAAATCAGAAACCTAATGGTGATACAAACAAACTTGGCTTTGAAATTGGTGAAAGCTTTGGTATTGCAAAGAATCATGATCATAGCAAACTGGCAAGACAACCTAATGATTACAAATTTAATGGGAAATGCTTTAACTGTAACAAGTATGGTCATTGAGAAAATCAGTGTAGATCTAGAAATTATCAGAACACTAATACACCCACTGGTCAATGTTCTAAATGCAACAAAGTTGGTCATAATTCCGATAATTGTAGAATGAATGTAAGATGTTATGTTTGTGGAAGATTTGGACACTTATCTAATCAATGCAGAACACAAACCAACATAGGATATGGGAAAGCTATTCAGAAGAACAATGTGACTTGTTATGCCTACAACAAGATTGGACATATTGCAAAATTCTGCAGAAGCAAGTCCCCATTGGATAATAACAAAGGTCCTAGTTTGAAAGGTAAAGAAAAGGTTGAAGAGGTAAAGAAAGAATTCTCAAAATAATGAATCCGAAAGTCAAATCAGAAAGTTGATGGGAATACTCCTCCATTGGAAGAACAAAGTAACACTCCACTGACAAGAGACTCTTCATCTAACTGAAGGAAAATCCTTGAGGGTTTAGCAACAAAATGAAAACATGCTATTATTCCCTCAATTGATGGTGATAAGTTGAAATTACTTCTATATCGGTAGATGAGTTAAGTTGTGACTTAATTAGCGAGCAATAAATGTGGTAGTTGAAAACTAACATTATAAAGAAGGTGTTTTGGCTCCATTTTCATTTCACCAAGCATTTAAATCTTCAAGAGCACAAAAATTCCTGAGTGAAGGCATTCTTAGCGAAGTAGTGAAGCAATTCATCCAAGCATTCATCCTTAAGGCAGATTGAGGTATTTATAGCTATGGCATCTTCATCCACTCCTGAATTTATTTCAAATCCTACTGTTGTTGAGGTTGTTAAGCACCCTAGACCCGTATTCAATTTGGTTCCTGAAATTGCAAAGAAAGATGATAGCATAGGTGCATTTTCTCAAATTCCTAAGGGAGTAGTATATGCTGAAGACCCTAGGATGTATATACATTGTCATATAGAGGAATTAGGTGATGATGAGATCAAACACATGTATAGAACTATGATTTGTGGTGAATCTGGAAATATCAAGCGAGAACATAAGATAGTAGAAACCCTAGGTTTTACTGAAATCCTTAGCATCCCAGATTTTTCCAAGGATATTATAAGGATTGTGTTAAGCAGAGTTCATGGTGAATTCTTCTGGTTGGATTCAATCCATAAAATCACAAAGGAAGTTGTCAAGGCAGTAACAGGGTTACCTTCCACCGGTAGTAGACTTGATATAACAAAGAAGGTCCCAAATGACATAGTGATAAACCTAACCGGTGCAACTTTTGACAAAAGATCTCTAAGGGTAAATGATGTAAAGGCATCAATGTCAGATTTATCAGTATGATCTTTGGTTATAAAGCTACACATGCAAATAGGTTGAACTCAATTTCTAGCCTATGTATCGAAAGTGCCTATGATATGGTTAATGATAATGCTAGAATAGATGTATGTGAATGGCTTAAAGATGAATTGATAGACAATCTGGGTAAAATTAAAAAGGATAAGAAAGGAACATTCAAATTTGGAAACTTGCTTGTTTGTCTAATGTTGTACATAACTAAACAAGTACCCGGTATTGGTGCAAGATATTTTGGTTTTGACATTCCGATAGGAAAACAACTGTTGGATCTATTGAGCAACATGGGAGAAAACCGGGAGAAAAACTTAAATGAATACTTTCAAGCATTGAAGGCTTGAATGAAAACTAGAGTAAGACTGTCACAAGCTATTGTGGACAAGTATCAGAAGGAAATTTGTTTTGTAATCAAGAAAGATGAAATCTGGATGGAGGCAATTGTCCCTAGAACTATTTGGGTAATTGAAATGGGCTATGAAAAAGATGATAACATTATAGAAACTTATGCAAAAGCCCTCCTTGAAGCACCAAAGGAACCCATTGAAGAAGTCTTTGGCAATGTTGAAACAATTGAGAGTGGAATTTAGGCAAGGAAAAGGGTTAAGAAAGTTGAAGCAACAGTAAGGAAAGGAACCCGACAGGCTAAAGCAATTAAAGAAGATGTTTTGAAACAAACTGGTATAAAGGAAAGTGACTTGGAAGGAATTCAACGAGAAGCTCATCTTTCACTGGTTGGAACCTCCTATGAGAGTGATATACTGACAATATTCAAAAGGGTAGATAGAAAAAGAAAACCCTCACCGGTACCCTCACCTACGCCCAGGAAAACAAGGCGAAAACAACAGGTAGTAAGGCCTCCAACGAAAAAGTTGACTCCTATGAAAAAGAAGGTAAAATAGGATATTGCTCCACTAGATAAACTTCTAAGTGAAATAACTGAAGATTGTAGGTTGAAAAATATCAGCAAAATATACAATACACTATCAGCAGATGATAAGGAAAGCATAAAGAACAGTGTAATTTTACACTTAGATATATATATAAGAAATTTTTGATGGAAATTGTTGATGAAATACCAAATGATCTGTATAGGAGATTAGAAGCTAGAAGGTTAGCCACCGTTGAGATGGACAAGAAAATTAAGATTGAAAAGTTACTTGCAGTACATCTAGTCAACTCAACTAATGAAATAGATAAACTTATCAGTGAAGCAAATTGGACAGTATTCTCCACTACTCACCAACATGTATCACTAATGGAAAGAAGAGTAAAAGAAGTCTCCGAGGAAAAAACAGATGCATGGGATATATTCTTTGTGGAAAAAGAAAAAAAGGAAGAATTACTCAGACCTAAGACTATTAAAGTATATCAAAAGGACAGGGATAAGGGGAAAGGTCAAGTAGGTGGTCATCCAAGCCTTAAATAACTGATAATGTGCCCCCACCTCCTTTAGATACTCCACCGGTAGATACTATTGATAGTCAACTGACCAATGAGAGTATGGAGACTCCACTAGAGGATACTAATCCTGAGTCTGAAATTTTGTACATTGTAAATATAGACACTCAAGAAGTAAATGTTATGGTTGACAGAGAAACCACCGAGGACAAGAAGACACATGTGACTACTAAGTCACTGGCTACAGATGCAGAGGTTGAGATAAGCATAGAAAAACCTACAGAGAAACTGATAGAGGATACCATTGAGAAACCAGTAGATACAACTAAAAAACCATCAGAAGAACTGGAAAAGGAAAGTATAGAGGTACAAACTGAGACTACATTTGAGGAACCAGCAGTTGAAAGCTCAGAGAAACCTTCTGAGACACAGATGGAGAAACTGGAAAAGATACAAGTTGAGGCACAGGTTCAGACAAAAACAGTGCCAACAGCCAAAAATGAAAAGCCTAAACCTTTGTTTATAGAAATACAAACACACACTGACCTACCAGAGGTCAAATCAAGCAAGGTGATTACTACAACTGGTAGCATGGCTATTGTGTAGACAATTGGACAAATATCTGGTACTTCTATGGTAGAATTCAGACCTACAAATGTAATAGAGGTCTTATTGGATTCAATAAAAAAGATCACAAAATGTAATGCACAAGCCTATAAGGCTATTGATGATACAATTTCCATTCTTAAATTGATAGTACCAAAGTGCATTGTTGATAATAAGGATTCTTTAGGTCAACTAGACACATTGTCTAAGTTCATCACTGACAACATATTGACTGTTGATCAAATAAATGAGGATACATTTAAGGAGAGAATGATTAAGGAAAAGGAGAAATTCTTGGAGGAAATTGTGAAGAAGAACAAAGAGAAAATGGATACCCTATTATCGGAACTTGGAGAGATAATTTTTGACTTCAAGAAACTGTACAGAGACACTTGTAAAACAAACATTCTAACAGAGGATCTAGACAAGGAAATCAGCAAAGCACAAGATGAGATAAACAATATTGTTGACAATCTTATAGCTACATCGAACTCATTTTTGGAGTTAGAAAAACAAATTGCTAAGCTAGAAGAGAAAATCAAGAAGTTAGAAAAGGACAAAGAAAGGATAAAGGATAAAGCAAAGGACTTGAAATGTAGACTTGGTCCAAAACTAGATTACCTCATTTCTTTGAGAAAAGAAATATTTGAGGCTCTAGTTCCCGGACTGAAGACACTAGAAGAGGAAATGCACATACTCACTAGTATAGTGCAAAGAACACAAGAGGCAATACAAGACAACAAAAGATTAAGCGGCAGTATAAACTTGATTGTGAAAGACATTTTTCAGATTGTAACCCACCGGTTATAAGAATCTAGGCAGGACTCCATTAACAGTGAATGACAACCTTTGTCATTGATGTCAAAGGGGAATTAGTGTGATGAGAAAAATGGTCAGAAGGAAGTAGAGATTATTTGCTCAGGGGGAGCATACATTTTTGGACTTCAGTTTTTTTTGGATACATTCTTGAATTTTTCTAATGAGTGTTGCCATCAATGCCAAAGGGGGAGATTGTTGGCAAATGCACACTCCAATGAGAAACTGTAGGTGATTGAAGGTATTTTCATTGATGGGAACCTTGCAATCATGTGATACCGGTAGGTAGACACAGGCACCGACATTGGCAGACTCTACACCGACATATAGAACACCGACACTGAAAAAGAAGAATACCGGCACCCTGGCCGACAACAATTTGGAATTAATGTATTTTGTAATTAATTGTAAATCTTTTGTAAGCCAACATGGTAGATTCTAATATGACTCATATATGTATGAGATCATTGTATAATTATTAAATGTTGTAAGGAGAGGTAGGATGCGAAATATGAACAGAAGGTAGCAAACCTAATATGCGAATTATTGGATAAGGGTTTATGTATGTAGTAGAGCTTAAACTGATACTGAATCTGGCATAGCAGATGCTGATCTGAAGCAGTACAAGACATTGGATTAGTATGATAATTTTTTGTAAGTCAGTGTGACTTCCCTTGTAATTAAGCAGTGAGCTCTAGGCACTTGGCCTTCCTGCATGTGCAGGCCCCTATTGTAGCAGTAATATTCCCTTATTGGCCAGTAAGCAAATATTGTGGGTCACAAATCCCATCGAGGTTTTTTCCACACCAGGTTTCCTCATTAAAATATTGTGTTATGGTGTTCTTTTCATGTTGTGGCCATTGTTCTTATTTACTACATTATTTTTGATTTACTGGTACACAGTTTTAATATACTTCTCATGTTATAAGAAAAGAAAATTAATTTACCAGTAAGATACCGATTCACCCCCCCTCTCAATATCTTTAGGAATCCTAACACCTTTACCAGTCAATGTTTCATATGCAATATTTTTGGTCACAAGTAAAAATATGTGTAGACCAGTATTGAATAAATTCCAAAAAAAGAGGTTCTATGTTTGTGGGATGTTTGGACATATCTCTAATCAATGTAGGATGAGACCAAATCAGATGAACTTCAAACCTATGCAAAATGGTTTTTTGTTGTGCATGCAATAAAATTGGTCACACTGCAAAGTATTGCAAAAGAAAGAATAGTGCTTTGGTAGAGAAGAAAAAATCAGATGAGAAGGGCAAGGAAAAGGTAGAAGAGATCAGAGACAAACATGAGAAGATGTGGGTCAAAAAAGATAAATCTAAAGTAGACAATAGATCTGCACCCAAATTTGGTGCAGGATCTTCATCCAGTAACTAGGGCTTTATGCCTTACAGGGGACTTTTCATGTAGATTCTAAGAACCTCCTCTTCGGTGATTTGTAATCAATTCAAGAAGGTTACAAAAAGCTTAAATCATATGTGTAGATGTTGTCCAAAAGTTTCAAAGAAGATTTGATGCTCTGGTAAGAGATTCTATGAAAATCAAGGTAACCGGTTGCAACATTTATTGCAATAAAGACTTAGGGTTTCAAAGGTTAAAAGAGCATTTCAAAGTTTCATTCCTCACAATGCGATCAAGAGAATAGTGTAGAGAAGAAGAGAAAAGAAATTTGGTGATCTCAACAATGATTTCAATGATCCTAAAGAGAATTCTAGCGTCGGGTTGTGAATTGAGGTATTTATCTATTTTAGACTATTAGTTTCCACAAACCCTAAGTTCAAAATGGCTTCAGCTTCTAAAATTTCTATCCCATTGGTTGTGGAAATTAAGGATAGAGCCAGACCTATTTTCAAGAAACATCCTTTTAAGTTTGTCAAGGATGATCGAGAAGGTGCATTTTCTTCGACACCCTACAACATCCTTCACAATGAGGATATTAGGGCATACATCTATTATAATTTTGAGGATCTTGGCAACAGTGACATGTGTTGAACTTGCATAACAAGCATTTGGTAGATAGTTTAGGAAACCTCAAACCAGAATATAAAGCTCTTTAGGACAAGTGTTTTTTGCAGTTCATTCATTTTTTATTGTTCGATGAAGAAAATTGGATCTAGTATATTCTTAGTCAAGTCCAAGATGAGTTCATGTGGCTTAATAGACCTCACAAGATCACTAAACAGACAATTCAAGCTGTGACATGCCTCGATGAAATCGATGAAGTACTTAGAGCCTGAGAAAAGTATCGAATAACATAGTGATAGAAACTACTAGTTCCAAGTTTGAAAATAGAGAAATGACTATCAATGATATTCTGGAGCATGATGTGAAGTTTGTATCAATGATGGTCAAACACAAAGTTTAGCAGTCAAGAAAACATAATTTTGTCTCTAGAACTGCCATATATACAACATATCAGGTGCTCAAAAATGACATGAGGTATGATCTATGTATAGTTCTTCTAAATGAGCTAAGGAGTAATTTGAAGAAAATTAAGCAAGACAAGAAGCACACTTTTAAATATGGAATTCTTCTTATCTTCTTGGCCTTATATTTCTTGAATGAGATACCTGGTGTAAAAGGAAAGGTCCAATGGGCCTATGATAGACCGGTGGCAATGCAAATAAAATAGGGATTGTGGGGAATAGGAGATGATGCAATGAGAATATGTTCTCTTTGGGGTTATTTCAAATCTTTCCAAACTGCAATGAAGAACAAAGAAAGAATCCCTAAGGAGATTGTGGAGAAGTATGAGCAAACTATTTTCTTCATGGTTGATAAAGATCAATGTCAAATGGAAGTTGTGGAGCCTAGGATAGTTTGGATCATGCCCATGGGGTATGAAATTGACTCTATTGCGCTTGAGGCATATGCTCAACACCTATTGAGCCAATCAGTGGATCCAAAAAAAGGAAGATTTGGAACATTCAAAGAGAAAGACCTTGAATTGCACGAACAGTTGATTGCACCTGCTAGAAAAAGAAAAATTTCAAATATGGTTGAGGAAGTGGCAGTGCAGATGGGATTCACCTAGAAGGAAGTGAAGTTGGCAAGAGAAAAACATGCATAGATGGAGGCCAAAGAGGAAACCAAAAATCCTAAGGCCGACCCAATTCCCTCCAAGGTTAAACCTAAAGAGACCAAGTCTACCCTTGCTCCTATGGCACCATCTTCTGGACCAAGCCCATCTGGAAAAGGAGTATTGAAGAAAAAGGAGAAATCTAAGTGGACTTATGTTGTTGTGGCTCTGGTGACCTCTGAGATAGAGCCAGATAAGGTAGTAGGCAAGGCTAAGAAGAAAGGTGAATTTGTAAGAGTGGTGAGGAAGTCATAGTCTAGTGGAGCCCAACAAAGAAAGAAAGCCAAATCTAATCCTACCCCTACTAGAAGACCCAAAAGAGGGAGACAAGTTAAAATAGATCCTAAATCTAGTGATAAGCAAGGTAAATCTACATTTGTTCCTCCATTGTCAACAAACCAATTAATTGATGAGGTAATTGTGGATGGTAATTTGAAGAATATTGGAGTGTATTATAAAAAAATGAATGAGGTAGATCAGAGAAAGGTAGAAGAATCTATTGTTTTATACTTGCACAATTTTAGTAAAATGTTTATTGAGTTGGAGAAGAGCATTCCTAAAGACCTATACAACATTATTTATGCAAGTAGACTGACTCCTAGTAGAATAGATAAGGAAATGAAAGAAAGAGAGCTGATAAATGTTTGCACCTGTATCACCTGAGATCAAGTCAAAAGACTCATTAAGAAAGCTAATAAGAAAGAATTTAGAAGAAAAACCAAGGTAAACAGGTTGATGAGAGGCAAGGTGGAAGAGGTAAGAAAGGAGACAAAAGATGTATGGAGAAAAATAATTGTGAATGATCCTCTGTATAAAGATACATTTAATTCTTCTCAGCTGAAAGAAAAAGAAGGTGTTTCCGGTGATCAAAAGGATGAAAATCAGAATGAGGGACATCTGGAAGGTCAAGGAAACACAACTCTTGATGCTAATACTGGTGATAATCCTATGGTGATAGATAGTTCAACATCCCCCAAGATTCAAAAGGATGATATTGTACCTAGTGGCAACACCGGTGCACCAGATAAAGGGGATGGAGCAGAGAAGAAGGAACTTGAGAAAGATGAGGTAAAGGTTGTTGAGGTAGACAAGGGCAAAGGAGTTGTTGATCTAGTAATTGACACTCCTACAGTCATAGGGACCCCACCTCAAATATCCATTAATCTAGATGGTCCTCTTAACCTTGGAAAAATGTCTCTTGCTCAGAAGCTAATGCGCGTAGCAACTGTTCAAGATCAAGCCAATCAGGATCTCGTAAAATCTGAATCTGAAGATAAAAAACTCATTTTTATGTATGTCAATGTTTTGTAGAAGGTGGCTCTGAGTGTACAATTAGATTCTAATGATAGCCCCTCCGGTAAATTGTTACAATTGATTAATAGTATAAATACCAGTTTTAATTCTTTAGAGAAGACTACTACTAAATGAGTTTTGGATAGATTCAAGGATGTAAGAATACAGACATTCTGAAAGTTGATTGAAGATGATAGAGTGAGATTAAATAAAGGTCTATAGTTTATTTTAGATACATTAACAAAAGGTGGTAAATTTTATAAGTCTTGTCTAATTTTCTCCAAATTCACTGTAGATATAAACAAGCAAATAAGTGTTTGCCAGGGAAAACTTGCTGGTATTTCATAGTTCTTTGATCACAATGTAGCTCCTACCAACAATGTTGAAGAACAAATATTGGCCCTAAATGATCATATTTGAAGCCTCAATATGGACAAGGATAGAATTTTGAGGAGAGTTGGTGAACTCTGGAACTTGATTGTCCCCCGGTTGGACACCATGTTAAGCAATAAGGTAGATCGCATGAAGGCAATGGCTCAACTCATTTCTTATGATTTGAAGGAAGTAGAGATTCATGTAACTATATTTAGTGC
The DNA here is from genome assembly GCF_030272615.1 of Cryptomeria japonica. Classification (NCBI taxonomy): domain Eukaryota; kingdom Viridiplantae; phylum Streptophyta; class Pinopsida; order Cupressales; family Cupressaceae; genus Cryptomeria; species Cryptomeria japonica. The sequence continues at coordinate 669,527,186 of NC_081411.1, read as the reverse complement.
ATTCATTATAGTTTTGGATAACTTGGAGAGTGGGTGGGACACTCACCTAGGATCTTTGAAGACCATTTTTGCTAACATCTTCAAGTATTTGTAAAGTCTCCAACAGGTATTTTTGTATATAAATTTTGGACAGAACCCCATCTTCGGCATTGCTGTTAAAGGGGGAGAGAAAAGGTGAAAAATGTACAATATAGAAGGGTGTAATTACAGGTTTTGGAATTCTTTGTCTAAGAGGGAGCCTTAGAAATTCTTTTGATTTGGTGTGTAGTTCTCAACACATAGCCATTTTTCATGAGTGTTTCCATCAATGCAAAAGGGGGAGATTGTTGGCAATTGACACTCATGCACTGACTTCTTATGGTTGATTATAGATTTAGGGTTGTCATTGATGGAAAATCTTCATGAGATTCCTATCTGATAATCATGGATCTTGATTTCTGGAAGAGGATGTTAACCGTTAGCCAGTTAACTAGCATTTTAGGTTGAACAAAGCAGTTTTGTGTCCAGAAGCTTTCTGGTGATTCTGAAGCCATGAATTTTGTTTGAGTTGATTAAGATGACATAAGGACATCATTTTATTGTTGTTTTGATGATCCACATTTATCTTTGGTGATCCAATCAAGTCAACATGTGACTACACGTTACATTAGCAAGTGAACTTGACAAATGATCTATTTTATGATTGCAGATATATAAGACCAGTGTAGATGATCTTTTGGGTGTATGGTATGATTATATTAAAGAGAGAGATGATTGAGAATCTAGTTTGGTGTAGCTTCACATGCACATTCTTGATCTGGTAGCTAACTAAGATAGTGAACAGGGCAGAATAGAGAAGAACAACAAAGGTGATTTAGTCAGTGTATTTGGTACTTAACTAGAACTCATCCAAGCATTTTATATGTTATTTTGGAGTTCATTTGTTGTAATTCATCATTGTAATTAATTAGAAAGGTAGTGAGCCTTCTAAGGTTGTAGCCCTTATTGTTTTTTAGCAGTGAGCTCTAAGCAGTGTGCCTGAATGCCTATGCATTTCCATACTGTAATATTATTTTTCTACTAGCCATAGTGGAGTAATATTGTGGGTTCAAATCCCACCATGGTTTCTCCCATTTAGGTTTCCACGTAAAAATATTGTGTTATGATTTTTTCATTGATTGTTTTATGTTCCTACATTTCAGTTTCATATGTATGCTTCCGGTGGTTTAAAGTTAGTCTAAAAATTTGGTAACCAATAGATCAATGATTCAGCCCCCCTCTCAGTGATCCTTGATTCCAATAGAACCTACCCACAATAAAATGATACTTTGTAGTAGTATGTGAAAATGATTATAATGGGGAATGTACATGCATTTAGGCTTACTACCTAGAGCTCACTACTCAAACTACAATAACCCAGAAGCCTATAACCCTCAGGGAAGGTTTACTACCTTACAAGGAAGTCTTGCTCACTTATAAAATATTTAGGAAACAATCCAAAATCAAATGAATTAAAAGAATAGCATTTACAAATTCTTGATGATAGTTTGGATCAAGCACATTTGTCTACTATGGCACACTTCAATCTCTACTCAATCAAAATGTTGAAGGATGTAATCACATGTTTGCATCTTTTCCATTCTTTGATAATTTAGACACTTCATTGATACCTAATTTACATGACTATACCATCTATATATACCGATCATCAACCTTGACAACAAGGTCTGCTAAACCCTTAGCTCTTAATTACAAAATTACATCACACGATACAAAGATCTACCACCAGACCAATATAATGATATACATGACATAACATGGACCTAAACCAAATGCTCAAACATGCAACACCACCAGAATCAACTCCAAGATCCACCGCAACATGCTACACCACCAAATAGGTCTCATGTCATGAAGAACCCCACTAGATAAACAAAAACCCAAAACCATGCATAACAATCAATATAGATCATCAAGACAAATAGGACATATTTAGGAAACACTGATGAGCACATTAGAATCATCTGTAATATTTTTACCAGCATCACTTATCAAATCTTCATCGATCAACATCTAAAACTCAAGAACACTCAAACATCAATAACTGCCACAAGGAAAGATAACTTGGAGAGCAACAAATCACAATCCATCTGAAATGAAAGAACCAAACTGTAAACCAGATCATATGATATGATCAATTAAGCTCCCGGATCACTGAAACCAATACATAAAGATATAATGATACTAGGAATACTCCATATATCAAACCATGATCCCAATAAACCAATCTACAACCACCAAAGAAATAAATCACAAGAATATGTTGACATCAATGACAACAACATATCCTAGTAGCAACAATGGTTAAGAGATCCAATGATGGTGTTTTATCTAGCAATGTCACAATTTAAATAAAAAATGGAATGCACCATATGTGGATCGATAGAACCAAAAGAATTCTCCACCAATGTGTTCGAGATTCAGTGATGTGAAATAATGGTGCCCTAATCTCTTTTATGGGGAAAATATTTTAGGCTCTACTTTTTTTTTTCATTTATGCATTCAAACTATTCTACTTTTTTAGAGTAATACATGTATAGAGATATTTTCAGAGATAAGGCAACATCAAAGAGGGGTGGGTTGTATTTTGTTTGCTATACATTCCATAGTGAATTGAAAGGTGACAACAATAAGATGCTATTTAAATGGAGTATCTCATTCTTGATATGAAAGCTTGTAATGTGATCAATGGAAGAATCTCCTTTGTATCAAATTTTCAGTGTATCCTTATAGTTGCTTACTACTATAGAGGGCTCATAGATGACAAGTTGTATATATTTTCTTGAGTCATCATTCATTCAAAGGAATGTGCAATGGCTTGAATTTATAGGGGCTTCACTAGCTAGGCAATATTATATCATGTGTGTTCATATTGGGGGGTTTAATATATGCAAATCTAAAACAATATATTGCAAATACATTAAGGATCTAGGAATGTTATGAATTAAAAATCTGAATACGAATATTAAGAGGTATATTTTATTTGATAAATGTAAAAGTAGGGGTTGGACATAGGACTTCCACATGTGTCATCATCAATGGATTGTGGGGGTAAAAATTATCTTATAATGATCCCCCAACATCAATCTTTTGTTTCCATTGTTTGGTGATATGGATCCTACATGTTTGTCATGGTCAGGAAACCTCCTCCATTGTTGAGTCATTGAGACGTTTGAGAAGCATCACCAACATTTTAAGAATCATCTTCACCATGTACTATGTGCATGTGTACATCCATGTGTCCTTCCCTTTCTACAACCAAGTCACTTGCAACCTTTTCTTTGGGTCATTAAGATATTTCAAAATCTTTAGTTATAACACAAGATTTTGTTGATGGTCATCCCTTCTGATGTGTGCATCCACATATGCATCAAGTTAGCAAGATGAGATTTGAACTTTGCCAAAACTTAGAATTTCATTGACAAGCTTCCTTTTGATGAGCTTATTTCACTTAAAAGTAGGGGCAAAAAGTGAGAACAATTTTAGCATATCCACGAATTGGTTCCATCAAGGCTATGTTAGATGCAATAAATGTGTATTTGAATTCAGATAATATTCATTTCGAGTCAAATAGTGTTTATCTAGAAGGTGGGAAGTAAATAAGAAGCAAAGTGGAAGGAAATCTCATAAAAACCTACAAATTAAAGCCATTATCAAGATTTATAGTCAAAAAGGATCGATGAGTAATAATTATATAGGTATTTAGAAAAATCATATCCCTTCCATTGAACTATTATTATCATTCATATGTTTTAACTTAGTAATTTTGACCATGGAAAGTGTTATTCTGTCTATCAAAACAATTAGTAAACTAGGATGAAGAACCTATTAAAGTTTTATCATTGATGAAGGAGACTGTTGCAAAGGCTATCAATTTTCATTAATGTTAACATACTTCTATTGACTTATACTATTGTTGCTCCAATATTTTCATGACTTTTTCCATCATGTTTTTCTCCACAAATATGGGTTTGTGGTTTGGGTAGTATACTCATCAATATTAGATGTCCCTGTATTCCAATCTGTACATGTTATGGATCTTTGGAAAGTGAGATACATGGTTCGATAGTTTAGTTTGTCATTTTCTCTTTTTATCCAAAAAATAACAGTTTGTCTAGGCATTCAGTTTTCACCAGTTGATTGTTTTTATCTTATGGTTTTGAGACATGTTTAAGTAGTTTGGATAATGTGTGTGTTCTAGTTATCATTAGATTTTGTTTTATCCCTAGATGACCTATGTAAATGAAATATATAAAGTATATTATGGTAGCATGTAAGGTATTTTCTTTGTAAGGCATGTGTTGTCGACTTGAGATATGGATTGGCATATATATGTGATGTATCCCTTTGATGAGATATATAGAAAGAAAGAGAAATATAAAGAGATATAGATATAGAAGTGCAACATAGTGATCAGATGTGATATGTGATTGAAGCAGATAACTGAAGAGCGAAAGAAGTGTGTGAAGTTTGTCTACTGAGATTAATTAAACTGTATTTCATGCATATGTGAGATGCAATTATAGCAGTTCATTTTATTTATTTGTTATCTTTTAGGAAATAAGATCTTTGGTAGTGAGCCTTCAGCTTTTGACACTGAGCCTTGCAGAGCATTTTTTAATATTCTATAAATAGTTACATTATATTGAGATTTTTAACTATCTTCATGGTTTTTCCCTAACAGGTTTTCATGCAAAAAATTTGGTGTTCTCTTTTGTGTGTTGTTATAGATGGAATCTCTACTTTTGTTGTTCATTTGATCACTCATTTCTTTCTATTGCATGCAAATTGATGTGAATCTGCAAAATAATAATAAGATTGTTTTAGGATTTTGGGAATATTGATTCACCCACCCTCAATATTCTAGTTGTTCAACAATTGGTATTAGAGCTTTGGTTCCATGTTTTAGCTTAACCTCTTGAGGGAGATATTGTTGGTTTAATAGATGTCTCCTGATTTAAGTGCTAAAAAGATTATTATGGATGGAAAATTGTAGACTACTCTTGAAGATCTTGAGAATATAGAAAGTGAAAACAAAGATTTGAAATAAAATATGAAAGAAGAAAATGAATGCATTATAAAACTAAGGTAATAGATAAACAAGTTCGAAGAAAGATATAAAGGGGCCAACAAGGAATTGAAGCAAGCAAATGAAACAATTGTCAATTTGAAGCTACAGGTTGAGGAAAGTAAGAAAAATGAGGAATGTCTAAGTGACTTAATCAAACACAAGACTAAAGAATGTGCAAGACTAGAACAAGAAGTTGTAACCTTGAGATCTAAAGACAAATTCAAAGAAAGTACTATGAAAATTGATGAAATGATGGCTATGTAGAAATCTCTGGACGATAAAAGTTGATTAGGTTTTGAAGCCAATGAATGTTCAAATCAAAGGACTAAAGATAAAGGTAAGATGAAGAAGGTTGAATGTAAGCATGCACTGAAGAAGGAAACAAAGAAAGGTAGCCTTGAAATCAAAGAAGTTTTGCAAGGAAACCTCTAATCAGACAACCTAAATCTCAAAGGTACTCTTCATTAAAAGGTTATTGTTTCTCCTATAATAAATTTGGACATAAGGTTTTAGAATGTAGATATAGATTGAATCAAAATGTTTAGTGTTTTACTTGCAACAAATTTGCTCATAAGGCTAGTAATTGCAAAAAAAAAATTATGGATGGAAGAAATAGATTCTTTTATGGCTATTGTCTATTATGCAATGGTTTTGGGCCCAAGGCTAATTAATGAAGATCTAGAAGGACAACAATAAATTCAAAATAGAGGAATATTAAGTTCTTTTTATCTAATAAATTTGGACACATTGCTAAAGCATGCAAAAGCACAAATATGAAGAAAGACAATTCAGTAAAAAGGAATGAATCGATAAATAAGATTGATGTATAAGAGGTGAGGAGTGAAATGAAAATGATTTGGGGAAAGAAGTAAGTAGATAATTTGACAAAAAATATTGCTGCATCTAGCTCCGATATTGAAATCCCCTCCAGAAACTAGTCTAGAAGCTTTGGCTCAGGGGGCATTATAACGAAGATTTTTTTCCCCACCGAAGAGGTTGATGTTGTTGTCACAACATGTTGATATGTTGGGTAAATTGGTGTACTTAAACTCTTAGTGAAGATCGTGGCAAAAAATATTGTTATGTGGTAGTTCATGTGAAGGTTTGGAAACTGATTGTTCACACAAGCAGAGTTGTATAGTATCTTTTTGGTGATATGATGGTTTTGGTGGTACAACCCTAGGTTATTCAACGAAATATTTAATGTTATTTTTTGTTCATTTTGTTATTAGTGACTTGGAAATTTGAGAAGAAAAAAGAAGTATTCGAGTAGAATTCCTATCAGCAGAGCTAAGGTATTTACAAATTTTATCTCATGGATTCCAATAGGTTTGTTAGTTGTGAAGATGAATCCCAACTTGAATTCAAATTTTTTATGAAAGAGTCGATGAGAGATGTTTTGGTTGGTGCATTTTCATCACTATTTAGTAGGGTGATATGTCTTGAAGATATCTATGAGTTTATTGATGTACAAATTGAGAAATATGACAATACAAAAATAAAGAATTTTGAAGATTCTCTCCCTAGAGAAAATTAAATCGATCATCGAGTTAGGGCACAAGGGTTTGGATATTTGGAGTGAATTTTCAATGATAATTGATGAACTGGTCAAGATTATACTGACTATAATTCATGATGATTACATTTGGCTAGACAAATCATATCAGATTATAAAGGAATCTTTAAATGTTGTTATTAGTCTTTGTTCAGATGAAACCGTACCTATGAAGAAGATAGTAAGAAACAAATAATTGGAAGCATTGATAGGTGTGATTTCAAATCAAAGAGATCTACACATTTACACAATTATAGATCCTCTGGTAAGATATGTTTCTATTGGTATGATGAACTTATAAGGCATTGAGAGGGGGGGGGGTGATTCAGTGCAAGTAAAAACAATACAAATCTGATTATCAATTTCACCAACTTAAAACTTAATAGGCATATAATAAATATCACCAAGAATGAAAACACCATGTAAATAATAAACCATATGACACAAGAGTTATACATAGAAAACCCCAATGGGAAAAATAAAGGTGGGAGTTGGTACCCACAAAGATCCACTAGCTGTAGTATAGAGATTTGACTAGTTAAGGTCTACAACACTTGGTTAGGGGCACACCCTATTAGGAGTGTCTAAGAGTGGTTAAGAGCTTTACAAAAAGGCCTGTGAGGACCAACCCTATTAGGTGCTACCCAAGTTACTGGGATTTGGAAACACAAGTTAATGTGTCACTTGGTTAGAGGATTTAATGTTCAGACTTGTTAGGATCCGACTACACCCTATTAGGAGTGATCTTGTAAGAGGATTTTATTGTTGCAACTATTAGGGAGACAACAAGTAAAAATGATCTCAGTATAAAATGATGTCTCAACTCCTCTGATCAACGTACTATCAGAAATACAATTTTTACTAATCAATCCTTACACATTCAAGCTCATACTCCTATATACCTTCATACCTCATCATACATCTTAGAAACATTATTAGATCAACTAGAACCTTGTTACAATTACCTAGGTTCAATGTATCTAGACAATATTGCATTACATGCCTTAGTTATGTCGTCCACCAACATAACGAATCCAATTCTATGTCGTTTTACTGACCTTAGTGATTTTTATCACTACTAGTTAATTCTCAGTCAAAATACCTGCTCTGTCAATCAAATCTCAATCATCCGATCAAATCTGCACATGTGGTCATGAACATAACTTTATCTACCAGTATTCTTTGCTATTGTAAAACTGAATCATCCCATTCTTCATAGATTTCTTGTACCAATTTTTCGAATATAATATTGTTTGTCTTTTACCGGTTAAAGTCCTAATTATCGACTCTGATAAAACTAACTCTGCTTTGCCGGTTCGGTTGACCTGTAGGAATTAGATGACTATAAAAAACATAGTTTCCATCAATGACAACATACAATATAATCATCATACCAAAATCTAATCAAACATGTATAGGTTGCATCAAGAAAACAAACAGTTATCAATTTAGACCAAATGATCAAATGCCAACAATCTCGCCCTTTGGCATTGATGGCAACACTTAGGAAAAAAAATTGTCAACTAACTATGCAATACAAAAATTAACTACATTACATATACTCCCCCTTAGTAATTACTCCTATTACTCTCCCTTTACATTACATACAAAATTTTGATTGACTCTTAACTATTACTCCCCCTTTGACAACAATGCCAAATAAAGAAGTAAAATACATGAAAGATATGTATATTGTACATCAAAATTTGCATCAAAGCATATATAGATATAAGAGTCATAAATTCTTTACAAAGAATTTTTAGAAAAAGCATCACTGAAATGACACTTCAACTATTTGAGATCATTATCCCATGTCTCTAATAGTGTGCCAGTAATCTCAACATGTGTCTTGGTTTGCCCTGCTGATTCCTTCATTGCATCAACTATGTTCATCTCAGGTGTAGACAAAATAGCCTCCGACTCCTTGTATTCTCATTGTAAAATTTCAACTTTAGGAATTAGTTGAGTTTAGAGCTCCTTCAATGATGTTATCCATTTGACCTGCTCAAGTTCATACATCTCAAGTTTGTGGTGTAAGTCTACAACTAATCTACCAAAATGAATAGTTGATTCATTGAGAGGTCTAAAAGTTTCATTCAATATTTCAAGTTCTTTCTTAGCGTCTTCCCTTTTCTCCTTCAAGTTAGCACAAAACAGTGAAAACTTTGAAATAGTAGCCAAAATCTTTCCTTTGGTTTCTAGTGCATTCTTCAACAAGTCTTTATTAACCGTGAGTTCTACCTTACCTTTATCTATCTCAGACATTAGGTGTTTTGTCCTTTTCTTCTTGTAATCCTTTTCAACTGATATGTAGGATTCATCTTCAAAAGTTTTGAGTTGATCTCCACCATTGGTAACCAACTGTCCAAGTTTGTCAATGAGAGTGACAAAACTTTTAGTATTAGTCTCTAGTAGGAGACTAGACAAAATATCAACTGCTATCTTTATTGTCTCTACCTCTCTCTATTGTTCCTTCATTCTCTTCGTTTGAGCTCTAGATTGCATTATTGTTGCAATCTCCATCAATTGAGAAGAACTTAGATTGTCCATATCAATAGGTCCTTTAATGCTAACCAAGTCATCATCATCATCATAAATTATTTTCTTCTCCTTTGTCTCATTTTTCTCTACCTTTTCTTTTTCTATTTTCTCCTTCCCGATGTTATATTCTTTTGTCTTCTCTTCCTTAGTGGCATCCTTGACTGATGGTGGTTGTGTTTCTGCATTTTGTTCATTCACCAGTGCTTCCTCATCCTTCTTTTCATTAGTCTTTTCCTTTTGACTGTCATCAATATTTACATTTGCACTTACTAATGGAATTTGAGAATTAGTAAGTTGTTCATTCACCGGTGGCTCATCAGAGCTCTTTTCTTCAGTTTTCTTCTCCATTTGTTCCTCTTGTTGCTGATGTTGTTCAAACATTTGAACATCAACATCCAATACATCTATATTATCAATATTGTCTTTGGTGTTATCATCAAGAATGAATATTGGTTCAGTATCAATCTGATCATCTTGCATATACTTGTTATCTGGATCAAAATCTATGATCTTAACACCTTTAGGAAGTTCTTCTGACTTGAACTTATTAGAACTATCTTTCTCAAATTGATTTTCCTCTTCTTCATCCAGGATGAGACCTAAAGCCTTCTTTATCAACATCTCAGTCTCCTTCTGGACTGATTCAGTCTCTCCTATTAACATTCTTGTTAATCTATTCTTGGATCTGAATGATGCCTTTGGATTAACCTTTATCAGTTCAATTTCTTCTTCACTTCCTTTTGGTTGCAGGTGCTTAAAGATATAATCAACAAATTATTTGTCTTGGCTAATGGCAGCTTGACACCTTGCATCAATAATATTATACAAATATTTGGAATATTCCCTTGTAGCTCAATGAGGGCTTTGACACTGAAGATGATTGCATCTTCAATCTCCCTTTGTTGTCTTTCAGGTAAATGAATAAACAATATATTCAAACCTTTGTATATCCCATAATCCTTAATTATTTGAACCATCCCATTGAAAGAGTCTTCTAATGTAAATGGTTTCTTAGGTTATTTGCCCTTACCATTTGCCTTAGGCTTCTTAACACTTGTTCTAAGTTCTCTTTTGTCCTCATCTGATTTAGTAGCCTCTTTATCATTTGCTGGTTTGTGGGCTTGTTGCCTCTTCCTCTTTCTAGTTTGTACTGGTGCAGCAGGTGGATCAATAGTTTTCCACTTTCTCTTCAACTGAATTTTAGATGGTTTCCCTCTTTTTGATTCAGCTGGTTTGTCTTCTTCCATCTTCTTCTCTGCTGCTTTGGCTTTTGCAGCTCTAGTCTTACTGGTAGGGGTACTGGTAGGTATATTTGATGCTTCACCTTTCTCTGTTGTGTGCTTTGCCCTTGCTACTTCTATCTGCTCTTTTTTAAATCCTACCTGCTCAATGAATGCTTCTACCTCCTTCCTTTTATTCTTTGCAATCACTGGTCTCTGCAACTCAAAATGGACTTGTAGTGATTTTTCTTTGTATGTCCCAAATCTCTCTACAGTGGTATCCATTGGTTTCTCTAATACATGATTAGCATAAGCAATGAGTAGATCCTTGTCTACCTCATATCGCATAGGTAATACCCATGTGGTTCCAGGGATAACTTATTTCATCATACAAGTGTCTATATCTACCATAAAATATATTATTTTCTCATACCAGTTGACTACTTCTGCTAGTATACACTCTCTAGCATGCATTTTCTTTGGCAATTCCTTGAAGTAACCCCATGAAATATTATCAAACTTGTCCTTTAGCATCCTGATGTTGTTCTTCATTTGTTGTAGTGCAGGGGTACCTTCAATCCATTGAACATCTCCAATACCAGGGAAAAAGTTTTGGAAATCGAAAAACAATCCCAAAATCAATTGTCCAAATTTGAATCTCAGCTTCTTGTCTTTCTTCATAGCTTCTAGATTCACCATTAGTTGTCTTCTTAGTGCTTCAGCCAAATCATAATCAATATTCTCTTTTACCATCCAATAGGCAGTATGAATAGCTGCTGCTAGTATGTTGTTCATTCTACTTGAATAGTAAATCTTGTATCTGATCACCATAGAGGCATATTTCATAGCTGGATCATTGATGTTGTTTACTGTCATGGCTCTACCATCCCATATTGATCCTACCAACTTCTCAATATCATTCTTGGGTATTGATCTTAGTAAGGGTACTTTATCAGTTGAGCAAAATCTGGTTACTGCATGGATGATGTCCTTGGTTATTTTATGCATTCGATCCAACCACATAAATTGATCATGAATTCGACTTAAAACAAATCTAACTAACTCGGTATCAAAATCATTAATGAATTTGAATGCATGATGGAACCCTTTCTCGAGGACACTCTTAAATTGTTCTTTTAGTATGCCCTTGTTATCATGCAATGATCTATACTGATCATGAATAACTAATACACCCATGTCCTCCAGTTTGCAATGATAAGAAGATTTGACATCGTCAATGTGTAAAATTCCATACGCTACACTAGATAGGGCACTGACAGGCTCTGTTTTCTCTAATTTGTAAGGATGATGTTTCAACTTTGGTCATGGCCTCTCGGTCACATCAACAAGATGTAGAGTATCCATACTAAAATATGTGAAACTTTGAAGAAAAGAGTAAGATTTAATGATAAATACCTTTCCTTCTTTTGAACTAGGGTTTCACACTGTCAAAAGCTTCAACACCATTCACCTATATAAAATATTTTGTCGATCACCTTAGATCTCTGCTAAACATGTTGAATGTTGCAATCACAAAGTTTCTCTTCTCTACTTGCTCGCCAAATGCTCTCAAGATTGTAATGTGAGAAATGAAATTCAAAATGTTCTTTTTATGCTTTCTATCTATTGCATTAAATGCTTTAACCAACAAAACCCTAAAACACCTTAAAAGACTTTTAAGCATATTACTGGTTGCTAAAAATTCAATGATATTTACTAGTTATGATTCAAAAAGACTTATAAACATCAAAATACATCAGAATATGTAGATTTAACTTGCAGTATTTCATTCATGGGTTCATCTCAAGATTTGACAATATGAAAACCCCAAGTTGTAGAAACAACTTAGTTTGCCAATGATGGATTCTCCACACTAGGTGAAGAATTTTATTCCTTAGATGGTTTTTCATCACTCTTCTTCTTCCAGGTTCTATTTATCTCAGCTCTGGTTTCTTCAATATCAAATTTCTACTTTCCTTTTTGGTCTGTAAGATGATTCACTGGTTGGTTCTTATGTGTTCTACAAAACTTAGCAATGTGTCCCATTTTGTTACAATAATAACATGTCATTCCAAATTCTCTCCATGGTCCTCCATTTCCTCTACATGTTATTCTTCTATAGTTCATTGTTGCATGTCCATAGTTGTTGCAGATTGAAAAAATCACATTGATTCTTTTCTCCATCTCATAAGGACTAGACTGGTTAACATATGATCTTTGCCAATTAATGCTTCTCTAGTCATTGAAATTCCTTCTCCAATCATCAAAAGGTATTGGATTCATATGAGGTGTTGGATTATTAGATCCATACCTACATTTGATAGATCTATGCTCATACATGTTGCATGTATAATAGTAACCTTCAAATTTTCTAGGCACATATCTAGTATTAGGTCTATAACCCATATCATCATCCCATCTACATCTACAAACATTAGTAGTATGTCCTGGTTTATGATAATTAAAACAAACAGGTTTGTAATATTTCTTACCAGTAGGTTTCTGAGCCTTAGGAGATGTTTTACCTTCATGCACATGTTGCTCTTGGTACTAGAAGGTTCTCCTTTCTCAAATGTATTGTATTTGAACCCATATGTATCACTATTCATCCTCTCAAATTGGATTTGTTCATCCAACATAGTTGAACTCTTGTTGAATTTTGAAAGCTTCTCATTAGCTTGTGCAAGCTCTTTAGTAAGATCTTTATTTTGCTTCATAAGAGGCTCCCTGAGAGACATTACCATATCAAGATCTTCTTTAATTTCTTCTTTCTCTTCTTTCTTCTCAAGCTAGTGTGCATATAGAATGCCATTTTCTTGATTTATCTTATAGATCTCATGATCTTTCTCTTTGATCTTGTCTTCAGCTGCCCTCCTAGATTCAAATTTTTGACTCATCCAGATTGTAAGGGCTTCAAGATCTCTCCCCAGATTAAGTTTCTCACTATTTAGTTTATCCACTTCCTCAACCAATACATCTATGTTTTCTCCATCAGAAGAGCTTATTTCATTGATCTTCAACAATTGTTTGGTCAGTTCTTTCCTTTTAGCTAGTGATGTCTTATACTTGCCTCTTAGGGTTTCTAGATCTTCTTTGTTTTCTGCAAGTTCCTTAGCTATCTCTTGGTAACTCATTCCTTCCCCCATATTTTCCTTAGGACTATAGATCCCTTCCAAGTGGTTAAGACTTAAGGAAGTTAGGCTCTGATACCAATTGATGAACTTATAAGGCACTGAGAGGGGGGGGGGGTGAATCAATGCAAGTAAAAACAATACAAATCTGATTATCAATTTCACGAACTTAAAAATTAATAGGCATATAAGAAATAATGCCAAGTATGAAATCACCACATAAAACATAAACCACATGACACAAGAGTTTATATGTGGAAAACCCAAATGTGAAAAACCATAGAGGGAGTTGGTACCCACAAAGATCCACTATCTATAGTATAGAGATCTGACCAGTTAAAGTCTACAACACCCGATAGGGGCACACCCTATTAGGAGTGTCTAAGTTGGGTTAAGAGCTTTACAAAAAGTCTTGTGAGGACTATCCCTATTAGGAGCTACCCAAGTTAGTGGGATTTGTAAACACAAGTTAATGTGTCACCTGGTTAGATGATTTAATGATCAAACCTATTAGGATCCGACTGCACCCTGTTAGGAGTGACCTTGTAAGAGTATTTTATTGCTGCAACTATTAGGGAGACAAGAAGTATAAATGATCTTAGTATAACACCTTTAGGGTCTGATAAGATCCACTTCAAAACATTACAACATCACATAAGCTTCATCTCTCAACTCCTTTGATCACCGTACTCTCAAAAATATGAAATTATCCAATCAATTGTTACACATTCAAGCTCATACTCATATATACCTTCATACCTCATCGCACATCTTAAAAACATTATTAGGTCGGCTATAACCTTGTTACAATTCCCTAGGTTCAATGTATCTAGACAATCTTACATTACACACCTTAGTTACGTCGGCCACCGACATAACAAATCCAATTTTGTGTTGTTTTACATATCTGAGTGATTTTCATCACTACCGATTAAGTCTCAGTCAGAATACCTTCTCTGTCAATCAAATCTCATTCATTTGATTGAATCTGCACATGTGGTCATCAACATAACTTATCTACTAGTATTCTTTATTGTTGTAAAACTGCATCATTCCATTCTTCATAGATTTCCTGTACCAGTTGTCGGAATATAATATTGTTTGTCTTTTCCTGATTAAAGTCCTAATTACTGGTTCTAATAAAATTGACTCTTCTTTACCAGTTAAGCCTTTCCAGTTGACCTATAGGACTTAGATGACTGTAAAAAACATAGTTGCCATCAATGACAACATACAACATAGTCATCATACAACAATCTAATCATACATGTACTAGTTGCATCAAGCAAACAAAAAATTACCAGTTCAAACCAAATGATCAAATACCAAAGGGTATTACTTATAAGATTTAATTTCAAAATAAAGAAGGTTCTATATTTTCTATTGTATTATGATTTATGTGACCTATTGAGATAAGTGTTGAGAAATATTGAGTTGATTAAGAATGATGGTCATCCTTTTTGTTTTGGATCATTGATTGTATGCCTAGATTTTTACTTATTAAATTCATTACAAATAAAGGATAATGTTGTTTGGGATGAGATCTTACCCATAGAAAAACAAATCAAAAGATATCTAGATAATCTAAATGATAGAGACAAAGTGTGCAAAGAGTATTTCTATTAACTCTAAAAGAGCTTGATTTCAAGGTTTAGGATCCCAAAAAGATATGTTGAGATGTACAAAGATAGTATTGCTTTCTTGGTTTATACTAATCATTGTTTCATGGAAGCTATGTTGCCCCAAAAGTTTCGATTAATACAATTTGGATATGAAATTAGTGCTAAAGAATGGGTGATGTATGTAGATGAAATTCTTAAACTTTAAGTAGATCTCATTGAAGATATGTTTGGTACTTATGAAGAACTCATTGGATCAAATGTTACTAAACAGGTGTCTTTAGAAGGATCCTCCTTTGGTAAGAAGAAAAGTAGAAAATCAACAAAGATCCCATCTCCAGTTTCAAAGAAGAAGAAGAAGTCAAACAAAAGAGAAAAGATTGAGATTATTAACATTGACAATATTGAGATTATTGAAGTTGATGTGAAGAAGAAAGAGATATTTGTTGTAGAAGATGAAATGTAGAAGGGAAAGCTTGGGTTCTTCTGATGAAGATCCCTTTGAAGTTTTTAAAATACTGAAGATGCTTGAGGAACCTGATGGAATAAAGAAAATTAAAGATACATGGTTATCACAACCATTAAATGACAATGATAGGATTGAAGATGATTTGACTATTTACTTGCTCTTGAATAATAATGTTCTTGGTTCTATCAAAAAAATTCTCCTAAATGTTTTGATTGAACAATTGAGTGAGCAATTAGCCTTGAAAGCCACTGAAAAAGGACAACTAGATCTTGAAGATGAAGTGCAGAGAGATGAAAAAAAATGTGTTGTTGCATAAAAAATTGACCGAATGCATAAATGATATGAGGAAATGTATGAGTGTTGTTGTTGGTATTTACAAATATTATGTCAAGTGGCCTACTGTCACAACAAGTCACAAAGAAAATATTGATTCTCCAGATCCTGAGATGAACAGATTTGCAAAATCCTTCAATATTTTCAAAGATAAAGATGGTGCAATAAGGAATAAGATTAATTCATTATAGTAGGAATTATCTTTGATGTAGAAATAAAGAGATGATTTTTTCAGGAAGTTTTAGATTGTCAAAGAAATTGTTGAAACTAGAACATATCACTTTTCTCATCTCTTGGAAGATGAAGAGAAGGTTGAGTTGAATTTTCTAGTACCCGATGATTTGATTAGCGTTATTGACCTTCTTGTCTAGTGAAATTATCAATGCATAGTATTGATATCTACTATTACCTCGTAAAATTCCTTTCTCTCAAAACTCAAAGAAAAATATAAGGAGATTTTTCCACAAAAGGTAACTGAGACTTTCTTTTTGAATTGTAGTATTGTTGTTAAGGGGAAGATGTGTGAAGGTACCTTTTTGATACAATTTGTGCTTGATGGAAAAGGGAGAGAGGATGCGAAGTGGGGATAGAATGAGAAGTAGGAAGAAGATGCAAGGTTTGGACAATATTAGTGAGTAATCGGAAAGGGGGAGAAATGGTGACAAAAGGGAGAGAAAGGAATGTTTCTGAAAAATAATTTTAAAGAGCAAAATTCTGAAGTGAGTAACATTTTTCTTGCATGTTGCCATTATTGTCAAAGAGGGATATTTTTGGAGTTTTTTCATTGATCAAGGAGAATGTTGTATAGGCTACTAGTTGTTATTGATGACAACATATTTCTATTGAATTATAATATTGCTGCTTTGGTGTTCTGCTGACTCAATCCATCATGTTTTTCTCTGCATTGCTCCATAGTTGCAAATATGGGTTCATGGTTTGGGTAGTATACTCATGAATATTAGATGTACCTATATTCCATTTTGTATGTGTTATGGATTTTTGGAAGGTTAGATACATTTTTTAGTCTAGTTTACTCTATCAATTGCCCTACTTTTATGAAATAAAATAGTTTGTCTGGGCATCTACATTTCATTAATTGATTGTTTTTTATCTTGCAGTTTTATGGCATGATTAAGTAGTGTGGATAACATGAGTATTCCAATTGGTATTAAATTTTGTTTTATCCTTGTCTGACCTATATAAATGAAATGTATGAAGTATATTGTGGTATCATGTAAGGTATTTTCTTTGTAAGACGTGTGGTGGACTCAAGATATGGATCGGTATATATATGATGCCTTCCTTCAATAAGATAAAAAGAAAGATAGAGAATTATAGAGAGAGATACAGATATAGAAGTGCGACATAGTGATTAGATGTAATGTGTGATTGAAGCAAATAATTGAAGAGTGAATGAAGTGTGTGAAGTTTGTCTATTGAGCTTAATTGGAATTGTATTCCATGCATATGTGAGAAGCAACTATAGAAGTTCATTTTGTATATTTTTTCTCTTTTGGGCAGTAATCCCTTTGATAATGAGCCTTCATATTTTGGGAGTGAGCCTTGCAGTGAGCATTTGTAATATTCTATAACTAGTTATATTATATTGAGAGTTAACCCTCTCTGTGGTTTTTCCCTAATGGGTTTCCATAGAAAAAATTTGGTGTTCTCTTGTGTATGTTGTTGTAGATAGTATCTCTACTTTTTTTGTTCATTTGATGACTCATTTTTTTTTCTTGCATGCTAATTGATGTGAATATACAAAGTAATAGTAAGATTATTTTAGGATTTTGGGAGTACTGATTCACCTCTCTCCTCTTAGTATTCCATCTGTTCAATAGAACCATCACCTAATCTGTAATCAAGAGCTATTGAAGACTGATTATAGTTTACAATATCTAACAATACCAATAGAAAAATACTAGAAAAAACACCCATGAGAGATTATGGAGACCTCAAATATAGAAAAAAAAACTATCACAACAACATAATATATTAGAAAACTATAAGGTTTTTTCTTACATAAATACTACCATAAGGAGGCAACTACATATATTAAAAACCAAAAATTAAGTACATAGATAGTAAGAGAGGGGACACAGGGGGGATCAGTGATGCAGATAACCAATCCCGTTTCCAATCACTTTCAACCTTTCTACAATCTCTTAAGGGAACAAATCACCATTATCCCTCATGAAGGCCTCAAACTCATCCAATTTTTATTTCTAGCCTACCCCAACTTTGAATAACTTCCATGTTGGTATTTTGGATATGTTGATATGGTTTTTTCATTGATGTCAACACCTCTCATCACTTATCAACACTTATCAGCACTTGGAGATTTTGGTTATGCTCATCGGCAAGTCAGAGACTTATGCACAGTCACCGATATTTGGTTCACCGCCAGATTATATTCTTCATCGACACTTGGAATGACTTGGGCACTACTTGGTTATGTCGAAGACATTATTCGATCACTTGGTTTTGGCGATTTGGTTAATTGTTTATTCAGGTTTCCATATTTTCTGTTACCAGCAAATAGGTCTAGGATATGCACGGGTAGGTATATCTATTCCAGATCAGTATGACACATTATGGAAATGATTTATTATTATTGTAAATGAATTGAGCTGACATCATGCATCGGATATTGATTTATTTGTAATTGATTTTATTGTAATATCTTTTAGTAAGCCGACCTATTCAAATTGGTCTTAGGTTATGGTATAAATATAAGATCTCATTTGTGAGACAAAAGTGGAATGCGAAAAGGATTGCAATAAGGTATATGCGAAAATAACCAGAGCTATACACATAGACATCATTTGAAGGTTGAAGGAAGGATTTTGTAAAGGCAATAAAAACTAAACTAGTACTGAATCCAGCATATGAAGATGCTATTTTATGTAGTATATCATCATTGGATTTAACCATCCAATTGTAGTCAATGTGACTCTCATTTTGTGATTGAGCAGTGAGCTCTAGGCAGCAGGCCTTTCTACATGTGCATAATCCATATTGTACACACATACTATCTGTAGTAGTATCATTTGATTGTGGGTATGGCTTCCCACTGTGGTTTTTCCCCTTACAAGGTTTTCACGTACAAATATTTGTGTTATGTGTTTTGGATGTTATTGTCTTTCTATTTCATGCATTAATCTTTACCGGTACTACAATTAACTGTTAAAACTATCTACCAGCATAAAGTTTGGTTTACCAGTATTAAGCATTAAGTTTTGGTTAAGTTAATTTTGGTTGAATTTACTGGACAACTGATTCACCCCCCCTCTCAATTGTCTCTAGGACCTAACAATTGGTATCAGAGCCTAGTTCTCTTTTTGCAGAAGTTTAACAGCTTGAGGAGATCCAATGGCTTCTAACTATTTCAGGAAGGACAGTCCAAAACTTGATGGAACTAACTATGGCATATGGAAGATTAGGATGGAGACACATTTGAATTGCATTGGAAAGGACATATGGGGTGTTACAAAAAATGGCTATACTACTCCTACTCAAGGTCAACCTAATCCACCAACCTTGGCTAAAGATGAGGAAAATGATTGCAAAGCAAGAGAAGCACTCTTGAGTGCATTATTAGACTATCAAGTCATGAGATTGTCAGATAGATCTACTGCTAAAGCTATTTGGGACAAACTGGAAACATTGAATGAAGGAGATTCCACAGTCAAAATTGCAAAACTTGAATGCTTCTGGGTCAGGTATGAAAGTCTGAAAATGGAAGAAGATGAAAGAATTTCTACTTTTATGGAAAGAGTAAATGAAATTGTTTTGGGTATACAATGTTGTGGAGGAAGCTTAAGTGAAGATGAGATTGTTTCTAAAGTTTTAAGAGCTTTGCCACTAGCATATAAAGTGAAAGTTACTTCTATAAATTAATTGAGAACAATGCCTAATGCATCAGTATCTAGAGACACTTTGGTTGGAAAATTTTCAGCTTTTGAGCTTGAGGAATTTGGTCATGTTACTACTATCAAGACAAATCTAGCTTTTAAGGCATCATCATCAACCGCAACATCATCTAATAAATCTGATTGGAAAGCCTTCTATGCAAGAGAACTTGAAGCACTATTTGCAAGGAAAATGCCTAAAGGTCCAATTGGAAGTAAGTATGAAGGTAAAGCACCCTTTAAATGTTTTAACTATAATAAGATTGGTCATATGGCTTCTAGATGTCCTGATAGACATGCAAGATTAAGAGAAGATGCTAAAAGAACATATAAGCCTAACCTTGACTATCAAAAATACAAGTTCAAGAAGAAGAGAGACAAATCTTGTTATTATGCTGATGAAGGAATTACTGATGGTTCTGATGAGGATCTGACATACAATCGATGGGCTTTTGTTTCTATAATAGAATATCAACTGGCACCTACTGTTCAACCGATAGAGTAGGCCTTGGCAGTTAAAGTTGAAGATAAGGATGAATGGATCATTGATTCAGAATGTTCACATCATATGACTAATGATAAGAGTAAATTCTTAACCTTTCAGGATCACAATGGAGGTCTAGTAAGATTTGGAGATGATAAAGCTTGTTTGATAAAAGGAAAAGGCACTATATCTTTTGATGGTAAGCACAATACTAATAATGTTTACTATGTTGAAGGTTTGAAGCATAATCTTGTGAGCGTTGGTCAATTAGTTGAGAAAGGATTTTAGTTACAATAAAAGAATGATAAATGCAAAATCTTAAACAGAACTGGTTTGGAAATTGCAACTGGTAATTAGACTAGAGGTAATATCTTTCATTTGAACAACAATGAGAAAGCATGTTTGATTGCACATATTGATGAAAGTTGGTTATGGCATAAGAGACTTTGTCATGTAAATTTTGATTGCATTGTGAAAATCAGTACAACTAAGGTAGTTAGAGATTTACCTAAGATTGGTAAACCTCACAATCCTATATGTAAGGAATGTCAATTAGGAAAGCAAGTTACAGTAACTTTCAAGAGTATTCCGAAGAAGTCTAACAATGTTCTTGATTTAATTCATACTAATTTATGTGGTCCAACAAGAACTAGAAGTATACAAGGAGATAGGTATTTTATGCTAATCATTGATGACTATTCTAGAATGTGTTGGGTTACTTTTCTTAGAGAAAAATTTGAAGCATTTGGGAAATTCAAACTTTTCAAGGTGATGGTAGAAAATGAAACCAACAAGAAAATAAAATATTTAAGATCAGATCAAGGAGGTGAATTCACATCTAAGGAATTTAATACATTCTGTGAAGTGAATGCGATCAGAAGACAGTTATCAGCACCCCAGATACCCCAGCAAAATGGAGTTGTGGAAAGGAATAACATAACTATCTTGGATGCAACTAGAAGTATGATATCAGAAGAAAATCTACCTCATATATACTGGAGAGAAGCAGTCAATACAACAATTTATACATTCAATAGTGTTCACATCAGAGGTGAAACTGGTAAGACCCCTCATGAACTATGGCTTGGTAATACTCCTACTCTTAAATATTTTAGAATATTTGGAAGTAAATGCTATATTAGAAGAAATGAGTATATTGGCAAATTTGATCCTAGAAGTGATGAAGGAATATCTCTTGGTTATTCATCTAAGAGAAAAGCATATAGATGTTTTAACAAGAGATTGCAGAAAATTATTGAGAGTGCAAATGTGAAGATTGATGAACAGTTTAGAGGAAATTCAAGGTACACAAACTCTAAACCGGCAATAGAGATAATCACAAATGAACTATTATAAATGCACCGGTACAAAATGGTGATCTAGTGACACCGACATCATCTGGAGATTCAACAATCACTGAAGAATAACAACAAGTAAAAACACCCTGGTATGTAAGACTGAATCATTCTGAAGATCAGATAATTGGAAACAAATTTCAAGGAGCTATGACTAGAGGAATATTGGCAAATGAAGAGGTATGTCTTATTTCTAAAATTGAACCTACATCAATTAATGAGGCATGTAAAGATAAATATTGGATTAAAGCTATGGAAGATGAATTGGAACAAATTGAAAGGAATAACACTTAGTCATTAGTTCCCCGGCCTAAAGACAAAAATGTAATTGGAACTAAATGGGTTTTCAGAAATAAACTTAATGAAAATGGTATGGTAATCAGAAACAAAGCAAGATTAGTTTGTAAGGTATATTCATAGAAAGAAGGAATTGATTACAATGAAACCTTTGCACCGGTAGCTAGAATTGAGGCAGTCATACTCTTATTGGCTTTTGCAGCACACAAGAACTATAAAGTATATCAAATGGATGTTAAATGTGCATTTTTGAATGGAGATCTTGAAAAAGAAGTTTATATTGAACAACCTGATGGATTTTATTTGATAGATAACAAAGACATGGTTTGCAGGTTAAGGATAGCTTTATATGGATTGAAACAAGCTCCTAGAGCTTGGTATGCTAGATTGGACAAATATCTTTTGAAGCTAGGATACACTAAAGGTAATGCTGACAACAATCTATACTACAAAGTGACTAATGATGAAATCTTGGTTATTGAAGTTTTTGTTGATGATATAATCTTTGGAGGAGAAGATGGATTGTGTAAAGATTTTGCTAACAAAATGCAGCAAGAATTTGAAATGTCTATGATTGGAGAGATAAAATTATTTTTAGGATTGCAGATTTCACAGACTGATAAAGGTATATTCCTATGTCAATCTAAGTACTTAAAGGAATTACTAAAGAAATTTGGCACGGAAAATTGTAAACCAGTAAGCACACCTATGACTACAACTGATAAACTATCTTTGAAGGATGAATTAACACTTGTTAATCTGACTAGATACAAGTCTATGATAGGAGGTTTACTGTATTTGACACAAACAAGACATGATATTATGAATGCATTATGTATTGTTTCAATATTTCAGAGTAATCCTAAATAAAATCATGAATCAACAGTGAAAAGGATTTTTCGGTACCTACAAGGCACTATAAATCTTATTAGTTTATGGTATCCTAAAGATGAAATTTTTGATTTATGTGCATACACAGATGCTAATTGGGTAGGAGATGTGGATGATAGAAAAAGCACCATTGGCGGAGCATTTTTTCTTGGTAGCAAACTAATTTCATGGTTGAGCAAGAAATAGAGTTGTACAAGTCTAACAATAGTAGAATTTGAATATGTTGCAGCAACAAAAAATTGTACATAGGTATTATGGATCAAGCAAATGTTGAAGGACATAAAGGTAAAATGCAAGGAACCTATAAATATCTACTATGATAATATGGCAGCAATTGATATATCTAAGAATTAGATATTTCACTCAAAAACTAAACATGTTTCTATCAAATTCAATTTTCTGAAAGAGAATGTTGAAGCAAAAGAAGTGAAATTGGTTTATGTGAATACTAAAGAGCAGATAACAGATATTTTTACAAAGCCTTTGCCTAAGGAAATATTTGAGTATCTCAGAGAGAAACTTGGAGTCCTACTCCCACCGGTAGAGACTTAGGAAGCTGATGTTTGTCATCAACCGACAGAATTAACATAGAAATCTTTATTTCGGCTTTGATGAGGAGAGCTACTTCTCAGGGGGAGTAGTTGGTATATTGGATAAGTTGGTATTTTGTATTTGTTTTTGCTTTGCTTTGGAATTTGATGTCAAAGGGGGAGAGATTGATATGGAAAAATACATTATCTTTTTCTTTTTGGGAGAGATTATTCCTAGAGGGAGAGATATTATGTATTTTGATTTCTGGTTAATGATCTCTTTGGGAGATTGTTGGTTTTTGATTTTTGGCATTTTGATGGTTTTTCCATCTTCTGTTGCCATCAATGCCAAAGGGGGAGATTGTTGGTATTTTGGATATGTTGATATGGTTTTGCCATTGATGTCAACACCTGTCATCACTTGTCAACACTTATCAACACATGGAGATTTTGGTTATGCTCACCGACAAGTCAGAGACTTATGCACAATCACTAGTATTTGGTTCAATGATAGATTATATTGTTCACCGGCACTTGGAATGACTTGGAGACTACTTGGTTATGTCGAAGACATTATTTGATCACTTGGTTTTGGCAATTTGGTTAACTATTTATTCAGGTTTTCATATTTGCTGTTACTAGCAAATAGGTCCCGGATATGCACTGGCAGGTTTATCTATTCTAGATCAACATGACACCTTATGGAAATGATTTATTACTATTGTAAATGCATTGAGCCGACATCATGCATCAGATATTGATTTATTTGTAATTGATTTTATTGTAATATATTCTAGTAAGCCGACCTATTCAAATTGGTCTTAGGTTATGGTATAAATGTAAGATCTCATTTGTGAGACAAAAGTGGAATGTGAAAAGGATTACAATAAGGTATATGCAAAAATAAGAAGAGTTGTACACACAAACATCATTTGAAGGTTGAAGGAAGGATTTTGTGAAGGCAGTCAGAACTAAACCGGTACTAAATCCAGCATATGAAGATGCTATTTTATGCAGTACATTATCATTGAATTTAACCATCCAATTGTAGTCAGTGTGACTCTCATTTTGTTATTGAGTAGTGAGCTCTAGGCAGCTAGCCTTTCTACATGTGTAGAATCCATATTGTACATATATATTATTTGCAGTAGTATCATTTGATTGTGGGTAAGGCTTCCCACCGTGTTTTTTCCCCTTACAGGGTTTCCACGTACAAATATTTTTGTTATGTGTTGTGGATGTTATTTTTGTTCTATTTCATGCATTAATATTTACCAGTACTGCAATTAACTGTTAAAACTGTCAAGCAGCATAAAGTTTGGTTTACCAGTATTAAGCATTAAGTTTTGGTTAAGTTAATTTTGGTTTAATTTATTGGACAACTGATTCAACGCCCCCCCCCTCTCAGTTGTCTCTGGGACCCAACATTCCATGCATTATCCATTTTGATCTTTCTACCTTCTACATTAAGATCGTAAAAACCAAGCATGATCTTTGACTATGATACAATCTCAAGAGTCTCTAGTGCAATCTTGATGCCTTTAGAATTCTCCTCCTTCACTATGTGATGCACAATATCATAGGAATTAATGACATATCCCAAAATATTAATGATGGAGGAGAGCAAATTCTCACAAAAAATTCCATCATGTACATGCCAATTAGCCCAAAAATATGTCCCTAAAATGTTTATCATATACATCTTCTCTGGCCTATTCCCTTTGTTGTATACACAAGCAATTTGCTCATTTGAGGATTCTTTGAGATTGTTTGTGCATACACATAGATACTTAACACTAAAGGAGTTCATCATTTTTTGTGCACAAGATGAAGGAATAATTACTTTATAGCATTCATATTAACAATGGAAACAAATCTCAAAATATAACTCTTCACGATCTATTTCTAAAATGTGTGCCCATCTTTAGCTTTTGTTGTCTATCTCGATAGATCGCCAATGTTTTGTTTGAAATGATAAGACCCTTTCATCCATCTACCATCTATTCTGTTCAAACCTTCATTTTGTAGTTGACTACAAAAATAGATACGATCAGAGAATTTGATCAATTACTTTTCATTTCTGGCCAAAAAGTTAACTCATTGAGATCACATTGATCTCCACTATGATCTTTTTTTTATCCTTTATGTGGCCTCATGGTTGGAACTCTATTACCAAAATGGAGATTTTCAATCTTATTGGATAAAATTGTAGTTTTACATGAAGCCATGTCATCCTTTCCAAGTAACCAATATTGATTTACACTTATATCAAATAAAAAGATATCATAAATCATGCCTCGGTAACCTCAATTGGAATAGCAAGGACAATAAATAGTTCCTCGAGGCAACTGCCAAGGAAAAGAGACACCTTAATTGACTCCTATATTCCCCATTTTCAAATCAACCCCTTCAAGTATAAATTTTACTTTATTTTTTCATTTACTTATGGATGCACTAGGATTAACATACACATCATTTCATAACAATATTATAACCAGACTTTTAAATTTTTTATTATAACCATTACTTAACCAATTGATAGGTACACATGGATTGAAATGTAGATGGATCCTATTATGGATATGAAATATGTAATTGTTACAAGTGAAGAAAATTTTATTGTTGGAAAAGGCATCTATCGAAAAGGTTGTAAACTTGCTGACATCCATAATAAAATTATGGATGAAGGAAACCTACAACAACACTTACAAGCATTAAGAGAAAACATGAGAGAGTGGATGTTGATACACTGGAGTCAAATATAGTAAAATTTACACTAAACCCTCAACATAATATAGAGAGTGTGGAGGAAGGCATGCATAAAAAACCAATAGTTTGAGATGGGTCTGAGTTAGTGGTGTAGAAACCCAAATCTATCCACTTGATTAAATAAATTTTATATTTGTTTAATTATCATTCATCAAACTATTAATTAAATTCACATTTAATTAATCCTTTCCCCTTTTCCAACTATTAATTAAATTAATATTTAATTAATTCACCCCACCCCCCTTCCTCTATTAATTAAATAAATTATTCAATTTATTTGATTTAATTTTCTTAACCAAATTCACACCATTAATTAAATAAATAAATAAATAATATTTGTTTAATTAAATCCTTCTTCACATTTGAATAAATTAGTAGGGTATGTGCAAGATCACTTGGGGCCAAAAAGTGGTGATATTTTGACTAAAGTCTTGATTGATTGGCTGATAAAAAAAAATCTATAACTTTCAAATGGTATCACTTTTTTTCAATCCAAAATATGTGTCACATTCTATGCTTTTTATACTATAGGATTAAAAACAAAAAAATTGACTTTCATAAAGTTTTGACCAAGTTATCGTGGTCAGACATATAAGTTTTTTATATTTTTAGAAAGTTGTAGTAAAAAAATCATAATTAATTGTTTATTTAAAAATATATATTTTTCACATCCGGACATGAGTCTTCTACTTATATATAAAATATTATAAAAAAAAATTATGATTTGATTGTGGTTAGGGTGGTAAGACAGACATGTGTTTCTTATCTTTTTCCTGAAATTTTAGTACTACTGCATTGAAATTTCATTTTTTTGTCAAATAGATTTAATTTTTTTAGAAAACAACTAGTAGCTTAGAAACTACATTCAATTTTCTATAGATTCCATTCTTACATATTTTTAAAATAATGTTGGTAACTTATTCAATTTTTTACGTCAAGTTGAGTAACTCTATTTTTATGATTTTCATTGCCACTTAAGGTCGTGTTTGGCCCATCATGATCCTGCACATACCCAATAATTATTTAAAATCCCCAAATCTCATCTCTCACATTTAAATTAATTAATGTTTATTTAAATCCTTAAAATCTTATTTATTTATTTAAATTCCTAAAATCTCTTCCCCATTTTCACTTTCTAGAAAATACAAGTTGCAAGTTAACCTTTTTCCTAACCATCTCTAAACCTTTATTATTAGCCTAGTTACCCTTCAATGGTTTGCAGATTCCTAAACCAAAGGTTAACCCAAAACCCAAAACCCATCAATCCTTTAATGACTTTCTCTAAAGTCTTCAAACCTTTAATGGTTTCATTCTAGAGACTTCTCAAGCCTTTAATGGTTTCCCTCAAAGTCTTCAAGCCTTTAATGGTTTCCTTCTAGAGTCTTCTTAAGCCTTTAATGGTTTCCCTCAAACTCTTCAAGCCTTTAATGGTTTCTTTCTAGAGTCTTCTTAAGCCTTTAATGACTTCCTTCAAGTCTTCAAGCATTTAATGCTTATCCCCTTTTTTCTCATTTAAATAAATTAAGATTTATTTAAATAAAATCCAAAGTTCACATTCACATTTAAATAAATCAATATTTATTTAAATATCTATCCAAATGCAGGTTGCAAAAATAAATTGAAGTAAATAAATTTTATTCCAATTAAAATCCTAAAATCCATCCCACTTGCATTCTCCTAAAAATCCACATAGCCACTAATCCTTTCTTCTAGAATATTCTAACCTCTTCCAATTTAGCCTAGTACCCTTCTAATCTTTTGCACATTCCTTAAGAAGGAGTCACTTCTCAAAAATATGCAAAGTTTTCATAAAGCATTAAAAGCTCTATTTCCTCAACAAAATAACCTAAAAAGTCTTCGAAAACTTAACTACAAACATAGATCTGATAAACTACAACAATAGTAAAGATAAACAAATTGATAGCACAACACACAACACCAAGATTTTGACATGGAAAACCCAGTTAAGAGAAAAACCATGGTGGGAACCTACCCATAGTAAGATGACACTCTGCAGTAGTATGTGAAAATATTACAATGGGGAATGCACATGCATTCAGGCACACTGCCTAGAGCTCACTACTCAAATACAATGACCCGAAAGGCTACAACTTTCGGGTAAGTCTCACTGACTTACAATAAGATTTGAACTACAATCCAAATGAAATGAACTGAAAGAATAACATCTCCAAATACTTGATTACAGTTCTAGTTAAGCATAACTATCTGCTTAGCAACACCAATCTCTCCACAATCATGATGTTGAAGGATGAATCCTTGTTCACACATAAACTACTCTCTCATAATGCAAACACAACCTCTACACCAAAATTACATGAATACATCACCTATATATACAAATCATCAACCTTGACAAAAAGGTCGGTTAAACCCTCAACTCACAATTATAAAATTACATCACACAATACAAAGATCGAACACCTGACCAATATAATGATTTACATGACACAACATGGACCTAATTCAAATTCCCAAATGCTCAACACCACTAGAAATCATGCCAAGATCAACTGTGACATGCTACACCACCATAAATACCACATAACATGAAGATCATCACTGGTTCATAAAAACCACCAAAACGTTGCACAACAATCAATGCGGATCACTAGAACAAATAGGACACAATTATGAAACACCAGAAAGTATGTTAGAATCATCAAAAATAGCTACACCAACACCACTTATCAAATCTTCATCTATCAACATCTGAAAGCTCAAGAACACAACCAATTAGCAACTCTCATGAAGAAAGATAACTTGTGGGGCACCAAATCACAAACCATCTGAAATAAAGATACACAAGACCATTCCATACAATCTCCCAAAATCTTAGCTCAAGATCAGATCACACTGGAATATAATAGAGGAAATACTGAGCTTTGCAAAGCACCAAGGCTGCAAACAAAAACTACAAAACTAGATCATGAGATCTTCTCAATCTGCAATCATCGAAGAAAATCATAGGAATATGTTGATATCAATGAAAACATATCCTAGCAATAGCAATGACCAACAATATCCAGCAATCTCCCCCTTTGGTATTGATGGCAACATATGAATGTGAAAAATAGTCAATGCAAAGAAAGAAGATATCCCCAGCAAACTCCCCCTAAGATCAAGACATATTAAATAGTTTTTCACATGATCTCTCTCTCCCTTTGAGAGCAATGCCAAAGATATTAAAATAGAAAATATGAATCTCATGAGTCTCTCGTTAAAACAAAGACTACTCCACCAAAGGAGTAGAGCCAACTCATTAATCCAGATAAGAAGATAAGGCTCGGAAGTCCACTGGATTGATGTAATTCAATAAATCTAGTTCACACCATAAGGGGTGGATACCCCTAACTTGTCTCTCAAATAGACAAATGTATCTGCAAGTAAAGAATTAGTGAAAATATCACCTATTTGTTCCTTTGTAGATACATACTCCATCTTCACATTCTCTTCACTGACTTGCTCTCTCAAGTAATGATATTTGATTGACACATGTTTAGTCTTTGAATGTTGTACCAGATTCTTTGATATGTTAATAGCACTGAAATTATTATAGTATATCATAGTAGGCTCATCATAGATAATTTTGATATCTTTCAACATTTGCTTCATCCAAACTACCTAAGTGCAATTAATAGCAACAAAAATGTACTCAACTTCAGCAGTAGATAAGGATACTAAATCTTGTTTCTTACTAGCCCATGAAACTAGTTTATTTCCCAAAAAGATTGCTCTAGTAGTAGTGCTCTTTCAGTCATCAACACCACCAGCCCAATCAACATCAGTGTAAGCACTCAACTTGAAATCATCATTCCTCAGATACCACAAACCATAATCCATAGTCCCCTTTAGGTATCTGAATATCCTTTTCACAATAGTGACATGAATCTCTTTCGGATCAGCTTGATATATAGCAACCATGCACACATCATGCATAATGTATGGTCTACTTTGAGTAAGTTATAGCAGTCCACCAACCATAGATCTATACAAACTCTAATTAGATTTTGGAGATTCATCATTCTTAGACAATTTACAACTAGTCACCATAGGAGTTCCAATTGGTTTAGAATCTTCTAGCCCAAACTTCTTTAACAATTCCTTCACATACTTAGTTTGAGATATGAATATACCTTTTCCAAAGTGTGAAATCTACAAACCTAAGAAGAATTTCATCTCACCAATCATAGACATCTCAAATTCTTTTTGCATATCATCGACAAACTACATGCTCAAGTTATCATCCCCTCCAAAGATAATATCATCAACAAAGACTTCAACAACCAAGATCTTATCATTTTCTATCTTAAAGTATAGATTACTATTAACAACACCTTTATTGAATTCCAATTTCAAAAAATATTTCTCTAGTCTAGCATACGAAGTTCTAGGGGCTTGCTTCAATCCATAAAGAGATTTCTTTAGTTTACATACTATGTCTCCATCATCCGATAATGAAAATCCATGAAGTTTCTCAATGTAGACTTCTTCCTCAAGATCACCATTCAAAAAGGTAGATTTGACATCTATCTAATATACCTTGAAATCTTTATAAGCAACATATGCAAGTAATAGTCTAATATCTTCAAGTGTAGCCACTGGAGCAAAAGTCTCCTCATAATTAATTCCTTATTTTTGTGGATATCCTTTGCAAACCAATCTAGCTTTATTTCTGACAACTTCACTGTCTTCATTCAATTTGTTTCTGAATATTCATTTAGTACCAATAACATTCTTATCCTTAGGTCTAGGCACAAGCTCCCATGTGTTAATCTTTTCAATCTGATCTAATTCTTCTTCCATAGCTCTCATCCAATTTTCATTTTTAGAGGCTTCAACAATATCTTTAGGTTAAACTTTAGAAATCAAACATACTTCTTCAACAACTAATCTTCTTCTAGTCATCACACCTTTATTCTTATCACCAATAATATGATTTTTAGAATGATTCAATCTTACATACCTTAGAGTCTTCTGATTGTTTTGGTTCTTAGGTTCTTGCACTTCTTCACCGATAGCATCAACATCCGGGTTAACTATTTCTACCGGATCATTCTTCTTGGGTTCTTCAGTTTGAATAGGGGCTAAAACAACATGTTGTCCATCATCATATCCACATGCTCTAATCTTTTTTCCAAGGTTCTCATATGTTGGCTTGATGATGATGATATTATTGTAATAGGTTGATTCATGAATTTTTTTGTGTTGTCATTGATGGCAACCATGTTTTGTTAGTCATCTAAGTCATCTAGACCAACTGGTAGTGGAATCAGTTGGACAACAAAATTGCTAAGTTGTTGTCAACTAGTAAATAGGAACATAGCGATGATCAAGCAACCGGTACAGACGATTGGAGAAGAGTTAGACGTTATGGTTTTACAAGAGTGTTGGAGATAGGAACATGCACCTATGTTCCAGACTGCATCAATAGATTCAGTGTATTGAGCAAGTTAAGATTAGAGGAACAGTCACAGTCAAGAAGAATGAAGAACCGGTAAAGAAGAGTTACTTTGATTGGCAACTGATAGAATTTATGTTATGTTTGGCCGACATAAGGAAAGTGTAATGAGCTGGAAAATGTAATAGGTATCTAGATTCATTGAATCTAGGGAATTGTTCCAAGGTTCTTAGCCGACTTAGCAGAGTTTTTATAAGGAGATGAAAGTTGAATGATTTGATGGATCAAGAGTGATAATTTGATCATGTAGTGGAAGAAGGAGTTAAGTTTTTATGTTTAGTCAGTGGTATAAGATGAGTTTAAGTGGATCTAATCAAGAACATAGGTGCTAACTGTAGATCAGTCAAACTTGTTGCTCCCTAAAATTGCAGCAAGAAAATCCTCTCACAAGGTCACTCCTAACAGGGTGCGGTAGGATCCTAACAGGTCCGAAGGTTAAATCCTATAACAAGGTGGCACATTAGCTTGTGTTTGTAAATCCTAGTAACATGGGTACCCCCTAATAGGGATGGGTCCTAATAGGCCTTATTGTATAGCTCTTAACAAGGCTAAAACACTCTTAACAAGGTGTACCCCTAACAGGGTGTTGTATGACCTTAACCAGTCTGATCTCTATATTGTATGTAGTCACATAAATATGTCCATTTAATTAAATGAATATTTACTATGTATTTGATTATTAAATCCACTAGCCAATAGTTAAATAAATTAATATTTAATTAATTCATCCTTACACTCTTCTGCTATTAACTAAATAAATTATTCAATTTATTTAAATTAATTCATTAAACCACAAATCTAAATCAATTAAATAAATAAATCATATTTATTTAATTTAACCACTTTCTTCTTTTAAATAAATAAATTAAAATTTTATTTAAATCCCTAAACTACCCCCCAACTTACATTCTCCTACAAATGCAAGTTGCAACCACAATTGAAATAAATTAATTTTATTTTAACTTAAATCCTATTTTCCCTCACCCACAAAACCCACTTGCAATCCTAAATCCCTTCTAGACTCTTCCAACCACTTTCTAAATCCTTCTAACCACTCCTAATTACCCTAATCCCATCCCCTAATTATTGCCACATTCCTAAGCAACTTGAAGTCACTTCTCAAAACCTCCAAAGTCTTTGAAAAGCATTTAATGCTTTGTGTTCAATAAGATAACCCCTAAAGTCTTCCAAACCACTAATGACTCTTACATGACCATTAATGTATCTTATATAACCATTTATGGTTAACTCAACTCACCCACATGGTTAGAGACTTTCCCTCTAACTCAACCTCCATTTAACTCATGTGTCTCTTCAAGCATTCATTGCTTTGACCATGGTTATCCTCACTAACTCTTACACAAGAGTTTATCCATTGGATAAATGCATTATTCATTGGATAAAGAATTTATTCATTCAACTCAAGCCTAACCTTACCTCCCAAACTAACCTTCATGTCATCAAAAGCATTTAATGCTTCTTCTCCCTCCTCTCAAGCCATCTCATGTTGACGTTTGTCATCCTGGGATTGGGTTGATAGCTCTCACATGGATTATAAACCCTTAAATCCTAACCCTTTCTAAGATTACTCAATCTCAACCATCCATTGCTCCATTTTTACTATAAATAGAACTCATTCCTTCATAATCCAGATCTTGAAATCTTGTGTGCATCTAAGTTATAGTAAATTTTAGAGAGCATTCTAGGATAATCAATATTGTCTTTTGGCTAAAATTAATATTAGTTAATTACATAACATCTCATATTTAGTTTTCTTTACACTTGCATTGGCATAAGTTTAATCATTTCAATCTTGAATCTCCATAAGATATCCAGAATAGTGCAAAAAGCTATTGAGAGCTACACTCATTTGGAACTTGGAGAGGAGAGGAACAAGGGAGGAGTAGCTACAAACATGGTGGAGGGCATTTGGAGATGTTTAATTGCATTTCTTAATTTTGTTAAGATTTCTATTTTGTGTTTGGTATCTCTCTTGATATGCTTGCTTAGGATAGTATTTGATCTGTGATTTCTAATACTAACACTTGGATTCTTTCTTGTGTGTTTGTGTTTATCTTCCTAACATATTCTAACAACATCCTTTTGTAGAGCATCATTTGGTGAACCTGACGTGAATAGAACATGCAACCTTCTGATCTATTTTTTTTAAAAACTACTAACTTTTCTTGTTTTAATTGACACATAGGTCACACTTTAACACCATTGATCTCACTCTAGTGCCTTCAAAATCTGGTGATTTAGCGTTATTGTTAACCAGAATAGCGCTATTGTCTCCCAACTAGTGCTATTATCCTTCTTATAGCACTATTGACCATTAAATAGCACCATTGTGTCTATTTTTAGCGCTTTTGCGCTCTTTGTTTGACAAAATTTATTTTGTTTGACAGAGTCTTTTAGCATGTTTGTGTTTCTTGTAGCGTTGTAGTAGTTAGTTTAGCGCATCTGTCATTTATGTAGCACTTTTGTGGTAAATAGTGCTTATGTTTTCACACAGAGTAGCACTATTGTAACAGAGAGTTATATAAACTTTTTTATAACCAAAAAAAAAAAAAAAAAATTAGGCTTGTAGAAGCCCACCAAAAATTCTTATTTTACTAGCTATTTACTTTTTTGTGCAAGTTTTTTACTAACCCCCTTTGCAGGATTTTCAAGAGTTAAATTAGAAAGTAAAATTAATTTTTATTTTTTTATTTTATTTATTTATTTAATTAATTTTTGCTAAACTTTGTCTTGTAAAGTTGGGTTTAAAATGAATTCACTTTCTATTATAGCTTGAAGGGATTTACTTCACATTTTATTTTGGATTCTTAAAATGAATCACATCTTTTAAATTTGGGCTTAAAAAGAACCTCACTTGTCAAAGATAAAAAGAACCACAAACTCAAAACCAACAAATTTTCTTTTTTTTGGAAGTTAGGATTCATTTTATTTTGGGTTTTAAAACAAGACGAAACAACTTTTACTTCTTGCACCAGGCTAAAATTCACAATCAACACTTCATTTGTGCAAGTTAAAAAGAACTCCCAATTTGTCAAAGTTGTTCTCAAAGCAATTTACTTCAAAGCAAAGTGTGTTTTAAATTCAGTTGACCAGGATTTCAAGTTCCTAGATTACATAACATTTTGCCTTGAAGTTAAAAAGAACACCATGGTTGTTGGAGAAACATCTCCAAATAGTTTTTAGATCACATTGCTATAACTTGGTTAAAAAGAACAAGTGTTTTCAGTGATTGGAATGCTTGTGCAAAATGTTTGTCGAGTGGTCCTACTTCTAACACACACTATCCTCTCCCTTGGCTTTCGTGGTCCTAGGTGCAAGAGAAAAGTGTTAGTAACACTCAAAATTTTATCTTTTTAAGAGAGGCCTGCCAAGAGACACATCACTCTTGGGAATGACCTCACATGGTAAATCCTTTGAGCCACTATAGAAATCAGGTGTGAGTGAAAGCTGTAGCCTTGGGTATAGTTGTTCCTATAGTGTAACTTTCCGAAAGGACATATGGGCCCTACCAAAAGTTACAAGGATCTTAAGTGAATCACTACAGAATGAACTTATGTCCAAAAATATCGAACATTACTAGACACTTTTTTATATAGAAGCCCGCCCGTTCTATTGATTGAGGATATTTGTGAAAAGTTCAGTACAAGAGCATAGATGGTTTTTCTCCCAAGATACTCACCATACATATTTCCTTGAGTAGAAATAGGGATTTTCGAAAGGCTACTTTTAGCTTGATGAAAGTGGTGACTCCCCCATCATAGGGATCATCTATCTATCATGCTCATGCAAGACTTAGTATATCACATCATTACCTACCACGACGGGATTCATAAGGTATGTAGTACCAAAGTTGAAGAAATATCAAGATGTGGGCTGAAAATATCGCAACTAGCCAATTGACCTTAGGGATAAAAAATGCTTGACTTGTCTTCCTATTGTGTCAGATTAGTACAAATTTGAGCTGACTTCAGGCTTTGGAAACATCTAAAATACACTTTTCCAAGTTCATGATTGGGTTGATCTAGACCCACACCTATTTGTGTCTTTTTGAGGAAACATTATTGTGCTTGTGTGATTGTTGTGTTTTCTTGTCAAAGAAGTTCAAAACAAATCCATTCAATAATTTTCCATCAACATTTGACCAACAAACATCAAACAAAGTGCAAACAAGATATCAAAATATATGACCATCATTCAGATCTTGAGAAAGAGGAATCTTCATCAACTTGAAGAAAACACCATTTAGTTCAAAGGCTTTTATCAAAATAAGGAATTTTTCTTTTCTCACATAAAGCCTTCTTGCATCATATGCACTTGTATCTCCAAGGAAAAACCATTAAATTCAACAAAGAGCCTTTAAGAAATAGAGCTTTCACACAGTACAGAGCTTTTGGTTATCACAAAAATAAAGGAGGCAAAATCAACCTTGCCTTCTTTCCAAACATATGCATTATATACAACATAGCTTGAGAAGAACCACCAACCCCTGAGAGAGAAGAGGAAGAATTTGTCCCCTTTGTAACACAAAGTTTCTATTGAAGTATAAATCCTACCCATTTCCACTTTCACATTCAACACATCACAAACCACCTAAAACTCAAAACACAAAAAGGTCTTGTCCTTAGTTATTTTTGATATTGCTCAAATCAAAACAACAACATCACTTTTATAGTGCCTCTCATCTAGGATCAAACATCCTAAGAGTCATTTCTACATAGGTTAAAACTAGTTTATGAGTGCATCCTCTCATTGCTAGGTAGCTTTTGTTTGTAACACATCTCAAACCTTGCTATACCTTATCACATCAACATTATTAAAAACACAAGAGAAATTTACCAAGAATTCTTGTTGACATCCAACCTTCAAGTATTAAAGATTTATCATCGTGCAAACATTTCATACAACCTTATCTTCCATCAAAAAAATCATCATCACATCATCAAAAACCTCAAAACTTTCAAACAAAATGGCTCACACAAGATCAAAATCTCGACAACCAGAGATCAAAGAAGAAGAAGAAAACCTCAATGACTACCATGAAACTATTGGAGGAGGCACAAATGGTGAAGATCCTAGCACTCCAACTCCTGAAGCTATCAAAAGAGCACAACACAATCCCAAGTTCAATAGACTTTTTGACGAAATCCTTAGAAACAACGCAGATGCTCATTTTCTAAGACTTGCTCAAGATGGTGCAAAACTTTCCTCTGACTTTGATACTGCACAAATACGTCAGACATCGGAACAAAGCTATAATGAGGGTGGAAGAGGTATAGATTACTCTCAATATGACCTTAATCAAGGAAATCCCCCACCTCCTCCTCCTAACAAAATAGACATGTTGAGGAAACAAGTCGAGACTCTCACTCAACAACTCCACAGTGGTGTGAAGACTACCTAATTTTCACTTAATGATATTTGTTCCTATCCCTTTGAAAGGAACCTACATATTCCACCTTTTCCATGAGGGTTTGAAACACCTAAGTTCAAAAATTATTAGGGAAAA
Source organism: Cryptomeria japonica (assembly GCF_030272615.1). Lineage (NCBI taxonomy): Eukaryota > Viridiplantae > Streptophyta > Pinopsida > Cupressales > Cupressaceae > Cryptomeria > Cryptomeria japonica. Next base: position 669,489,965 of record NC_081411.1, on the reverse strand, counting down.
GGCGACTCTAGGGATCATGTCCAGGAATTTCACTCAGCTTTCCTAGAAGTGGCTTATGAAGACACCTATCTAATGTGCCTCTTTCCTTAGAGTTTGGAGGGAAAAACCACGTAATGGTTTTCCCGATTACCAGGTGGCATTAGAAAATTCAAGGAACTAGTTCAAAATTTCATTGCACATTATTCACACAACATAGAATGTGATGTTACCATGGCAAATCTATGCAATACCAAACAAAAGCTAGGGGAGCTATTTTCAACTTTCATACAATGGTGGAGGCAACTGTCTAGTAGATGTTCTCTTCATCTACCTAAATGAGAGCTAGTGGAAATATTTATTTCCAACTTAAATGATGAAATGGAATTCCACCTAGACATGAAGGGCACAAAGTCCTTTGAAGACATGATCACATAGGGATTAAAATGTGAATGGGCCCTTATCAAAAAGGGACTTATCAAGATATACAATGAACCAAAAGATGGCTCTCGCCCGTGTTTTAATAGTGATAAACCTAACTTCTGAAATAAGAACAAAAACATCATCAATGATGGGGTCGTAGATGCAAGGACCATCAAGAGTGTACAACCTATGGTTAGATTTGTGGGGCAAAATCCCCCTCCTAAAAACAACACCATTGCTCCTCCACAAAATCAAGGTCGCAATGCACCGCAAGAGGAACCAAGACAACGGAAACAAAATTATAAACCAAATCGTACATACACACCCCTAGGCAAACCCATTGAAACTATATTGCATTAGTTGGTCTCTTCAAATCTAATGACCTTACCAAAGACATCTAACTATGAACCTCAGGTCAAACATCCATGGTGGAGAGATAATGAACATTGCAAATTCCACCAAGGGAAAGGACATAATACAAGTAACTGCCATAGACTGAAAGATCTTATTCAAGTTCTCATTGACCAAGGAGAAATTGAAATCAAAGGACATGACCCTGAAAAGACCAATGATGATCATTTAATGTTTAAAAATCCACTCCCATCACATGATCACATAGGTCCTTCTACTTCAGGGTGAAACATAGATACTACAACTAATTATACATACGCTGCATACAATTATACTATGAATCACCTATATGAAGCATATGAACAAATTGCAACCATCACTATCAAAAAATCGCATCCTGAATGCAATGTTCTTATGCATCGTAGCAAGCTCACTATAAAAGCAGCTCCATAAGGATCAACACCCATCCCTAAGCAATATAATCTTGTGGAGTAGTTAGATAAAACACCTGCACTCATCTCTATACTAGAGCTCTTACACTTATCATCTACCCAAACTTTAATAACAATAATACTTCTAATTGAAATCTCAATCCGAAGTTTGGATATTCATATGGTAGAGTTTACTATTCTCATGGCTGGTGTTCATTTAGTTGTCAATCCAGGAACATAAAACTTGAAATGGGTCTGCAAGATATATGCACTAAGCTCCTTGAATGATTATTCTCAATTACTATAAGAAAGGTAGGAATAGAAATCATAAAGACTAAATGAAAGCTTTTCAAAACTCTGCTGAAATGAATTAATGGAAATAATAGGAATAACACCATTCTGCCTTGGCTGCAGGAATAGTCAAAGGATGTGTTTCCAGTGGCTGTAGGAACATCCTAGTCATGAACTTCTACTACAACTAAGTAAAAACTAACTTCAATAATCATAAACATAGGATCACTCACCAAGTGGGCCCCCTTGGATGAGTGATATCAAACTCTCAGTAAAGAACTCTTAATAGATCATAATAACATATTTTTATTCATTTCTTCCTGAAAGACAATTACATATCCAAAAAAGATAAAAATCTAGAATACGTGACAAAAACTGCTCAATCCCTTCCCATTGTGTCTAATTTTCAAAAAAGAAGTGGGAGCTTATTATATAGAAAAGACAAACTATAATGAATAACTACAATTATGCCCAAAAGAAAAGGCATATCATTGTTAGATGAAGGGGATAACCGAGAGCTTGGCTACAAGAACTGTGGATCTATAACCGAACCATAGTCTTTGCACGCCAAAGAGATATTTTATAGATTAAACATGCACTCGAGTTAAATTCCCATGGTGAAGTACAACTACTCCAATTATGCCATAGATTGCACTCACTTGAATCTCCTTCAATTTGACATCCAGCTATCTGGCGTGATTCTCCAGTCCTTAGGCATGGAAGAGAATTCTCCACCGTAGCATCAATTATTATCTGCACTAAAATAGAAACAATATACAAGGACACACATATGTATCTTACTTTAACTACTACATTCATTAACTCACATATGAAATCATCCTAAATAATCCGCATATCACAGGGACAAACCATTTGGCTATAGGAAGAAATTGGCATGGTTGCAGGAAGAAATTGGCAAGGTTCAAACATGATTTCTTAAGTTCAGTTTTAAAACATGGATTACATATAGTCAATGCACAATATTTTACTATCATAATGCAACCCAAAAGATACCAAAAACCTAAGAGTCCTAATAAAAACATGTCAATACACTGACTTATCATGCCCCCCAACTTTAAGGGTTTGTTGCTCCTGCAACAAAAGGCAAATCTCTAATTTTTGCTAAAACTCTGAAATCACCTATAGTGTTCTGTCTGGTTCCCTTGGAAGGAAAATTCCAATAAAATCCCTTCATTTTCTCCAACCTGGACCATCTAGCTGTTTCTTTAACATCCACATCATAATTCTATTCTGTTGGTTGGCATGCCAAAAGTGGCCACATTAGGATAGGAGGCTGAAAGATTAATGGTAACCAATTATTGGATTTCTCCCTTCCTAGTTGTATGTACTTGGAGGCTCTCTGTATAGCTGCATGAAAATTTTGCAATGAATAGGGTTCTCCCAGTTTTAGATGATCTGGTAGATGATTCCAGCATTGAGTTAGTCCCTCTAGTGTTTTTGTCCTATGGGTTTGAACTAATTGCTCAAATGCTTAATAGACTTCCTCTCTCATTGGAAGTACTATCTTACTAACATCATCTCTTATTAGCAACTTTTGCCAGTCATAATATAGAACCCTGGGTGCTTTAGATTCCCTCCACCATGGCAATGGATAGTCAAGTCCCAGTTTTCCAAACTCCCTAGCTTGTGGTCCTATAATCATTTCATTTTGTATCCAAGATATTAGAGCTCTGAGATGGATAACCCCAATGTACAACAAAGGATTCCATTCTCTGTCTTGGGGCATAGCATAATTATGTAAATATAATTCACATAATAGGTTCTTTATAGAATGTGGGGAGGTTTGAAAAGCATGATAGAATTCCTCAGGTGTTTCCAAGGATTGACTAAGGTCCCTTACTATGCGGTTTAATCTGAAATTCAGATACTGTTCTTTCAAGTGAACTGCATAAATTCTTGGGGGAGCTATACACTGCATTATCTCAGGAACCATACTATAGATCTCTTCTACCTTAGTCTCCAATTCTTTAATTCTATTATCTTTCTTCTCAATCTCTTTTTGCTGCTTATTAATTATTCCTTGCAACCTATCCTTCTCTATTTCCCATTGCCTAAAGAATGTTAAAGCAATTGATAAGCTAGTTAGGGATGAAGGAGTTTTATGGGTCCTACCTTAGACCGTGGGATTTCTTCAATAACTTCCTCATTCTGGATTGGCATATTTCCCACATTTTCTTTAGGTTGCTGTGTAACATCATCAATTATCTCCTCAGATTGCAATGCCACTGAAGCCAGATTTGCAAGCTTATCAATTACAATTTCTTCGTGAATTGCTTCTTGGATTTCTTCTCCAGTAGGATTTTCCTAAATTTCATCTTCTATAGGGTTTTCTTGCATTTCCTTCTCTACAGCATCTTGTTCTTCTGAAGTGTCTACTGCAATGACCTCTGTTGGCTTACTCACTGGTTGAGTCTTTTGTGTCCTTCTTCTTGTTCTCCTAACATACACTTTTGAAACATATGTAGGAGTTTTTGTTTTTGCCTGACGCCTCTTGGCTATAGGAGGAATATGCACTTCCTATAGCCGAACAACAAATTCTTCACCTGACTCCTCCTTTTCTAATTCTTTTCCTTCCCTCTGTAAAATAGATGAACCTCCTTGAAAAGAGGTAGAGGGTTGTCCTTCAATTGGCTCTGCTTCAATATTTTCTTCTAAAATCATTGCAGCTCCTTCAACAACTAGCAAACCCTCATCTTCACTAGAAAAACCTTCTGCAACTATCCCTTCTTGAACCGGTGGATTATCTTCAATAGGGGCTTCATCTACCCTAAATTGCAGAATATCTTCAAACACACCCCATTCCATTTGTGAAACATCTCTCAGGGACCGTTGTACTAGCAACTTCACTAGTCCATGATGGCTAACAAAGCGATTTCCATATTTTTTAGTCTCCTTAGCACTTATCAAAATGAGATGATATAAGAAATTTGGGACATTAACTCGTCGGTCATGACGCAGATGACTGAGTAGCTTAAAGTGAGGCAAGTGGAGATTTGAATACCGTCCTTTATAGGTGATATATTTCATGATATACAGAGCTACCTGAGGCCAATGTGCTAGCAAAGAAACCCTTCTAGTCCTTTGCCTATCCACCATTAAGGGTCTATCTGTAGAAATTGTGAACTCTGCCCTGGCACTCCTTGCATCCTTCGATTCTGGAAAGAGTTCTCCTTCTTGCAGCAACCCTGTGACCTCTACAATTCTCTTCTCTATAGCAATTACCCTCAACCCCTTAACTATAGCTTCTCCTTCATCAAAAGAATGCATAAATTCCACAGCTATTTCGTCATTGAAATCTTTAATCTTCAAGAAATACTCCAACTAGCTGTGGTTTTGAAAATAATGCACACAGACAACATCCTATAGCAACCCTTCATGTACAGTCGATTCATGGCAAATTTGATCACCTCCCATCTTTTACTCTGATACTTCTATAGCTTCACCAAAATGTTTGACAGATTCATAAAAGCTAAAATCTACATATCTAAAATTTGGCGGTAGAACTTATTATTCACTCGTGTGAAATAATAATCATCATAAGTAATGTCAGTTAGGAAATTAGTTTGGGATAATAAATCTTACTTGGAAAAAGGACCATAAAGTACCCCCCCACTTAACCTAGCACATGTCCACATAGGTTGATGAGATGTTGGTTTGAAGCGGATTAAAATAGGATTAAAATCATAATGAACTAATAAATGCAAAATTAAAATAAAGTACAATATACACGTACCTGCAATTGAGCGAAAATGATGGTGAAGTGAAATGAAGTGACAGATAAGAAAGTGGGATGGAATGTAGTGGATGGAACTTTATGTATGGAGAACAATATTTCACATGGAAATATTTGATTATGATATGGGAAATAAGTTCACTACAAAAGCTGCAGGAACATCACCTTTATTAACATACCCAAGTGCAACAGGAAGCTCATGAATTGTTACCGAATCATTAGCAGTTGCTAGAGGAATATCACCAGTTGCTGTAGGAACATCACCAGTTGCTACAGGAACTTGTATTTCTTTTTGAGGAGCAAACTGTTGCAGAAACTCTTCTCTAGTAGCCGGCTTGTGATAAAGTTGTAGTCGGTGTCCATTCACTAAAAGTTTGAATCTAACAAGATCTATTGTGGACAACTGAACTACTCCATTGTGAAAAACTTCTTATATCTCATAAGGACCCAACCACCTTGTTTGGAGTTTTCCCTTAGCATCCTTATATCTGGAATCATACAAGAGTGCCCAATCACCAACTTTGAATTTCTTTTCTCTGATATATTTATCATGCCATCTGGCTCTTTGGTTTTGAATCAACTTTGTCTGTTGAACAACTATTTTTCTCCATTCATCTAAAGCATTTAACTGCTAAATGCGTTCCTTTTGTGCTTCAGATAATGTCATATTCAGTTGTAGGGCTGTTCTTAAGGTTTTATGCTCAAATTCAATAGGCATCATTATTGTTTTTCCATAGACCATCTCAAAAGGTGTGAATCCAATTGGTGTTTTCCATGTTGTTCTATATGCCCAAATTGCCTCTGAAAGCCGATTAGACCAATCCTTCTTGTGGATAGACACTATTTTTGTAAGAATAGCCTCAAGTTCTTTGTTAGTAACCTTTACTTGACCATTAGACTTTGGATGGTATGGAGTAGATTTCCTATGTCTTATATTATATTCATTGACCAAAGCTTTTATCAATGTTGATGTAAATTGAGGTCTCTGATCTGAGACAATTTCCCTGGGTACCCCATACCTTGTAAATATTTCCTCATCTAGAAACTCAACTACCTTATTATCTCTTGCATGTTGCATAGCTCTAGCTTCTACCCATTTTGTCACATAGTTTGTACATACCAAGATATAAGATTTTCCATTAGAAGGTGGATCAATGGGGCAACAAAATCTAATCCCCATTTATCAAATGTTGTAACAGATATTTGAGGATATAGAGGCATTTCATCAGATTTTGTAGGTCTGCCCATTCGCTGACACCTGTCACACTTCCTTGTGTACTGAGCTGCATCCTTGTGTAGTGTAGGCCAATAATAACCAGTATTGAGTATTTTCAATGCTGTCCTTTTGGCAGCAAAATGACCTCCACATGGTTCATCATGACATGCATGCAAGATGTCATATGTTTCATCTTCTCTGACACATCTTCGCATAACTTGATTAGGTCCAGTATAAAATAGACAATCAACAATCAATGAAAAATTAAAACTTTTTTCAACTAACAACCTTCTTTCCTTAGGAGAGAAAGAAATTGGCATCTTAGCTGCAGCTAAATAGTTGGCAATGTCAGCATACCAAGGAGTATGAGCCTGTATGAGAAACAAATGTTCATCTAGAAAAGTGTCATCTATCATTGTAGATTCTTCCTGCAATTGAAGATGTGAAAGATAATCTACAACAACATTAGACTTCCCTGGCTTATCAATAATTGTGATATCAAATTCTCGCATCAACAATAACTAGCCAGCAAGTCTACCGGTGATTGATGGATTATTCATAAGATATTTAATTACAGTATGATTCATATGCACAAATATTGGATACCCTGTAATATAGTGTCTAAACTTGTTAATGGCATATATGATAGCTAGCATTTCTTTTTTAGTAACTGTATAATTCAATTCAGGTCCTTGCAAATTCTTGCTGATATAATATATGGCATTTTCCAACTTGTCAACTTTTTGTCCTAACATTGCTCTTATAGCATAATCAGATGCATTAGTATGGATTTGAAATGGTAGAGACCAATTAGGTCCTTTAAGAACTGGTGCCTGAGTCAAAGCATGCTTAAGCTTTAAAAAAGCTTCATTGCATACTGAGGTCCATTTAAATTCTGCATCTTTAGTAAGCAATGTATATAAGGGACTTCCAATTTTGCTGAAATCTTTAAAGAACCTTCTGTAGTATCTAGCATAGCCAAGAAAACTTCTCACATCTTTCTGCTTCACAAGGTCATTAATTTGCTGAATAACCTCAATTTTTAGTTGATCCACTTGTATACCTTGTATAGATATATGATGACCAAGGACTATTCCTTCTTCCATCATAATAGAACACTTTTCACTGTTTAGAGACAAGTTGTAGTCTTCACATTGCTACAATACTTTCTTCAAATTATTCAATGCTTGATCAAATTTAGAACCATAGGTTGTAAAGTCATCCATGTAAATTTCTATTATGTCTTGAGAAATATCAGAAAAAATACTGATGACCACCCTTTGAAAAGTGGCTGGAGCATTACACAACCCAAAAGGAAGAACATAATATGCATAAGTGCCCCATGGACAAGTACATGTTGTTTTCTCCTGATCCTCAGGAGCTATTTGTATTAGATTACAGCCACTGAATCCATCCAAAAATGAAAAATATTTCTTACCAAGAAGAGAATCCAATACCTAAGCTACAAATGGTAGTGGAAAATGATCCTTCCTTGTGGCTAAGTTCAAGGCTCTATAATCAACACATACTCTCCATTTGCCTCCTTTCTTAGGAACTATCACCAAGGGTGATACCCATTGACTGTCAGAAATAGGATAGATAAATCCAGCTTTCAACAATTTCTGCAATTCCTCTTTAACTATCTCCTTTAGGGCAGGATTGACTCTTCTTTAAAGTTGTCTGAGGAGACAACACTCATCCTTTATATAAATGCGATGTGTACAAATTTCTAGATCAATTCCATTCATATCCTTGTAATCCCATGCAAAGACATTTCTATGGAGTTTTAGCAAGTCTACCAAGCTATTCTTCTGAGTATCTGCTATATTCTTGTTGATGTTCAAATATTTATTCAATGCAACCTCTATCTTGATAGTAAGATCAATCTAATTTATATCAAAAACATGAGAATATGACAACTCCTATGGCAACAAAGTATGCAAAATATTAGTGGCTGCAGGAAAATCCAATCCTGGAATATTCGGAACCAATTCCTACAATTCTCTGTCTTCTATTAATTCATTTGTCAAAACCTTATAAAGGATTGATTCCTCATCATATAACTGCATGAGTGGTACTCGATTAATCATCATAAGATGATTAATAGAGTCTATTTGTTTAGATTCCTCTCCCAAAATAGGCCAAACAGCCTGCTTCTGCTGAAGCTGAGGTTGTGCAGGGGAATACAAAGCCAATGTTTTTGTGGAACTGCCATCTGAAATAGTCATGTCTCCTGATCTACACCCAATATATGCATCTTCTATGGCAAGCCATGGTCTTCCCAAAATGACTGGATATCCCCCCAATGTTGCTTTTGGGGATAAAATCATAAAGTCTATAGGGTATTCCCAGGAATCTAGTATGACCACTATATCTTCTATCATTCCATCAGGTCTTACTGCAAAGCCATCAGCAAGTTGAAGAACTATAGGTGTAGCCCTTAAACTATCTATCTCTAGATGTTTCGTTACTTCCCTTGTCATTACATTAATGACTGCCCCTAGATCAATTAAAACATTCTTTATTTGAATACCATTAATGACTATAGTCACAATAGGACTGCCTGGATCAGAATACTTTGGAATAGCAACTTTTCCCAACATAATATCAGCTAATTGACCCATAACATGAACTGTTTGTGGATCCTTTTTCTTTCTACAAGGTTTCTTTAGGCATGCCTTTCTCAATGCCTTACCATATATTGGAACATCCTTTATTGCTTGCAGCAATGGAATTTTAACACAAATGTGCTTCAGTTGGTCAAGAATATCAAAGCTTTGTTGTTGCTCAGTTGAAACTTCTTTGTCGGTCAATCTTTGAGGAAATGGTGGTAATATTTGATTCTGAGGTATTACATCATTAGGACCAGAGGTTGGCTGCTCTTTTGGTACCTCAGTAATAACTGGCTGAGAGGGACTAGGCAGGGTTGTTCCAGATCGGAGGTGAATATCATCTAGTGATAAAGAATAGGCTAGGTATTGGTTAGCATCAGCTGAATAAGCTTGTTGTTGTTACTGAGATTTAATATTTGGATTAGGCAACGGTTGAGTAGGTAGTTGTGTTGGCTTGGGAGGTGGTGTTGTGGCTATAGGAGGTGGCCTTAAAGTAGGAGGTTGTGGCTATTGAGTAGGAGGTTGATATCCAGAAGATTGGGATGACCATGATGAGTTTCCCCTCCATTGAGAGGTAGGTTGTCAATTCCCTTGAAACTAGTTCCCTGCACCTTGAGGTGGATAATAGTTTCCCTATGGCTGTTGCCACTGGGGCATTTGATTAGCAAATTGTTGTCCTTGGCCTTTTGATCCATACCAATGTGGATATTTACCAAAATTTTGAGAATACTATGGTTGCCATTGGTTATTTGGTGCATAAGAACTACCACTATAACCAGAAAAGGAAAGTGGATCAGGTGGCATACCTTGTCTCAGAAAATTTGGTCTTCTCTGAACAACATAGAAGACTTGTTCATCCTCCCCTTAATTTGGTTTGAAATCAAGTACTTCAACATTTGCAACCATCTTACATCTACAATCTTTCTTCCGCTGCTTACAATGAGGACAAAATTCTGCAAGAAATGCATCAGCTTCCTCATGCTTCTTCTTAGCTACCAATGTATCCAACTGAGTAGCCATATTATTTATAATGTCCTCCTTGAAATCTTTTAACAAATAACTAAGTTCCAACCTAGAAACTCCATTTCTAGATGATGATGATGGTGCTCTTGGCTTAAATCTCCTATTCTTCTTAGAAGTGGATCTGGAATACTTCTTGCAAATTTATTCTATTTCAGCCCAAGTAGATTGTGTAATGTCACCCCCCCCATGAGATCTAAGGAATTAGTGCATTCATCACTGATACCCCTCAAGAATATCAATTTGAGGGAATCTTCATTCAAAGTACTATGCTTGGACTTCTTGACACTAAACAAAAACCTTTCCAGATAATCCTCAAGGCTCTCATCTTTATTTTGTGTCATCCTAAAGATATCATCCCCATGCCAATCAGTGCCTCTACAATAATCTTTATATTTTGCAAGAAACAACCATTTCATCTCATCCCATGTATTGATTGTGCTACTACCCAGGCTCATAAACCATTTCAAGGATGACTCCTTCAAAGTGGCTGGAAAATTTTTGAGTCTATGGGCTTCTGTAGTATAGTCAAAACTCCTACAAAGAATATCAAACTCAAACATAAATGTATTCGAATCCTCTGTGACCAACCCATAGAACTTAGGAAGTGAAGATGCTGGAATGTTCTTGAGGTTAGCATTATCATGCTGGTCAGAGATGAGAAACTCAAATGTTGGACCAGGTGGTGGTGGTTGATTATTTCCACTAGGAGGTGGGTTCCCTTGCATTGGACTTATGGGGGTTATTACAATAGGCAACTCTTCTTCTTGTGGACCAAAAAGGAGCTGAAGACTATCTTCTGGAAATTCAGACTCAGGGTGATTCAAATTTTGTGGGACTTGATACAACTCAGAAAAAGGGTTTATATTTGAAGAACTATCTTCTGCTTGGGTAGTATGAGTGGGTAAAAATCTACCTCTGGCATCTCTTCTTCGATTATGCATGCAAATTCATGAAATTCAAACAATTAACTAGAAAGTAAAACAATCATAAAAGGCTCTTAACTTGACACCATCCCCGGTAGCGGTGCCAAAAATGTCTACCCCAACTTTAATAACAATAATACCTCTAATTGAAATCTCAATCCAAAGTTTGGATATCTATATGGTAGAGTTTACTATTCTCATGACTGGTGTTCATTTAGTTGTCAATCCAAGAACGTAAAACTTGAAATGGGTCTACAAGATATATGCACTAAGCTCCTTGACTGATTATTCTCAAGTACTGTAAGAAAGGTAGGAATAGAAATCATAAAGACTAAATGAAAGCTTTTCAAAACTCTGCTGAAATGAATTAATGGAAATAACCAAAGAGGGGAAAACAGATTTGAAAGGTAAACTGATCAAAACATAACAAAATAAACATGTAGAATGCTAAAATATCATTAAAAGACCATTTCACCTTGCTATTTTACCTTCTCCTTCAGATTGAGCTTGATGAAGTGAAGGCGCCCCTTGATAATGCTCCACTTGATGTGCTCCTTTGATTGTTGGATGTGGATGGCTCTCCAATATTGTACACAAATGATAAGGATGAGATGATCAAGTTGTAAAGGTCACACAAGGTCCAAACCCTATTTTATAGGAAGAGGAGAGGAAAACGGATGGCTAGGATGAATTTGAGATGAAGGGCTAAGATTTACTTGTGAGGTCACACAAGGTCCAAGAGAGGGTGTGGAGACCAAGAAATATGCCTTAAAGGCATTTTGTATCTCCACACTCTACAAGATGCATTGGAGGAATTAAAAATTCTCCAAAAATGAATATTATGGGGATTAGAAGAATAAAAAGGAATTTAAAATTCCTTGGGAGAGGGAAATGCCTAGAGGAATGTGAGATTTCGAAAATCTTACATTCATCTAGAAAAAGAGCATTTAAAACTAGTGGTTGGATGAAAGGACAAAGAGTTGACTTTGTGGCTAATCATGATGATTAGCCATTAACGACTCATTAGAAGGGGAATTAGAGGAAATGTTAGGTGGGATTTATATTTGTAGGAGAATTTGACTAGGAGAGAGAATGAGTGGAGGGAATAAAAAATTAGAAGAATAATGTTAAGTGAGTTTAGGGAGTTTCTAGAAGAATTTATTAGGTTAATGATGAATTAAGAAGATGATTTGTAGGAATCATGTAGGTTAACTAATTAATTGAAATTAATTAGCTAAGAGGAAGATTTGTGAGGATTTGATTTTTTAGAAGAATAAAGAAAGGGGTTGATTTATTAAATAAATCAATCATATGCTATAGTGACAATATTGATTATATTTAATTAATATTGAGAAGAATTTTAATTAACATAATTAATTAATTAATTATGTGAGGAATTAAAAATAATTAAAATAATTATTTTTAAGTGTCTACATTTTGCCCCTCTTTGAAGTGAGGTGTGATGACGCATTGATTCAAAGAATAATCTTGTTTTGATGTTGATATCGGTTTGATAGGATGCCCTGGCTCTTGATTTATAGATTATGGTATGGTGATGCCCCCTTGGGAGATCAATTGAGGTATTTGATCTTTGGAGTTTTGCGAAATTGATATCTCGATAGATTTGATTTGATTCGATTGATAAGAGCTAGATTCAGTCTGGTTTCAAGAAGAATTCATCCTATATAAGACAAAGATGATCAAAGTGTCTTGTTTGAGGAAGGATTCATCCTATATAAGACATGATTGATCACAACGTCTAGTTTTTGAAAGGATTCATCCTGTATAAGACATGATAAGAGCGTTTGGTTTTAGGAAGGATTCATCCTGTATAAGACATGATCGATCACAATGAACGTCTAGTTTCAGGAAGGATTCATCCTATATAAGACATGATCAGAGCATCTGGTTTCAGGAAGGATTCATCCTGTATAAGACATGATAAGAGCGTCTGGTTTTAGGAAAGATTCATCCTATATAAGACATGATTAGATCACAACATCTGGTTTTAGGAAGGATTCATTCTGTATAAGACATGATCAGATCACAACGTCTGGTTTCAGGAAGGATACATCTTGTATAAGACATGATCGATCACAACGTCTAGTTTCAAGAGGGATACATCCTGTATAAGACATGAATCGGAATCAGAATTGATTATGTGAGGAAAAAAAAAATAGAGGAAGAAAAATTAGGATGGAAGGGATAAATAAGGAAGATATATGAAGTAGTCATGAGGTGTTTGGAAAGAAGAATAAGAGATGCGAGACCGCGGAGGAAAATCGGGGCAATTGAGAACTCCATGGGATTATTGAGTTTAGGATTTGATGAAATGATGGTGAGATTTTGTGCACAATAAATGTGGAGAGCCAGCCTAGTTTGATGTTGCCTTGAGTGACTTGCACCACTGATTATAGAAATCAGGATGCCATGAGAAACCCAAGGCGTGGACTTCCTCTACAGACAAATGGGAATTTCTTGCACACAACAATGCAAGTGTTAAGAAACACTAATACAAAGTTGTGGGTTCATGCAAGGAAACCCTCAAACACACCGATACCTCTTGTACATGAGAAGGTAAGTGTTGATAAACACTAGTACCAGGTCATCAATTTATACAAGAAGGATCCAAAACATGCCATACTATGAAATATGCCCCAGTATGCACCTATCATAACATACTTGGATATGGAAGAACCCAGGCAGTCATAAATAGTGGCAGTTGTAGGGCAAAAGATGCAAGCCTATATGAAAAGATCTAACAAGATCTAACAAGTCTCTTCCTTGCAACCAAATGATACCTCTTGCCAAGAGTAGAACTAGGATGGACTTGGGATTGTTTCTCAAGACTTCTTGAAGCTTATACAGAGGCATAAAAGTTCAATTTCACTGGGACATTTCTTGTTCATGACTTAGGCGAAGACTCATCATCATACACATGTTTTATTGGGAAGCGGGAAAGAAGGAATGTTGTGCATGGGTGGGCTGGATGGCAGATGATTTGTAGTATTGACATGATAGACAGTGGATCCGATTATTTACCTTGGCTCTTGCACAAAGGTTTTCACCAAGATACTTGCCCATAGCGCCACGAATTATTTTTCTTTCTTTTTCTGATTTTTTTTTTTCTTAATTTTTTTTGTATCATAAGGTGCCTATTTGCCAGGTTTGCACCAAAGTGACAATTTTTTCAGGATCATTTTTTCTCATTTTTTTATTTTTTTGACAATTTAAGACTTTCTGAGGACTAAGCATAAAACCTTTTGAGGTGCATGATATTCATTGGATCATCCAAAGGATCGCCTTCAGGAGTAGCCAACTAATAAGCTCCTGATCCATATTTCGCTATGATTACATATGGTCCAAGCCAATTAGGCTCGAACTTGCCTTTCTTTTCTCTTTCTTGTAGATTTTTCTGATTCTCCATGAGGACAAGATCACCAACTTTGAATTCTCAGGTTCTGACTTTTTTATGATAACTCATGCGCAGACGGTTTTGATATACCCAGAGATGATTCAAGGCCTTAAGGCACCTTTCATCTAACAATTCTAGCTCTTGTAAGCGAGCAATTCTTTATTCTTCCTCTGGTAGGATGTTTTGCAATGATACCCTTAGAGAGGGGATCTCAATCTCAAGGGGAAGGATAGCTTTGGAACCAAATACTAGGGAATAAGGAGTGGCACCTGTGGGGGTGCGGATGGAGGTGTGGTAGGCCCATAATGCAGGATGGATTTGGAGGTGCCAATCACGGCCCACTTCATTGACTGTCTTTTTGAGGATTTTTATTAGGGTTTTGTTAGAAGCCTCAGCTTGGCCATTGCCTTGGGGATAATATGGAGTGGAGAAGCGGTGTTGGATGTTGAATTTTTGGCAGAGTTCTTTGACATCCTGGTTTTTAAATTGTTTACCATTATCTATGATGATAACTTTTGGGATGCCATATTGACAGATTAGGTAGTTCAGGATGAATTTGGATATTTGCTTGCCGGTGGTGAAAGTAAGAGGGATAGCCTCTACCCACTTGGTGAAGTATTCAGTGGCAGTGATAATGAATTATGTCCGTTGGAAGATGAAGGGTGGATTCTCCCAATGAGATCAAGCCCCCACTACGAGAAGGGCCATGGTGTAATGAATGGCTGCAATTCTTGTGACGGTGCATGAATCTTGTCGCCATGCTACTATCAAGGGATGCATTTCTTCACATAGTTGTATGCATCTTCTTCCATTTTAGGCCAATAGTATCCAACTCTCAAAAAAAATTTAGCCAATGTGAGTCCACTTGAGTGTGCCCCACATATGCCCTCATGTACTTCACATAATGCGCATTCGGCTTCTTGTTTATCTAAACACCTTATGAGGGAACCATCAAAATTCCTTCTGAACAAGGTGTCTGCAAGGATGGTGTAACAGGCACATCGGCGGATGAAAGTTTGTTGTTGGGTTTTGGTGAGATGTGGGGGAATGGTGTTGTCTTTGAGGAAAGCGAATGTTTCTTGGTACCAAGGTGACTCTCGACCAATGAGAACACACACCATTTCAGATTCTGGTAGGTCATATGCCAGTATAAACAATTGCTCGACCAAGAACTCACACTTCTGACTGTGTGCTGACATTTGAAGGAGGGAGCCAATGGTGGCCATTGCATCTGCAACCCTGTTGTTTGTTCGTGGGATTTGATCAAACTTGATTGCCGTGAAATGTTGCTTAAGATCTTCAACCATGGTATGGTATGGAAGGAGTTTATCATCTTTTGTCTGGTATTCATCATTCACTTGTTTTATGACGAGCTGGGAATCACCATAGACTTGTAATTCCTTTATTTTCCAGTGGATAGCCAAGCGTAAACCTATGATGAGGGCCTCATATTCTGCTATGTTATTAGTACATGCAAAGGCTATCTTTTATGATTTGGGGATGCCATCTCCTTGAGGTGTGACCAACAATATTCCTGCCCCTGATCCATTTTGAGTGTAGGAGCCATCAAAATACAATTTCCATGTGGAGGATGTGGCAACAGTCATAATGAACTCATCTGGTAATTCTGTGAGAAGAGGATGGTCACCTGGAAGTGGAGCTTCAGCCAAATGATCTACAATAACTTGTCCCTTGATTGCCTTTCTATCCACATATTCAATGTCAAACTCACTTAGAAGCATGACCCATTTAGCCGTTCTGCCAGTGAGAGAAGCTTTTGATAGCAGATATTTAAGTGGATCAATTTTAGCAATTAATTTTGTCTTGTTGTTTAGCATATAGTGTTGTAGTTTCTGTGTGCTGAATACTAATGCCAAACATGCTCTTTCAATGGGGGTGTAGTTGAGTTCATATCCTACCAATGTCCGACTGATGTAGTAAATGGCATGTTCCTTCCCTTGATCAGCTATTTGTGCTAGTAATTCCCCCAATGCCATTGTAGTAGCACATATGTACAAAACAAGGGGTTTTCCAGGGGTAGGTGGCATCAAAACTGGAAGTGATGCTAGATATTCTTTTAATTTTTCAAAGGCCTTTTGATAGAGGCAATCCCATTTGAATTTTGTGTCTTTATGTAACAAATGTGCAAATGGATGGCACTTTGTCGACTAGCTGTGAAATGAAATGCCAGACAGACTGGAGTTTTCCCTGGAGACTGCGTAGTTGTCTAAGAGTTTTTGGCGGAGGCATTTCCATAATAGATTTTACTTTTGTGGGATCAACCTCTATGCCTCTACGGGAAACAATGAATCCTAGTAGTTTTCCTGATATGATGCCAAACACACACTTTTTAGGATTTAGGGGTAGCTTGTATTTTTCCAATCTTTTGAAGAGCTGTTTTAGAATAGGGATGTGCTCTTGTCTTGTCTTGGATTTACCTAGCAGATCATCCACATAGTCCTCCATAATTTTCTGCAAGAGGTCATAAAAAATTATTGTCATTGCCCATTGATATGTAGCTCCAGCATTTTTAAGGCCAAAAGGTATGACCCGGTAACAGAAAGTACCCCATGGTGTTGTGAATGCGGTTTTATGCTGATCCTCATCTGCTATCTTGATTTGGTTGTATCCAGAAAACCCATCCATTAGCAATAGCATTTCATGTCCTATTGTAAGATCCACAATCATATCTATGTTTGGGAGCGGGAAATCATCTTTAGGACAAGCTGTATTTAGATCTCAAAAATCTATGCAAATGCGGATGCCCCCAGTAGGTTTGCCGACAGGCACAATGTTGGAGACCCATTTAGCGTAGTCTATGGGTTTGATAAATTATGCGTCTAACAACTTTTGAAGTTCTGCCTTGACCAAGAGAGCAATATGTGGGTGCATTTTGTGGAGTTTTTGTTTTACAGGTTTTGCATCTGGGCGGATGGTGAGATTGTGAACCACCAAGGCAGGATCCAACCCTGGCATATCAGAATAGGACCATGCAAAATTGATTTTAACCTCTGTAAGGAAGTTGATGAAATCTTGTTTCTCGATTTCGGTGAGGGATTTGGCAATGAGCATATTTTTCGGAATGACTTCGGTGCCCATGTTGATGTTGTCTATTTCTTCTATCAACAAATTTGATTTGTCCTATGGAAGGTAACCAATGGTAGGGAGGTCAAATCCCTCATCATCAAGTGCCTTTTCTAGGTTTTCACTTTCAGATACGCCCTTTGTTTTTATTTCTTGTACATCCAAAGGTGCCTCAGGGAGGTTTTCACCTAGGAAATTATATCTTTTTCTTTAATTATCTTTTTTGTGGATAAGGGCATTGACTTGACTACCAAAGTATCCCTTTTCATGTAGTTGAATACCCTCAATTCTATTACAATCTTCCATATTTTTCATTGTTAGGAGAGCAATGAGAGCATTATCATCGACACAGATATCTAAATTGGGTTTGTCTCGTTGGCCCCAATCAATGAGTTTAGGATGGACAAGATGTAGCTCATGTGAAGTGGGAGGGGTTATAGGGGTGATGGTATTGATGTAAGCATCGAAGAGGGTATCTTTCTCATATTCATAAGGCATTTCATGGAATTCCTCTTTGTCAGCGCTTTTGATATCCAAAGAAGGACTAGAAGGGCACCAACGATAGTAATCTTAGGCACCGGAGTGTATCCCAAGCCTCTGTTGTATCTGTAGGAGATAGGATTTATGGGTGCTTTTCTTCCTTTCTCCTCTGGTCCCAGATCATGTTTTTTGTAACTCATTTTTTCAACTATGGAAAATGCTTTTGGATACATTTCTTTGGATATTCTTGTTGGATCATCGTCCTCTTCCTGGTACAGCCATGAAGAGATATCTGCTTCGAGGTTCTTGTTATCAAGTGGGCTCCATTGCTGGAAGGTGGTGTTTTGGCATTGCATGACTAGTTTCGGGTCCTCTTTTAGCTCTTTTGGTTTACCAAATGACTTAGGAGAGAGAGGGAGGTTGCCTATGAATAAGACGTCCTCCAATTTGTATTCTCCACAACCATTGTCCAAGATCTTGATTTGATTATTTGATTGGGATGATGTGGAGGCAACATTTGATGTGTTAGATGGAGGCGTTGGCAAAGGTCTATTTAGTGGGCAATGATACAGATGCTTCCCCTCTAATAGTTTGCAATATTGAAAAGGTTGGGGATCACCTTTGATAGTGATCACTTTTCCATTATAGGGGAATTTGATGCATTGGTGATAGGTGGAGGGTATGGCCTGCAAGGAATGAATCCATGGCCTCCTGAGGAGAATGTTGTAGGGGAGATCAAGATCGAGTACTTGGCAAGGGGTTTCAATTGTAATGGGGCCCACTTGAAGAGGTAAGGTGATCATGCCCTTTGAAATTCTTTCCACATCATCATATGCCTTTATTGTGATCCTTCCTGATGTGTCTATCAGATCCTCAGAAAGTCCCAATTGTTTTATTAATTTTTATGTACACAGATTAAGCTCGGATCCACCGTCTATCAGGATACGTTTGACCTTATGCTTGTGGATGAGAGCTTCGATGTGCAAAGGTTTGTTATGGTCTTCATCTATGGGAGCATCTTTGAAGTTAAATACAATGTGCTGCTAGGCAGCAAGGTTTCCAATGAGGATTTGAAATTGGGTGGCATTGATGTTATCAGGAATGCATGATTGGAGAAGGGATTGTTCCAAAATTTCTTTATGGACCGGAGAAGTCTTGAGAAGTTCCAAAATGGAGATTTGCGTGGGTGTCTTCCCAAGTTGATCAAGGAGGTCATATCGGTGGGTGGAAGACATGGGTGGGGGGTTTGATGGGGGAGGAACTCCTTGGATGGTGACTCTTCCTCTTCATGTAGTTGCATTACAGTCATTCTAGAAATGGGAGGTGGAAGGTGTGGCACCTTGAGTGACTATTCTAGCCGGATTTGTTCTTCTTTGGGAAGGAGGATTAACTCCTTGGATGGTTATGACATTGACATGATTGTCTGCAGGTTCAATGTGACTTACTAAAAAATCAAAACCGATTACGCGATTAGCGTAGTCATAATCCATTGCGTTAGATGATGATCCTTTTCCTTTATCATGCTTTGGGAAGGGTTCCTGGTACATTTTGAGTTTGTCATTGTTATTACCAGGTTTTGCATTTGCTACCTCAATCTCACCTCTATCAATGAGATCTTGTATGTAGATCTTCAGTTTCATACACTTTTGTGTATCATGTCCCTTGATATGATGGTATTCATAGTACTCATTTTCATTATACCATCTTGGTTTAGGTTGATTGGGATCAAATGAGTGAGTGATTGGGAAAACCACTATACCTGCTTGGACAAGTTTTTGAAACACCACTTCAATAGGCTCAGCAAGAGGAGTGAAATCTCTTGGAGTCCTGTTATTCGATCAGGGTGGTCATCCTTGGATTGAGACATTGTTGTGAGGTTTTTGAGATTGATTTGAATTGTTTTGATTATTGAATTGATGAATATTGGTGGTGGATTTTGGGGGAGCGGCCACGGTTTGGACCTACTTTGCATCAGTTACACCATCATTGACTATGTTTTTATTTTTAGCCCATAATTTTGGCTTGTCGTTATGATAAGAGGAAGAACTTTGTGATGACTTCTGGTAATGTTTCAAGGTTCCTTCCTCCAACAAGACACATTCGAGGGCGAGGCCCTTATCGGTCAATTTTTGGAAGGATTTGATACATTGAGATATTAAAGGTCTTGAAAGTTCAGGCATCAAGTTCTTTTGAAATAGTTCAATTTGATGTTGTTCTGGCATATCCCACTGGAATTTTTTGATAAGATGTCACCATCTTTGTAGGAAATTGGTGAAGGTTTCTCCAGGCCTTTGTTTTGTATTACATAGGTCCATCATAGAAACATCATTACCCATGTTATATGCATAGTGGGCCACAAATTGTTCTGCCAAGTCTGGAAAAGAGACAATGGAACCTCGTGGTAAAGATGAGAACCATGCCAGGGCGTCTCCCGTGGCACTCTTGGGAAATAGTCTACGAAGATAAAGGTCACTATAGGAGACTTCTTGGCATAAGATGTGGAATTCTCGGACATGGTCACGGGGGTCTCCTTTGCCTTCATACTTGGTGAATTTAGGGATCTCAAATCCTGAGGGATATGGTACAACTGATATAGATGGGTCGTAAGGACAAGGGAAAAACTCTTTGAATGAGTAAGCTTTCTTTTTATTAGTCTTTTCTTTCATGTTTTTGATGATATTCTTCATGTCTTGAATTTCCTTGATGAGTTCTTGTTGTGGACTTTGATATTGATGAATTGTATCTGCCCCAAGAATTGGATGAACTAAAGAAGGTGCACAACCACCAATATATTGATATGATGAGGAGGTGGGAATGTGGGATGTGATGACTGATGTCGCTGGGGTTTGTGTGATAGTTGGTTGCAGTCCGCCAACTATTGTGACAAGATTGAATGGAGTCTGGATAAAATTTGCAACATTGGGAGAAAGGGAAGTTTGTGGAATAGAAATATGTGGTTGAATAGAAGGAGGTGGTATAGAAGTTTTTTGGAGAATGGATGAGATTGGATTTGATAGTGGTATGGATGGTAAGGAGGAAGAAGGCGAGATGGAGACCATGGTGGGAGGTGTCGTGGGTGGCATTGATTGGGCTTGGATGATTGATGGGGTTGTAATTGATTGAGTTTGAATAGTAAGTGTAGCACTTTGTGTGGGAGCAAGGTCTCCTTGTGGTTGTTGGATGAGAGCGGATCTATTAAATTTAGGTGGAAGTTAAGCTCCATGTTCAAGAAGATTTTTCAGAAGTGCAGTAGGATTGTGTTTAATAAACTTTTCTATCATCTCTTGGTTATAAGAATCCGCTAGGAAAGTTTGCACTTCCGGACAAAGTTCATCTTGGTTAACCATGTCAAGATTTTGGCTTTGATCTTGATCACTTGGTTGCCCACTTTATGTATGATCTTGCATGGGATCTTCATATAGGACACCAATGTTTGGCATGCCATATTGTTGATCAGCCATCTTTTTCTTTTGGGATCGAGTTGCGACCATACATGATATTTGTGATGAAAAGACTTAGGAAAGTTGTGATGAAATGACTTAGAAAATTTGTGATGGAAGGATTTTAGAAATTTGTGATAAAAGGACTTAAGAAATTTGAGGATGAAAGGACTTAAGAAATTTGAGGATGAAAGGATTTAAGGAATTTGTGATGAAAGGAAGGATTTAAGAACTTTGTGATGAAAGGATTTAAGAAATTTGAGGATGAAAGGACTTAAGAAATTTGTGATGAAAGGACTTAAGAAATTTGAGGATGAAAGGACTTAAAAAATTTGTGATGAAAGGACTTAAGAAATTTGAGGATGAAAGGACTTAGGAAATTTGAGGATGATTGATGAAGAAGGTATGGTAGTGATGGTTTAGAAGAAAACTTGATGACTAGGTTATCTTCAGCATGAACATGAAGGATCTATTTAAATGACAAGCTGTATGAAGGGATATGACCACCCTGATTTGGACGATAGTAGGTGTTTCAAAGGACAAACTTGAATGTTGATGTAGAGGATAAACTCTTAGCTTCTCTCTGAGGCTTATGAAAAATGGGACAGACGGAGTTTTGATGCAATTTTGGACTTGGCGTGGGTAATGACTTGGACAATTTGTTTGTGTCTTGACAAATATTTTTGCAAAATGTTTGGGGATAGTGATGTGTTTTTAGTCTACTCTTGGAAATTATGTATCAAACAAAGAAAACACAATGATTAAATGCATATTATCTCAAAGACACTCATGCTCATATACAACATTCTTAAGGCTGGCAAGGACAATAGTCATTGAATCCCAAATGGTTTCCCATCTACACTTACCCAGAGCGGACACTTAGATGCTTGACCCCACTGGCTCCCCTCCACAACACTCACTTCTCGGGGCAGCCAAGAATCAATTCCCATTAAAACTCCTCATGGCGAACTTTGTGTCTCTACTAAGGGCTGTAAGAATATGGGCTGCTTCAGAGGTCCGACCTCCTACACCAATGACTAGAGGATTTTTGGCCACTATGAACAAGGTGTTTAGTAAGTCTTCCTGTTAGGAGCTACCCTTCGAAGTTGCGCAAGCGCAATTGAGGCCTATAGCCCAACAAAGCACCAAGAACTTAGTAGTCATGCAAGCATGATTGAGATCTCTAGGATCCTACTAAGCACCCAATGTGAGAGTGAACTCTCATATAGCCCCAACCATTAACCCTTTCATAGTCAATGGCCTATTTATTATAGTGAGTTGGGAACCCCAAGTCTAGGTGTACTCATTTGGGTCGTTCCCCTCTTACCTTCTCAAAGAGAAAGTTGGGAGGGCAGGCCTGCTAGAGGTAAACACACAATCAAATAGGAAAAGGTTGAAGGGTCTGGATTTTGGATCATCTAGTAAGATGAGAGCATACTTTCCTACCTTTATGCTTTTCTTAAAGACACATAAGACAATGGTTCATTCCATTTTAATTAATATCTAGGTGCCTAATTTAAATAAATGCACAATATTTGGTTGAATCAGCTAGGCAACCTGCAAAACCACTTGATTAGTAATTTGAAAAATGGAGTCTTCAAAAAGCATCCTACAAAACAACTTGATTAGTAGTTTGGAAAAAATAGTCTTCAACAAGCATTCTACAAAAATCAACAAAATGACAAAAATATTTATTTTATTTTATTTTTTGGGAATGAATAGAAAAACATGAATAAATTTTTTTTTACTAATGACAAATGTGGATTTGAAGAAAGCTTTGATGGGTAAATGGGGTGTAGCGTCCTAAAATTGTGACACTTGCAATTTCAACTGCATTTGGGTCTTCACAATGGCGGCGCAACGTTGAACCTGAATGGAGACCCCGAAACCTGTTTATAACACCAAAAACTGCATTTTTCTGCACCCTGGCCTGATCCCTCCTTGCACCCTACTGTCCCGGGAGGTGGGACCATGGCACCCAGCACCCTAGTCCTTCTAGACTAGGGTGCCCAATGCCCTGGTCCCCTAGGACCATGGCACCCAGCGCCCTGGTCCCTGGCCCTATTTTGGGCCCGGTCTCTTTTGGGCATCAGGTCTTTAAGTTTGCAATTTGGGAAATAATGTTTCCTGGTCGGCCTAAGGTCGAGAAAATTAGTCTATCAGCCCTAATTGACAAGTATATAAACTACATTTTCCCTCCCATTTGAGGAGGTAAAAAGAAAGAGAAAAACATATGTGTGCAAGAGGCGGAATCGATATTCAAACATTCAAGCATTCAAGCATTCAAGAATTCCTTCAAGCAATTGAGCATTCTAAGTCTCCAGTCAAGGCTAGGTGTTGCATTCAAGACAAGGATTCAACCATTGAAGAGGAGATCACATACAACATACAACATACTACATACATTACACCTTCGCATGTAAGAATACAAACATTCTTACAACAAGGTATCAATACTTGTTTACATTACAAACATTTACATTTACAACATTCTCATTTCTTGGTTAATTCCAAAACCGGGGTTTGACCTAAAGGCAAACCCCTAATCCCTAACCCCCCAATCGTCCTCTCTTTTCTATGTGTAGGTTGCAGGTACGCGGCTATAATTGAAGATCTGGAATCCTTGTGTAGAGACGAACAGATCCCCCTTCATTTCGCGGATTTTTCGGAGGACCGTGTGCACGCCGGGCGCCATCGTCCCGTCAACTTTCACTCAAATTTGCAGAACAACACCATCTCGACATTTTACTGCTAATTCTAGGTCCGCAGCTTCATCCCATATCCCTATCTCTATTTATAAGCGAATCTTTCCTACTTTACATGCATTCCTAGTTCAATCTTCCTAGCTATATTCTTTACAAAAGAGGGTATCCTTGATGTCTTAACCCTTGAAACTCATTTAGAATCCAATCTTGCATTGCGTGGGATTGGATCTTGTGGGTTTCAACCCCTCTTTTGAATGTAAAGTCTCCCCTAAGTGAAAACCATCAACCCTAGTGACTCTCCCTTCTCTCTCCTTGGAGTTGGGGAGGGGAGAACAACTAGGGTTCAATTTTTCCGCTTTACATTTTGGTGAACCCGACGTGAACATCCTCATTTTGATTATTCATGGTTAGATCTGAAAATTTTGCTTTCCTAATTATATTTCCATGTTTGATCTTTTGCAAATTTTAGAGGTTGATTGCATAAAAACCCTAAAATTTTCTTTTTAAGTAATTAAAGTTGTGAAATGTTTAATTGTTAATGCTTGTTTCAGATCTACCCTTCTATTGCAGATTGTCAATTCATATTTGTACTTTAATTCTGAAAATTAAGTGGTTAAATGTCAAAACCCTAATTTTTAAGACCTTCTTGATTCAACCTTTGACTGATAATTTCACTAATCAAAACACCTCCAAATCGGCTATAACTTTGGATTCCGCAACAAAATCACAATATCTTTCATCCCTGAAAATTTGGAAAAAAGTTGTGAGGACCGTGTGCACCCCGAGCGCCATCGTCCCTGACATTTTTTCCGAAATTTCGGGAGCTAGATCTTACTGTATTTTTCTGCTAAAATCCAGAATTTTGGCTGATTTTATCAATTTTAACACTTTCAAAATTAAAGTCAAAGTTGGTCTAGTGATTGCTTGGATTGAGGCTTCTAATCATTCAAAAATTGTTGAAATTAAAATTCATATCAAAATTGTGTTTCTTACAGTCCTAAATCTGAAAAGTGTGTTGGCATTCATTCGAAATTTCAAGTGTTTTATTCAATTTTTTGTAGTTTGTGACTTTTGAAATTAAGTGTTTAATTGCAACAACTTTGATTTCCACTTTCAAATTCGAATTTTGCATGAAATCGAGTCAACTTTTAAATTTCAAAACTTGCATTGCTTTTAGTATTCCCTCTAAAATCATAAAATTCAAAATTCCAGTTCCCCCCTCTTTTTCAAGATTCAAATTTTACATTTTTCAACAATCTTGGTAGGGTTCAATTTTGAGATTGCAACTTTAATTTGGCCTATCTACAGATCATAAAATCACTCAATTTTTTCAGATTAGCTTTAAAATCATCATAACTTTCATCCCTGAAAATTTCGAAAAAAGTTGCGAGGACCATGTGCACTCCGTTCGCCACGGTCCCGGACATTTTTTTCGAAATTTCGGGAGATTGTCTTGACTATATTTAATAGCTTAAATCTAGGAGATTGGCTGATTTTATTGAAATTTGCTACTTCTAAAATTCAAAATCTTCTCTCTCTCTTTAGTGCATGAGTTTTACAACAATAAGCCCTACTTACACTATTCCTGTTAGATGAAGCCTTAGAATTAAGTCTTTCCAAGGTGTAATTACCGAGGAAATGGAACCTAATTTGAATGGCCTTTTTAACGAGGACATGGGTAATTCCTCTAATCCGCTTAATGATGAAGAAGCTCTCCATGAGGTTTCTGCAAAACAACTTTCAAAATTGGATAACCAATTTGATGATTTTCGACAATGGATGTCTCAAGAATACCCTGATAGTGAAGCTCTTTCATTAATTGAGGGCCTAAAACGTATGGTTCAAAGTGATAAGAATGGAATTGATATTTTGCATGGTATTGCACACATTGTGGATTCGAATGTGATGCCGATGAAAAGTTGTACCGAAACCTTAGGTTATACACAACCTCCTACTCAAGTTAATCATTCTATTCCTTTGACAACTTCTATTGCTAGTATACCTACTTTTACATCAAACATAATGACTACTTCAATACAAGATATTCCACCTATGATCACCAGTCATGGGGGCAGTCCCTCTTCTTCAATCAACCCTCTTCCTTCATTCAATCTGACTTCTTCATTCATTCCTTCAATAAGTGTTCCTATTATATCTCCACAAATGAACATGAAGCAAGGGGGCAATTCATTTAACCCTTCCATTCTTCCTTGTAGTGTTCCTCCTTTCCAATCATCTCCTATGACTAACTATCATAGTGTCCCACCACCTTACTCTCTACCTTCTTTCAATAACATAACACCTCCATCACAATCTAACACGTCTAATATGAACTCTTCGACTGAAGTGACCATTAACAATCTTGCACAAACTGTCTCTTCTTTACAGCAACAAATTGCCTCTATGAATCAATCTAAGTTTAGTGTGCCCACATTTGATGTTGCGAGCCAACTTTCTCTTGACATTGTTCAAGCTATCCCCCCTAAACATGTTGAAATTCTGCATTTGGAGCTTTATAATGGTAAGGGTGATCCTCTAACACATGTTAAGACCTTTCAAACAATATGTACTGATTTTGCTTATGACCAAAGGTTGCTTGCAAAACTATTTACTAGAACATTAAGAGATAAAGCCCTACAATGGTATTGCTCATTGCCTTCTTATTCTATTACTTCTTTCGAACAACTTGCAAATGCTTTTATTCAATAATTTTAAAACAATATAAGTCCTAAAGTTACTTTGATTGATTTAATGCATTGTAAACAAGGTGTTAAAGAAAAAGTGACTGATTTCATTGGTAGATATAAGCATTTGTATGCTCAAATTTCTTTTCCAGTACCTGACAATGATATTCAAAGAATATTTATTTCTAATTTACAAAAAGATATTAGAGAAAAACTTCTGTTTTCTGAGTTTACTTCTTTTCAACAGTTGTGCGCAACTCTTCACAATTATCAACTGACTGTGAGTCAAATGGAACAAACAAATCCTATGGCTCCGAGTGATAAGGGTGATAGTAGTCAACAACCATTTGGGAAGTTTAAACCGAACAGAGAGTCCATTAAATTTAATGAAAACATCATCAACAACAATGTGAATGCGGCATCAGGTGTGCCTCCTATTTCTAAGTTTTTCAAGAAAGAAAGAAATTTCACTCCTTTGAATGAATCATTACATAGTATTATGAATAAGTTATTGGAACAAAATGTGCTTACTCTACCTCCTATAAAGCAAATAGATCCTACAAAGATTAATTCACCCTATTTTGATAACAAATCTTTTTGTCAATTTCATTGTCATCCTGGGCATGATACTAAAAAATGTTTTGCTTTAAAAGGTAAAATTCAAGATTTGATTGATAATAATACTATCTCTGTTTCTAGTGTGAATGATAAAGGCAACACATTTGTAGCTCCTCCTAACCAAAATCTTCATATTTTTACTGATCCATTGCCTTCTCATACCTCTAATGTGATTGATACTAATGATTCCTCTGTCTCACCTGATGATCTTGTGTCTATGACTCCGAATGTGATTAACTTTGTAGAGCAGCAGAAAATCCCTAAAGAACCTTCCATCACCTTTGATTCTAGTGAAACTATCAGGGCACCTGATGGTCCTTTATATATAGTTGCAAAACTCAAGAATACACCTTGTCGTGGAGTGCTTATTGATCCTTCTTGTATGGTTAATATCATTACTGAAGAATTTCTTTTTACTTTGCAATTGAATCAAGTGATCTATGATGAAACAAATGTGGTTGTGAAACTATTTTATGCATTTTCTTCTCCTACAATTGGTTCTATTACATTACCTATTGAGGTCCATAACAAATCCCTTGATGTGGACTTTGCTATTATTCCATCGTTCAAACAATTTCGTGTGAAGCTAGGCTATCCTTGGCTATCTTCCATGAAAGCTATTGCTTCTCCTATTCACAAGTGTTTGAAATTTTCCCATAATGGTGAAGTTGTTACTGTAAATCATAGCCTCTTTAAACCAGCTGAAAGAACTTCTAGCATTCCTATTGATTACTTTTGGCCTAAACAATTCCAAACTCTTCCTCCACGAAGTGATCATCTTTTCAAATCTTATCAAAAGTGGAAGAAAGATATGATTCTATCTCTAAGTGAACCTAGAACACCCAAACTTGACATTCCTATCATTCTTGAGAAGGAAGTTCTTCCTTTGAAAGATAAAACTAATGTCTTTCCTCAAGAAGATTCCCAACCCATTCCTATGAATGTGACTATGCCTATATCTAATAAACCTCCTAAAAGTAGACCTATACCTCCTCGTCATAATGGACTTGGTCTCCTTCCTAAACCGAATATTCCTCCCTTATATGGAGCAGTTCCTCCTCCTTCCTCTTATGGAGAGAAGAGACCTTCCTCTTCTCCTATTGTTCAACCTAAGAGACCACAACCTAAACACCCAAGTGATAAGGATGAGAACATTCCTCCTCCTCCATCTTCTCAACTTCCTACTAAGACTAGACAGAATCATTCTGCACGTGAACGCCGACGAAAGCGTCATCTTAGAGCTCAGGCAGCTGCTTCTCAAACTTTGCAATCCCCAAAAACACCTTCAGCTAGTATTGTTCCATTTTCTCCTCAGCCGACGATTGAGCCAAAATCTCCTAAACATAAGATGCATGATGGTCTTGATCCTGTGCGAGTTAAAGATCCTATTTTTATAAATCTTGATGATGATATAGATGAAAATGTTACTCATGATGAAAATGTTACTCCTATTCATTCTGATAGTGAGTATGAATATGTTGATGTTGATAACCATTTATCTAATGAATTTTCTAAAGCACTTATCCTAGCTCCTAGACAAGTACAACGTGGCTCGGAACATGAACATAGCCCTTGTTTGGATCTTGTGATAGCTCCATCTGTTGTGTTGGATGTTCCTCCTCTAGCGTGTTTCCTACCTTCCCAAAATATTGATCAGCAAGATCGGGGGGTAGATGACGTGCTAGACTAGTTTCATTAGCATAGCAGACTCTCTCCTCCTCTCTTGATCTCTTTTTTTACTTCTTCTATGTGTTATTCTCATTCTTCTATTTGTTGTCCTTAGTGTTGTCTACTTGAGGACGATGCAAAGCATTGAGATCTCTTTTGGTCTCTCTCATGTTGACTCAAAAGACACATGTGTTCCCTTCTTCTAGGTGACCTTCCTTGATTTGGGAATGAAGAACAATTATGCATACATACATATGATATACATGAATTATCATACAGCATACTGACCCCGAGGAAAGTGAAGTCACCTTGTGCTTTGTGTTTTGTGTCTATTATCCTTGGGCTTATCTCACACTTGGGGGGTAAATCCTTGTGATAACGTGCTCCTTTCTCATTTCTTATATGTATCACTACCTTAAAGAAATCATCCCTGGGGAGGCGTGTGCGATCACTTTAACGTAGGGGGGCATACATTCCATTCATATCTTTTTAAGATACTTGAAAATTTCTTGACAAATTTAGCTTTGCCTTGACAATTTTTGATATGTTTCTTGCATGACTCATAGTGAGGGAACCTTACTACTGATAGTCATGGTTCTCCCTCGTGATCTTCCCTTTTACTTTGTTAATCAAAGTCGTAAGATCCTTAGTCCACTGGGGGCTTGGTGTATCTTGCCTCCTTGACGTAGTGAAAGTTTTTCAATGTTGTTTCCTTATACTTTACCCGAAGTATGAGCGTATGCTTATACTCCCACTAAAGTGGGGGCTAAATGTAGTGTCCTAAAATTGTGACACTTGCAATTTCAACTGCATTTGGGTCTTCACGATGGCGGTGCAATGTTGAACCTGAATGGAGACCCCGAAACCTGTTTATAACACCAAAAACTGCATTTTTCTACACCCTAGCCTGATCCCTCCTTGCACCCTGCTATCCCGGGAGGTGGGACCATGGCGCCTAGTGCCCTGGTCCTTCAGGACTAGGGCACCCAATGCACTGGTCCCCCAAGACCATGGCGCCCAGCACCCTGGTCCCTGGCCCTATTTTGGGCCCGGTCTCTTTTGGGCATCGGGTCTTTAAGTTTGCAATTTGGGAAATAATGTTTCCTGGTCGGCCTAAGGTCGGGAAAATCAGTCTATCAGCCCTAATTGACAAGTATATAAACTACATTTCCCCTCCCATTTGAGGAGGTAAAAAGAAAGAGAAAAATATATGTGTGCAAGAGGTGGAAGCGATATTCAAACATTCAAGCATTCAAGCATTCAAGCATTCCTTCAAGCAATTGAGCATTCTAAGTCTCCATTCAAGGCTAGGTGTTGCATTCAAGACAAGGATTCAACCATTGAAGAGGAGATCACATACAACATACAACATAATACATACATTACACCTTCGCATGTAAGAATACAAACATTCTTACAACAAGGTATCAGTACTTGTTTACATTACAAACATTTACATTTACAACATTCTCATTTCTTGGTTAATTCCAAAACCGGGGTTTGACCTAAAGGAAAACCCCTAATCCCTAACCCCCCAATCGTCCTCTCTTTTCTGTGTGTAGGTTGCAGGTACATGGCTGTAATTGAAGATCTGGAATCCTTGTGCAGAGACAAACAGATCCCCCTTCGTTTCGTAGATTTTTCAGAGGACTGTGTGCACGCCGGGCGCCATCGTCCCATCAACTTTCGCTCAAATTTGCAGAACAGCACCATCTCGACATTTTACTGCTAATTCCAGGTCCGCAGCTTCATCCCATATCCCTATCTCTGTTTATAAGCGAATCTTTCCTACTTTACATGCATTCCTAGTTCAATCTTCCTAGCTATATTTTTTACAAAAGAGGGTATCCTTGATGTCTTAACCCTTGAAACTCATTTAGAATCCAATCTTGCATTGCGTGGGATTGGATCTTGTGGGTTTCAACCCCTCTTTTGAATGTAAAGTCTCCCCTAAGTGAAAACCATCAACCCTAGTGACTCTCCCTTCTCTCTCCTTGGAGTTGGGGAGGGGAGAACAACTAGGGTTCGATTTTTCCGCTTTACATGGGGTTTGACTAGGTTTTTACCACTTTTTAAGGGATAGGCAAGCGAAAAATGGGGATTTTGGAGGAGAGATGAAGGAATGGGAAAATTTGTCCAAGAGGGACAAAGAAGCAAAAGTTGAAGATGGATAATATGAGAAAAATTTGGAAGTGATTGGATGAAAAGGGAAGAAGTTATGGCAAACCCTAAAATTAGAGAAATATGGGATTTTGGGCTTCAAAAAGTGGACTTTTGAGATAAGGCCTCCAAGGAAGAAAATGTGGAAAATGGCAATGCGGAGAATCTGGTGAAATTTGGAAGAAAATGGAGTCAAGATAAAGAAGATATGGTGAAAAAATGGAAAAAAATTTACTCCTGCATTTAACGGAACAAAAACCCTAAATTTAACAGAACAAAAACCCTAAATTTAACATAATAGAATCCCTAAATTTAACATAACAGAAACCCTAGATTTAACAGAGAAGACAGAAACCCTAGATTTAACAGAGCAAATTGTCGCACTAAATAGAATAAAATAAAAATGTCAAAGGTCCGGATTTCTAATTGTCTAGATAGACAAGAGCATACTCCTACTTTCACACTTTCCTGCGGATGGACAAATTATATTTAAACAGAGCAGATAACAGGAAATAAATAAATTAAATGCAGACTACAGTTAGTGCCTAAAATTTTCAGACGGATTAACAGAGATCAGGCAGTAGCACTACATAGATCGAAAAGTGTCAAAGGTTTGGATTTCTGATTGTCTAGATAGACAAGAGCATACTCTCCTATTTTCACACTTTCCTATGGTCAGAGCATACAGTTGTGCTAAACAGAATAGAAAAGTGAAAGGTTTGGATTTCTGATTGTCTATATAGACAAGAGCATACTTTCCTACTTTCACACAGATTATACTTAAACAGAGTAGATAACAAATCAAATAACAAATCAGATAACAGAGCTGTCGTGATGCAACAGAAATAGAAACATAAAAAAAAATAGAAATAGAACAGAATAAGGAGGAGCTGTCGCACAGAAATGGAGAGCTGTGATTCTAGAACCTGCAAAAAAGATATATATATATATATATATATATATATATATATATATATATATATATTTCTTCAGTCACGCTATTCTGGAACCTGTGTCTCACAACTCACAAAAAACCTAAAAAAAAATATTAGTTCTCAGGGACGTGAGTCCCACCGGGAGTGCCAAAATGAAGAGGGGAAAATAGATTTGAAAGGTAAACTGATCAAAACATAACGAAATAAACATGTAGAATGCTAAAATATCATTAAAAGACCATTTCACCTTGCTATATTACCTTCTCCTTCGAATTGAACTTGATGAAGTGAAGGCACCCCTTGATAATGCTCCACTTGATGTGCTCCTTTGATTGCTAGATGTGGATGACTCTCCAATATTATGCACAAATGATAAGGATGAATGATAAGGATGAGATGATCAAGTTGTCAAGATGATTTCCTGGGCTCAAAAGGGCAGCATAAACTTACTGGATTTCAAGATGTTTTTGAATGAAGGGATGGAACCCTATTTTATAGGAAGAGGAGAGGAAAACAGATAGCTAGGATGAATTCGAGATGAAGGGCTAAGATTTACTTGTGAGGTCACACAAGGTCCAAGAGAGGGTGTGGAGACCAAGAAATATGCCTTTAAGGCATTTCGTATCTCCACACTCTACAAGATGCATCGGAGGAATTAAAAATTCTCCAAAAATGAATATTATGGGGATTAGAAGAATAAAAAGGAATTAAAAATTCCTTGGGACAGGGAAATGCCTAGAGGAATGTGAGATTTCGAAAATCTTACATTCATCTAGAAAAAGAGCATTTAAAGCTAGTGGCTAGATGAAAGGACAAAGAGTTGACTTTGTGGCTAATCATGATGATTAGCCATTAACGACTCATTAGAAGGGGAATTAGAGGAAATGTTAGGTGGGATTTATATTTGTAGGAGAATTTGACTAGGAGAGAGAATGAGTGGAGGGAATAAAAAATTAGAAGAATAATGTTAAGTGAGTTTAGGGAGTTTCTAGAAGAATTTATTAGGTTAATGATGAATTAAGAAGATGATTTGTAGGAATCATGTAGGTTAACTAATTAATTGAAATTAGTTAGCTAAGAGGAAGATTTGTGAGGATTTGATTTTTTAGAAGAACAAAGAAAGGGATTGATTTATTAAATAAGTCAATCATATGCTATAGTGACAATATTAATTATATTTAATTAATATTGAGAAGAATTTTAATTAGCATAATTAATTAATTAATTATGTGAGGAATTAAAAATAATTAAAATAATTATTTTTAAGTGTCTACAATAACAGGAATAACACCATTCTGCCTTGGCTGTAGGAACAGTCAAAGGATCTGTTTCCAATGGTTGCAGGAACATCCTAGTCATGAACTTCTACTGCAACTAAGTAAAAGCTAACTTCAATAATCATAAACATGGGATCACTGACCAAGTGGGCCCCCTTGGATGAGTGATATCAAACTCTCAGTAAAGAACTCTTAATAGATCAGAATAACATGTTTTTATTCATTTCTTCCTGAAAGACAATTACATATCCAAAAAGATAAAAATCCAGAATACGTGACAAAAACTACTCAATCCCTTCCCATTCTGTGTAACTCTCTGAAAAAAAGTGAGAGCTTATTATATAGAAAAGACAAACTACAATGGATAACTACAATTATGCCTAGAAGAAAAGGCGGATCACTATTAGATGAAGGGGATAAAAAAGAGCTTGGCTGCAGGAACTATGGATCTATAACTGAACCACAGTCTTTACATGCCAAAGAGATATTTTACAGATTAAACATGCTCTAGAGTTAAACTCCCATGGTGAAGTACAACTACTCTGATTATGCCATAGATCGCGCTCGCTTGAATCTCCTTCAATTTGACATCCAACTATCTGGTGTGATTCTCCAGTCCTTAGGCGCGGAAGAGAATTCTCCACCACAGCATCAATTATTATCTGCACTAAAATAGAAACAATATACAAGGACATGCATATGTATCTTACTTTAACTATTACATTCATTAAATCACATATGAAATCATCCTAAATAATCTGCATATCATAGGGACAAACCATTTGGCTACAGGAAGAAATTGGCATGGTCGCAGGAAGAAATTGGCAAAGTTCAAACATGATTTCTTAAGTTCAGTTTTAAAACATGGATTACATATAGTCAATGCACAATATTTTACTATCATAATGCATCCCAAAAGATACCAAAAGCCTAAGAGTCTTGATAAAAACATGTAAATACACCGACTTATCACTTATCT
Organism: Cryptomeria japonica; assembly: GCF_030272615.1. Taxonomy (NCBI): domain Eukaryota; kingdom Viridiplantae; phylum Streptophyta; class Pinopsida; order Cupressales; family Cupressaceae; genus Cryptomeria; species Cryptomeria japonica. Next base: position 669,455,520 of record NC_081411.1, on the reverse strand, counting down.
CCATCCCACAAAACAATCTTGGACAAAGCTCTCCAAGAAGCGTCAGTCCCCACTAACCTTAACACAGATCAATTTCAAACCATGGTTGGTAGTCTCAGGTCATCACCATGCCTCACTTTTTTTGAAAGTGACAATGCATTCTTTCAACAAGCTCATAATGCCTCACTCCATATTGAAGGATTTATAAACCAACATAGGATGAATCAAGTCTTGATTGACAATGGTGTCGGTCTGAATGTATGTACTTTGTAGTTGGTCATTGCACTCAAATATGAAATAGAATCAGTGGATCCCAGTAAAAAGATAACCATTAAAGCTTATGATGATGCAGAGCATTCTTCAAAAGGAGTTGTTGTATTACCTATTAGGGTAGGGCCTGTGGTAAAGAACATAGTTTACCAGGTTTCAAATCTTCCTCTGCCATATAATCTCTTGTTGGGAAGACCTTGGATACACACCATGAAAGTCGTTCCATCCACCTATCATCAGTGTATCAAGTTTCCCCATAACGGTGTAGAAATCACAATCCTGAGTGATGCAAATCCATTTATATATTGTAACAATATTAACCATCAACCAGAGATCATCATTCTTAACAACAGAGAAGCTATCCCTTCCACATCATCTGTTAGTCTAGCCTCTCTTTCTAGTTCAATCACCCCTATACCAAAGAAAGAGAATTTGAAAATAAAAATGACCGAGGAAGGTCCAGGGGAATATAATCTGAGCCAACTCTTTTGTGTTGGGCAATTACTTACCTCCCCTCAAACTCATGAAAAACCTAACAAGTTGCTTCAACCACCAATAGCCAAGCAAACATGTACTTTAGCATAGTTCATCCTTGGTAAGAGTCAAGCAGAAGAAACCAGGGTCAAAGACATAGAAGAATGGATCTACAAAGACCCTGTCACCACAAAATGCCCATAGGCTAAGCCACCCATAGACAAATATGGCAAAGGCCTTACTATCATGCAAAGAATGGGCTATGATGGCCAGAGTGCTTTGGGACCTTGTAAGAAAGGACGATACAAGCCCTTAAAACTAGAGTTAAAACCAAAAGATAATATTGGATTAGGTTTTCAAAATTAAGTTCTCCCTAAACTCTGATTCAAAGGAGAGCCTAGCACCCCTCCATATCAGCCTAATACTCTAAACAGGCCACCTTTGATTATATGAGCAACACCAACAAAACCAACTGCACCAATAAGGTTGAGAATTCCATCAATAGCATCCATAGCACTACTCACACCACTAAAAATACCTGCAAAACCCATAATCCCACTAGCAGCACCAATAATCCTACCTGCAGCACCAATAATACTACCTACAACACGAATCATCCCACCAATCAAACTAATAACCCCATTAGTAGCAGCAACCACATAAATAACACCATCAATAGTATTAGTACTTCCAACCATATCGATAGAATTGGTAAACCCATCAGCAACATCAGTGGCACCCACAGTACTAGCAATTCCATCACCAACAGCACATCAGCCAATCACAATTGTAGTTTTCAACTCAAAGGATATCCCGATTTGGTACAGTAATCGGATACTTGAAAGTGACTCAAGGACTGACCCACATGAGTGAGAATTTGACTCTGTGCATCTAAACACATCAGATGAGGAAGACACATCACCACCTCCACCTTGCAAAGACATACCTGTTTATGGAGAGGCATGGATTAAAACCTCTTGGGTTCCTGAACTGGAAGCACCTTCCATAGACCCTACGTCACATCCTATGCCTAATTTTGACATGGAGAGTACCATCAACAACCTTCACCATAATGTCTTAACCCTCACTAATGCATCCCATGAACTTAACCTGATCGATGAGGTAATGCCCATTATCCATCCTAAACTCATTGAATGGAACCAACCTAATCCCCCATGCCTTGACCAATTCCAAAATGATGAGGTGATCATTGACTTTTTCGAGCTATGGGATAACATACAAAGTGGGGATCACAAAGCTGGATTTGCCCTCAAACTTAATAGTGTACCATACTTTGGGGTAGATTCCAAACCTTTCAACTACAAAAACATCACAATAAAACATGGATCTTTTAGTGAAAACCACACAGTGGCATTTGCTGATCCCCAAAAAGTAAAAATAAAGAGCATATCTGCTAGTGAAAACCTCTCTGAGGCACCTAAGGATGAAAGGTTTCACATCCTCCCCTCTAGTACAAAGCAAGAAGGATCAACGATCCTCATTGAGGAAACAAAAGAATGCAATGTGGGGACCCCTGAGACTCCTCACCAAATACATCTGGCATCTCTTTTAACTCTAGCGGAACAACCTAAATTTGTAGAATTCTTCCAGAAGCATCAGATCAACTTCACATGGTCATATGTAGACATGCTTGGTCTTGATCCAAATTTAGTCATGCATCACCTTACTGTAGCAAAAGAGGCTAAACTGGTCAAACAAAAGCTTCGCAAGATGCACCCCCAGAGTGTTGTACTAGTCAAAGAAGAACTTAAGAAACTCTTGGATGTTGGTTTTATCAGATCAATTGATTATGCAGAGTGGATCTCCAATATTGTACCTGTCAGCAAGCCTAAAGTGGGAATCCATATCTATATAGATTTCAGAGATCTAAACAAGGCATGTCCTAAGGATGGCTTTCCCCTACCAAACATTGACATGATCCTGGACCTAACAACAAGACATGCCATGCTTTCTCTTATGGATGACTTTGCAAGGTACAAACAGATAAAGATCACTCTAGAAAATCAACATAAAGCTACCTTCACATGCCCATGGGGAAAATACTGCTAGAATGTGATGCCTTTTGGTCTGAAGAATGTCGGGGCGACCTATCAAAGAGCTATGACTACCATCTTTCATGATATGATGTGTTGGTTAACGGATTGGATTTCTCAAAATTTACAAAAAAATACTCCTGTTGCCCAAAATAGAAAACCAATGATAACCAGCAGTTGGGTAAATAATTACTGTTTTTACCCTCTGCATTAAGGTATAGCTCCTTATATGATATTCAATGAATTTTGAATAATATTTTTTTTTATATGATTCACTTTTAACCAGAAAGTAAACAAAAGGCTTCAACATTCACTAATCAACACAATATGAATGCTTAATGATCGATAATGAAATTCATAACAAGATATTTGATCTCAAATGGAAATTAACTCATAGGATGATAAAAAGACTATTTGAACTTTGATTGACACTCACTCATGTCTCACAGGACAAGGGGAATCAAAAAATTCAAAAGCTTTCAACTAGTTTCATTTACCAAATTGATTTGTAGACTTCAAATGAAAAATCAGAGAAAAGAAACTGATACACAAACACATAATCATTCCAACAGAAATTTTACGCATTCAAAACACACAGGTTTCCCAAGCTATATCATATATTTCATTCCACTCAAAGATGGGTATTCCACTGAAATTATAAGTGAGATTAGTCTGTTCCTCCAATTTTTTACACCAAAAATTCTATATCGTGCAAAAACATCCTTCCAAATATATATAGCCGCCAGGCTTGATTGTCCTTTTTAAACAAAATGCAAATATGAAATTCAAGAGACAAGCATCTATAACTGAAATTAACTAAATGACTACAAGCTGTAAATAGAGCCATAACGAAAAGAACAAAAATGGCCTAAATTGTCTTTGGGGTGTGTGTGGTGCCACGTATATTTCACCACTCCAAATGAGCTGCGGAGAAGTTATGAACAACTTGGTAATGTGGGAGCCCGTTGCTTCCAAATGTCTTTATCCATACCCACTTGCATGACTTTAGTTTTATGCACTTCTAGGTGATCCGAACAGACAACCAACATGGATTCAATGCGAGCTACTCTGGTGAAGTCATCTCGGGTGAAAGATTTTGATTCTTTAATAGAATTTATTTTCCCTTTGAAACTTTGCACCATATCTACTACCTGCTCAATAGTATGCCCATCTTCCTTCAGAAGTTGTACATCGATGCACTTCAAGTCTTTCTGCATCACGGCAATGAGTTCTTTCAATTCTTTTAACAACTTAATGGACTCTTCGTGACCTTGTTTTATGATTGAATTTCTCCATTCAATGTTTTCCTTGGCCACATGCAGTACCTTGTCATCCAAATCATTTACTACCTTTTCTATAAGGAAGTTCATGACACCATACTTATGTACATCTTTCATTTGAACCAGCACTGCAGCCCATTTTTTCCTTTCCTTTTCCCACGCCGACACCTCTGTTTCAAGCTCCTGAGTTACGGTCACAGCATCCTCGTACACCCTGACCAGATTAGCAATATACTTTGTTCCCTACTGAATTATGAACCTTATCCAACAAATTCTGGTTCATGGGAGATTTAGGATCAAAATTCTGAGGAACCTGTGAAGGGGTCTGGGATGATGAATGACATTAATGTACTCCACCATCTACTTCACGATCTATTTAAACTCCCATTTGTCTTTCTCATCCTTCCATGTTCTGGACAACATTCATTTAGCAGAAGACTCTAGGTGTTTTGCATCAGCAGCCCTTGAAGCAGTTCCTAAATCAAGCTTTTCAACAACAAAATCCTGCTCAGTTGCATTCTCTAGATCTTTGTCTGAAATTGGCCTAGCCACTTCAGCCACCCAGTGCCCTGTATTCTCATCCACCTCCAACATAGCTTCTGCTTTTAGCTTTTTAGATTTAGGTGCTTTCCCAAGGCATTTACTCACCATATCCTCCATTGGTACACTGATAGGGACTACATTGCATTTCTTACTTATTGATACTCCCAACCACCTTGAAACATTTGATATTCAAATGAATCCATGGTAGCCAAAGTAGTTACTTGATTGAGGCTTTCCCCAGGCTGCTCCTTTTCTTTACCTGCATCTTGAGCTGCAGGGATGTTTGCTTCCGGTTCACCCATAATCACTTGACCTCCCAGTATCAAGAACTATGATAGTTTCTTTTCCTGTAATGTCTGCACCTTTCCTTTTACTTCTGGAACGGGTGACTCGAACCATTGAGGGGCCAAACAGTGGTTCTTTAAGTCTTCTAGTTTGAACCTTCTCACCTTGAGTACTAGTGACACCTACAATATCAACAATAATGTTAGAAGAAGAAATTGGTACAGCGGCATGAGATTGCTCAACTGATTTCTCGACCGAGGCAGCGGTCAGTCTTATTCCAGGCCTATGATCTCTTAATCATTTCTCCATTCTCCTTATTACATTAAAGGTCCTAGACTGAATATTTTCTTCTTCTCTCCTATCCCAATCAATTTCAGGAATAGGTTGGTCATGAACTCTTTCATTGAACTCTGGGTCCAATACATCTTCACCTTCCACTTCCTGTATTCCTACAATGTTTATTGGCTATTTCAAAGTAATGATTTGCCGTAAAGTGAACCTTGACCATAATCTTCTCCGAACTTCAAATTCATCACAACAATCCTCCCAACACTCTTCTAATTGGGGTATATGTGAAAAGTTCACATGAATATTCAGGTGCTTCATTGCATATTCTTTGCTATCGAACCCCTGCCGGGCAAAATATGGTGGCAAATTCATCTTCTTGAGTTCCAATTCTAAGTTCAATGCATCAGAAATAGTTTGGCAACTATAATGTCCGAGTTTAACTAGGAAAACTGCTTCAGATTCACTTTTCATCCCAAATCTCTTATCCACATGAGCTAGTTGTCTGCTAACTTTTAAAAGTACATAACTTTCAAGAGCATATCTGGGTAACCTGAAAGGTTCATCTTCAAAGCCTCCAATTCTGATATAAGTAAATCTAGGAAATTGAATAAAACAACTCCCATATGTGGTGACCAACTTTAATGCCTTAGGTGATATTCTATTATTCAAATCTCCTTGCAGTTCAAAAGTTAATCTTCCCACAAAGACATCATTCCATCTCAAGACGTTTTCTGTGTACCTTTGTATTTGCAAATGTGGATAGCACTGGTAGACCTTCATTCCATTAACCCAAGGTTCTTGATGTAATCCTGGCCATTCTCTGATACAAGCTAATAATAGAACAAGTATGAAGTCATGTGAAAATTAGCTGTTCCAATGAAATTACTCAACCCTTCATGCAATCTCTCAGCAATTACTTGTGCCTAGTCTATGTATTTTTCACTAGCTAATAATACCTGAATGTAAAAAAAACATCTAGTCCTCCCAATAGAAGGCATGTGAATTCCCCTTAAGCCTATTCAAAAGGATCACGATGTCCCTAACTTGTGTGATGAAATGCTCTCTTATTAAGGGTTTGGGCAACCTATAACCTCCCTTCTGTATTTCAAGGAGCCAGTTTCTAGCAATGATGCTCTGATAAACACTTCTCTTCTCAGAGAAAAATGTGTATGAGGTTCCTATGGACCAATCTTCATACGACTCTTTGTGAGAAATTCTGATTGCAGCCATTACAGTTTCTTTGTCAATCTACAGTAGCACGTCTCCATTATTGGCTCTAATACACCTATTACTAACATCATATCGGTTCATGCATGCATATACTAATTATGGGCAAGGAGCAGAAATTGGAAATGCAGCGGCCTCAATAAGACCACTGTGGACTATCCTTTCCATCATGGAATTGGTTGCTAGGTTCTTGACCCTCTCTAGAAAATTATCTAACTCATCCTGAATGAAGGCTGTATCATCTAACTCTGGAAGGGTACTAACCAAGCATGATGTTTGACCCAATTTAGGCAGAGTCGGTCTCATTTTTGCTTTAAATTGCGTCAATAAGACATCATTCAACTCCGAAGCAAAGAATTACACTTTCCAATTTTTAGAACTAAAACAGAGTAGGGGAAAATAAGCAATTGAACTCACCTCTCTTCAACATCAAACTATGAAACCCTCGAAAGAACTGAGCTAAATTACCTTCTACGTCTCCACTCTTTGCCAACGTCAACAATAATTATCTTACCTAAGACGCACTTTATTTAAAGATGGAAAAGACTGAAATGAACCAACACACACTTCGACCCAGCTCTTTCATCCATGTAAAGTCACTTGTGATTGGATATAATTATGACATGCTTATTAATTAGAAATCAGCTCCACATAGTCGACATGCCTTCTCATGATTGTTTCCATAATTACAATTTAAAAACATGAAAACCAAGGAAAATTTTGTTTTGATTGCACCACCTTTTCTTCCAAGACACCATCGGTGCTGATTTGAAAACACCGCTTTGAACCTTGAACTCATTTTAAAAGAAGTTCATTGGTTCAAAGTTCAATGACAACAAGTCACTTTTGCAAACAAGCATAAAGAGACAAAAGGAACGTTCAATAACATGGGAATGAAGCTTGAACCTTGAACCAATTCAAAACAAAAATTCAATGGTTCAAGTTCAAAGCAACCACAAGACTAGTACTAAAGAGACAGCCGCAAAACACAAAACAAAAGACCGATTGAACCTTGAACCTTGAATTGAAAAGGTTCAAAGTTCAAGTTCAACGACTATGCTAATGACGACACAAAACTTTATGGAATGCATTACGCTTGAACTTGAATTGTGAACTTTATTAAAGGTTTGACGAATGAGTACGAAGTTCGTTTGATGAAGACTTAAGTCCCATGAAAATAATTACCCTTTTTTTATGATAGGCTATAAATGAAAAATAAAAAGGGGGCAACAATTAGCTCTAACTAGGGAACATGACTGTGAAGGACTAGGAAGGAACTTAGGATCTATGGTTTCGCACTAAAACAAGGACGAGGATGCAAAATAGGGGTGGCTTGACACAACAAAACCGACACAACAAAACTAACACAACAAAACTGAGCTATGTACAGAAAATGCGAGGAACACTCGCTTACAATTTGTAGAGCTTGAGATCCTGTCCATTATAAGATAGGGGAAGAACAGTACCATCCATATACGCGAGCTTGAAAGAATTTAGTCCCTTCACCTTATGAATTAGAAATGGACCTTTCCACAAGGACTCAAATTTTCCATGTGCTCCTCTCGGCTCCCTTCTTTTGTCCCAGAGTAGAACTTGATCTCCCTGCATAAATTTCTTCAACCTGGCTTTACGGTCAAAAATCTATTTAACCCGCTGCTGATGTTCTGTAATGTGGTCAACCAACTTTTCCCTTTCCTCTTCTATTCTAGCTAGATGCATAATCCTCCTTTCTAGTGCATTTTGAAAATGTAAATCTTCAATAACTATCTGTAACATGGAAGCTGCCAATTCGAGAGGAAGTGAGAGTTGAGCCCCAACACCATACACTAGTTCAAAAGGTGACATACCAATTGCTCGTTTTGGTGATGTCATGTCTGCCCATAGGGCCTCATATAGCCTTTTATGCCAATCCTTAGCATTTTTGCTGACCAATTTCTTCATGATATTTATCAGATTTTTATTACTGGATTCTGCCTAACCATTACCTTGTGGATAATAGTCAGAGGAATGCACCAAGGAAATACCATGATCATAACAAAACATGGATATTTCTATAGAAGAAAAACTTGCAGCATAGTCAGTCACTATCTTCAATGGTACCCCAAAACGAACCAGAATATTTTCCTTTAAGAACTCACATATTACTTCTGAGGTCGTTCTCCTAACAAGCACTGCTTCTACCCACTTAGTAAAGTAATCTGTAGCCGTGAGAATATGTGTATGTCCAGTGCTGGAAGAAGGTGTTAGTGGACCAATGAAATCTAGTCCCCATTGCTTGAAAGGTTCTTCCACAACTACTGGCCTAAGAGGTAAAGCGGCTAGTTGTGGTTTCCCTATAAAGAATTTACATTTATCACACTTTGCAACCCAAACATAAGCATCTTTAAACATACTGGGCCAATAATAACAATTTCTCAATATTTTGTATGTGGTGATTGTAGAGGAGAAATGACCTCCACAAGCATCATTATGAAATGACTTTAGCAGGGACTCACGCTATTCTTTATCCACACATCTCAGGAAGGTTCCATCCAGTCCTTTCTTATATAATATGTCACCAAAAATAACATATTTAGCCACTTTTAATTATAGGTTTCTCTTTTCTCTGGGGGACAAATGTGTAGGACATTCACCATATGTCAGGAAAAAGGCTACATCAGTGAACCATTCATCCTGAAGGCTAACCAAAAGAGCTAAAGGCAAACTTTCTTCTTCTTCTTTATTTCCTGCCATTAGATGACACAATCCCTGTCCACAAACTAACTTTGTTGGCCTGATATCCAAGTCAAATTCTTGAACCTTTGAAACCCAAGTTGCTTTATTATTCATTCCCACCTCTTGCTGAGTCAAGATACTTTTAACAGCAGAATTAGACACAAAAACAATTGAATGAGAATGCAATATGTAATACCTAAAATGTTTAACAACTTTAACAACTGCAAAAGCCTGCTTCTCATTCAATGAATAGTTTAATTCATGCTTTTTAAGCTGAATGCTCATAAACGCAATAGGAAACTCTTCACCAAGTTCATTCTTCTGCAAGAGAATTCCAGACATTGTGTATTCTGAAGCATTACAGTAAATGATAAAATTTTTCTTGAAGTCAGGATTAATTAATGTTGGAGCATGAGCGATGGCCTTTTTAACTTCTTTAAAATATTTCCTTGCATCCTCTTTCCATTTAAAGATCTGTTTCTCACTCATCATTCCTACAATATGCTTAGTGATTTCAGTGAAATCTCGCACAAATCTCCTAAGAAAGCTCACCTGACCAAAGAATGATTTGACACCACTCCTATCTGATGGAAAACTTAACTGTTGAATAGCTTTAACATGATCAAGATCGATCTTAATACCATCTTGTGAAACTATATGTCCTAAAAGATTTCCTTCAGTAACACAAAAAACTAATTTCTTTAGGTTAAGAGAAATACCATGATCTCGGCACCTTTGCAACACAGTTTCTAAATCCTTGAAATGATCTTCCCTTTTCCTAGAGAAAACTGTCAAATCATCTAGATACACAACAATGATTTTACCAATCAGATGACCAAAAGAAAGGTTCATTTCCCTTTGAAAAGTAGCTCCAGCATTTATTAGATCGAAAGGCATGCGGTTATAGGCAAACGTTCCCCATGGTGTTGTAAAGGTGGTTTTGTGCTGATCTTCTTTTGCCACACTTACCTGATTATATCTAGAGAAACCATCAAGCATCGACATCATTTTAGATCCGGCAATAGCTTGGAGAATTTGATCCATTGCAGGTAAATGATAATTATCTTTTAAGCTAGCCTGATTCAGATTTCGGAAATCAACACAAATTCTTATCTCTCCATTTTTCTTGCAAACTAGAACAATGTTAGCCACCCATGTTGAATGATGATTTGGATAGATTATCCTTGCCTGAAGCATTTTATCTATTTCTCTAAAAAATTGCATCTACAACTTTTGGGTTATAATTCCTTAATTTCTGCCTGAAAGGAGTCGCTTCTGGTTTTAGGGGAATATGATGCTGAAATTGACCATCTCTGAAATATTTGAAATCTTCATAGGACCAGGCAAAAACATCAAGAAACTTTCTCAATAGTTTGATGTACAAATGCCTTTCTTTCAGAGCACAACATTTACCCAAATTAACCATTTTTGGATTCTTTTCCTCACCAATATTAATCTTCTCATATTCACCTGATGTATAAGCATCGTGGGAATCAGTTCTTCTTACAGACTTGTCATTGCAATCGAACAGGCTCTCTAAAGTCACCAATGCTTTTGGAATTCGATTTCCCTTAAGCTGAACTACTCCCTCTCTGAAGCTTCCCTTCTCATCTAGACAAAATTCATTACATTGGTTTTCTAAACCTTCAAAATAAGAAGAAGCAAACATAGCAGCATTTTGTAAGAACTTATCAATATGCTTATCATCTTCAAACACTTGCCATAAATTTGAATTATCAGGGATGTTTGGGCGATAAACTACTTCAATTCTGTAAACATCTGTACCAAAATTTCGATGTGGAAGGAGTAATGATGCCGATACGACTAGAGAATCTACACGAGAATTTTGACTTTTGGGAATAGCTTCTATTGAAAATGCATCAAAATACTTAGTTTCATCCCAAATTCTATTTCTATAATGCTTAAGCCTCTCATTTTTCATAGAATAACGATTGCGTACCTGATTAACAATCAATTTTGCATCACCTTTAGCACACAATAGTTTAATCCCTTTCTTCTCGGCTTGCTCAATTCCCAACAACAATGCCTCATATTTTGCAGTATTATTTGTATTTTTAAACTCCAACTTAAATGAAAAAGGAAAATTCTCACCCTGTGGAGAAATAAGCACCACTCCAGCGCCGGATCCAGTAGATGCACAACTCCCATCAAATTCCATTGTCCACAACCCTGCAGTGTGATCATCCACATCCTTTGACATATTTTTAGTGTCCTTAGAGAAAAGCAAATAGTTACCAAATTCACATTCCTGATACAATATTTGTGATTTTGGATCCTCTGAAGGAACACTGTAAATTTGGATTTTGGTTCTGGTATGAGAGTGATCTTCTACCTTCTTATAGGAATCATTGCCTCAGACCAATCCATTTTAATCTCACCACCTAGGTCTTTACAAAAAGTTCTACTCAGCAACATTCCATAACTTGCCGGAATATCAGCAACCAATATTGTGAGCTTTACTCTTTTATTGGGATGAACTGCTAAAGCCACTTGAGCATCTTTAATCTGACCAAGTAAAGGAATTTGTTTAGAATCCATTGAGAAGCATTTGCCAAAATTTTTAGTAAGTGTGAGACCTAATGCTTTGGCCACTGTGGAAGGCATTATATTATCTGAAGCTCCTGAATCAATAATACAGTTATTAAGTTTATAACCATTGATAAATAGGGAGACATAGAAAGGCTCAGGTTTTTGGTCAGGCAAATGTGATGGTCCTATAGATTCATTCACTGACATCTTTGATGTAAAAGCATTCATTTGTTCTGTTAACTGGGCTTCAATATTGAATGGTAAGGACTCAAAGTTTGTCAGTACATCTGAGAGCTGCAATTGAAAGTTTTCCCTCTGCACATACTTAATCAACTTTTCCAGCTCTTTGGGATTCAACCTGGGGTATTCAGTAGGAGAGATTTGAATTTTTTATGTTTTACAAAACTCAACAATATCAAAAGGGATATCATACTCAGGTCGCTTCAATATTTGAACCTCTTGAACTCTTGAACTTACTTCTGAATTTCGGTTAATAGGTTCCTTACCCTTAGTTGAATTTTCATAAGATGATGGAGTTCTTGTATTTTTAAATTGATGCTGGTTTCTAGTGAAAATGACACAAGAGGGATCTTCAATGGTTACCAATATATCTCCTCCTCTATTTTTTTTAGATTCATATTCAAGGAAGTGTATTCCAGAGTTGCCAGGTTGTCCATGAATTTCCTCTATTGAGCTGGGTTCATTTAGAACTTCTCCTGCACTAAGCATCTGTGCATGTCTCACCATTTCTAGACAAGAGTTACCATCATGGTCATTTGTTAAATGAAAGACGCACATATTTCTCCTGGGAGGGGGTGCTTCAATGGCTAGTCTTTGCTGAGTTGGGGGCAATTGTAAAGCTTTATTTCCTATTCATGCAGGCTGATTATTAGGCCATCTTGGAATGTCTTGATAAGGTTGAGGATATGATGTGTTAGCCTTGGGGAGTTGTCTCTTGAGAGTGATCACATCATTAACCAACCTTTGGATTACAAGATCAGAGGGAGTTGTGGAAGTTGATGGCTGTGAGTTAGCAGCTTGAACTTCTCTTCTCCATTTGCCTGCATTGATCAAATCATCTTCTAATTCTACTGCAGTAGTTTTGGTAGTGGCTAAGTCCTAGACCCTTTTTCTAGGAATAAAGAAACTTATTTCTACAGGCATTGCATTAATGAAGAAACATTTCAAATTATCATCAAAAGGTCTCCGATTAACTGGAATCTTATGAACAATCTTGTCAAAACTTGCCACAAAGTCTCTCATGGATTCGGGTATTTCCTTTTTCAGTTGAGCTAATTGGGCTAAAAGAGAATGGCCATCTTCTACCACTTTAAACCTATCCTCAAATCTAGTTCTCAAATCCTGCCAATTTGTTATTACACCATTTGGCAAATGGTAAAACCAGTCAGTTGCTGTTCCAGTCAATGTTTGAATAAACAACCTTATTGCTACATCTTCATGTTGAACCACCAACATGCCACATGCAATATTAAAAGTATTAAAATGCTCATCAACTATAAATTTTCCATCACCATTAAACTTAGGTAAATTCTCTCTAGAACCTTAGGTAAGGGATTCAAATTTGCTCGAAGGGCAAGTGGTCCTACTACTGGACCCCAGGGATTATTTGCAGCCATAGGAAGGATAATATTCAAAGGGGTGGGATTAATCATAGTAGGAAAGACAACACCATGTAAGGTCAAGGAGTGACAAATAGAAGATTGGCAAGGAACAGAAGGAGATCTTGGGGGCCTACTTCTTGCCCTTCTTTGAGGTGTAAAGGAAGGGAAGGAATTTAGGTTTTGCAATTCTTCAAAAGCTAAATCAACTAATCCTTCTCACCTTTGGGATCTAGTATATCTTCTAGTCTCCAGTATGCTCACACCCTATAGACTTCAAAATAAACTGCAAACCAATTCAAAGTAACTTATGGCTATAAAACTAATCTTATTATTTGTTTCTCTAGTAGAGTCACCAAAAATCTGTTGGTTAACGGATTAGATTTCTCAAAATTTACAAATAAATACTCCTGTTGCCCAAAATAGAAAACCAATGATAACCAGCAGTTGGGTAAATAATTATTGTTTTTACCCTCTGCATTAAGGTACAACTCCCTATATGATATTCAATGAATTTTGAATAATATTATTTTTTATGTGGTTCACTTTTAACCAGAAAGTAAACAAAAGGCTTCAACATTCACTAGTCAATACAATATGAATGCTTAATGATGGATAATGAAATTCATAACAAGACATTTGATCTCAAATGGAAATTAACTCACAAGATGATAAAAAGAATATTTGAACTCTGATTGACACTCACTCATGTCTCATAGGACAAGGGGAATTAGAAAATTCAAAAGTTTTCAGCTAGTTTCATTTACCAAATTGATTCGTAGACTTCAAATGAAAAATCAGAGAAAAGAAACTAATACACGAACAAATAATCATTCCAACAGAAATTTTACGCATTCAAAACACACAGGTTTCCCAAGCTATATCATATATTTCATTCCACTCAAAGATGGGTATTCCACTGAAATTACAAGTGAGATTAGTTTGTTCCTCCAAATTTTTACACCAAAAATTCTATATTGCACAAAAACATCCTTCCAAATATATATAGCTGCCAGGCTTAATTGTCCTTTTTAAACAAAATACAAATATGAAATTCAAGAGAAAACCATCTATAACTGAAATTAACTAAATGGCTACAAGCCGTAAATAGAGCCATAACGAAAAGAACAGAAAACGGCCTAAATTGTCTCTGGGGTGTGCATGGTGCCACGTATATTTTGCCACTCCATATGAGCCGTGGAGAAGTTATGAACAACTTGGTAATGTGGGAGCCCAATGTGTAGGATGCGTTGCTTCCAAACTTCTTTATCCATACCCACTTGTGTGACTTTAGTTTTATGCACTTCTAGATGATCCGAACAGACAACCAACATGGATTCAATGCGAGCTACTTTGGTGAAGTCATCTCGGGTGAAAGATTTTGATTCTTTAATAGAATTTATTTTCCCTTTGAAACTTTGCACCATATCTACTACCTACTCAATGGTTTGTCCATCTTCCTTCAGAAGTTGTACATCGATACACTTCAAGTCTTTCTGCATCATGGCAATGAGTTCTTTCAATTCTTTTAACAACTTAATGGACTCTTCATGACCTTGTTTTATGATTGAATTTCTCCATTCAATGTTTTCCTTGGCCACATGCAGTACCTTGTCATCCAAATCATTTACTACCTTTTCTGTAAGGAAGTTCATGACACCATACTTCTGTACATCTTTCATTTGAACCAGCACTGCAGCCCATTTTTTCCTTTCCTTTTCCCATGTCGACACCTCTGTTTCAAGCTCCTGAGTTACAGTCACAACATCATCGTACACCCTGACTAGATTAGCAATATACTCTGTTCCTTGTTGAATTATGAACTCAAGCCACTCCTTGAAGGTTTTTGCTAGCACATGATTTCTCTGAACCTTATCCAACAAATTCTGGTTCATGGGAGATTTAGGATCAAAATTCTGAGGAACCTGTGATAGGGGCTGTGGGCTGGGATGATGAATGGCATTAATGTACTCGCCATCTGCTTCACGGTCTGTTTCAACTCCCATTTGTCTTTCTCATCCTTCCATGTTCTAGACAACATTCATTTAGCAGAAGACTCTAGGTGTATTCAATCAACAGCCCTTGAAGTAGTTCCTAAATCAAATTTTTCAACAACAAAATCCTGCTCAGTTGCATTCTTTGGATCTTTGCTTGAAATCAGCCTAGCCACTTCAGCCACCCAGTGCCCTATATTCTCATCCACCTCCAGCATAGCTTTTTCTTTTAGCTTTTTAGATTTAGGTGCTTTCCCAAGGCATTTACTCACCATATCCTCAATGGGTACACTGATAGGGACTACGTTGCATTTCTTACTTATTCATGCTCCCAACCACCTTGAAACATTTGAGGATATCTTTGTTGGCAGCGTTTGATATTCAGATGAATACATGGTAGCCAAAGTAGTTACTTGATTGGGGCTTTCCCCGGGCTGCTCCTTTTACTTACCTGCATCTTGAGCTACAGGATGTTTGCTTCCGGTTCACCCATAATCACTTGTGCCTCCTCAGTATCAAGAACTATGATAGTTTCTTTTCCTGTAATGTCTACACCTTTCCTTTTACTTCTGGAACGGGTGACTCGAACTGTTTAGTGGCCAAACAGTGGTTCTGTAAGTCTTCTGGTTTGAACCTTCTCACCTTGAGTACCACTGATACCTGCAATATCAACAATAATGTTAGAAGAAGAAATTGGTACAGCGGCATGAGATTGCTCAACTGATTTCTCGACTGAGGTAGCGGTCAGTCTTATTCTAGGCCTATGATCTCTTAACCATTTCTCCATTCCCCTTATTACATTAAAGGTCCTAGACTGAATATTTTCTTCTTCTCTCCTATCCCAATCAATTTCAGGAATAGGTTGGTCATGAACTCTTTCATTGAACTCCGGGTCCAATACATCTTCACCTTCCGCTTCCTGTATTGCTACAATGTTCATTAGCAATTTCAAAGTAATGTTTTGCCATAAAGTGAACCTTGACCATAATCTTCTCCAAACTTCAAATTCATCACAACAATCCTCCCAATAGTCTTCTAATTGGGGTATATGTGAAAAGTTCAAATCAATATTCAGGTGCTTCACTGAATATTCTTTGCTATTGAACCCCTGCCGAGCAACATATGGTGGCAAATTCATCTTCTTGAGTTCCAATTCTAAGTTCAATGCATCAAAAATAGTTTGGCAACTATAATGTCCAAGTTCAATTGGGAAAACTGGTTCAGATTCACTTTTCATCCCAAATCTCTTATCCACATGAGCTAGCTGTCTGCTAACTTCTAAAAGTACATAACTGTCGAGAGCATATCTGGGTAATCTGAAAGGTTCATCTTCAAAGCCTCCAATTTTGATATAAGTAAATCTAGGAAATTTAATAAAACAACTCCCATATGTGGTGACCAACTGTAATGCCTCAGGTGACATTCTATTATTCAAATCTCCTTGCAGTTCAAAAGTTAATCTTCCCACAAAGACATCATTCCATCTCAAGAAGTTTTCTGTGTACCTTTGTATTTGCAAATGTGGATAGCACTCATAGACCTTCATTCCATTAACCCAAGGTTCTTGATGTAATCCTGGCCATTCTCTGATACAAGCTAAAATATAGAACAAGTATGAGGTCATGTGAAAATTAACTGTTCCAACGAAATTACTCAACCCTTCATGCAATCTCTTAGCAATTACTTGCACCCAGTCTAGGTATTTTTCACCAACTAATAATACCTGAATGTAAAAAAAACATCCAGTCCTCCCAATAGAAGGCATGTGAATTCCCCTTAAGCCTGTTCAAAAGGATCACGATGTCCCTGACTTTTGTGATGAAATGCTCTCTTGTTAAGGGTTTGGGCAACCTAGAACCTCCCTTCTGTATTTTAAGGAGCCAGTTTCTAGCAATGACACTCCAATAAACACTTCTCTTCTCAGAGAAAAATGCGTATGAGGTTCCTATGGACCAATCCTCATATGTCTCTTTGTGAGGAATTCCAATTGCAGCCATTACAGTTTCTCTGTCAATCCGCACTAGCATGTCTCCATTATTGGCTCTAATACACCTATTACTAGCATCATATCGGTTCATGCATGCATATACTAATTCTGGGCAAGGAGCAGCAATCGGAAATGTAGCGGCCTCAACAAGACCACTATGGACTATCCTTTCCATCATAGAATTGGTTGCTTGGTTCTTGGCCCTCTCTAGAAAATTATCTAACTCATCCTGAATGAAGGCTGTATCATCTAACTCTGGAAGGGTACTAACCAAGCATGATGTTCGACCCAATTTAGGTGGAGTCAGTCTCATTTTTTCTTTAAATTGCATCAATCAAACAACATTCAACTCCGAAGCAAAGAATTACACTTTCCAATTTTCAGAACTAAAACAGAGCAAGGGAAAATAAGCAATTGAACTCACCTGTCTTCAACATCAAACTATGAAACCCTTGGAAGAACTGAGCTAAATTACCTTATGCGTCTCCACTCTTTGCCAACGGAAACAATAATTATCTTAACTAAGACGCTCCATATTTAAAGACAGAAAAGACTGAAATGAACCAACACACGCTTCGACCTAGCTCATTCATCCGTGTAAAGTCACTTGTGATTTGATATAATTCTGACATGCTTATTAATTAGAAATCAGCTCCACATAGTCGACATGCCTTCTCATGATTGTTTGCATAATTACAATTTGAAAACATGCAAACCAAGAAAAAATCTATTTTGATTGCGCCGCCTTTTCTTTCAAGACACCATCGGTGCTGATTTGAAAACACCACTTTGAACCTTGAACTCATTTTAAAAGTTCATTGGTTCAAAGTTCAATGACAACAAGTCACATTTGTGAACAAGAAGAAAGAGACAAAAGGAACGTTCAATAACATGGGAATGAACCTTGAACCTTGAACCAATTCAAAACAAAATTCAATGGTTCAAGTTCAAAGTGACCACAAGACTAGTACTAAAGAGACAGCCGCAAAACACAAAACAAAAGACCGATTGAACCTTGAACGTTGAACCAAAAAGGTTCAAAGTTCAAGTTCAACAACTATGCTAATGATGACACAAAACTTTATGGAATGCATTACACTTGAACTTGAATTGTGAACTTTATTAAAGGTTTGATGAATGAGTACGAAGTTCATTTGATGAAGACTTAAGTCCCATGAAAATAATTACCCTTTTTTTATGATAGGCTATAAACGAAAAATAAAAAGGGGGCAACATGATGCATACCATAATGGAGGATTATATCGATGACTTACTAGAAAAATCATTAACAAGAGAACGTTATCTTGCCATATTAGATAAAATCTTTGGCAGACTAGAACAATATCATGTTTAGCTTAATCCAAAGAAATGTGTCTTTGGAGTAACCTCAAGGAATCTTCTAGGATACACTGTCTCAAGCAAAGGCATTGAGGTTGATCCCACAAAATTCAAATCAATCATGGACATGCCACCTCTGAAGAACATTAGTCAGTTAAGAGCATTACAAGGGCGGCTACAATCAATTCAGAGATTCATTGCACAACTAGCAAATAAGTGTCATCCCTTTACACATCTATTACACAAAAACATCCGCTTTCAATGGGATGCCAGATGACAGCAAGCATTCTAGATGCTTAAAGATTACTTGATGAATATACCATTGTTGATTCCACCAGATCCAGGTAGACCTCTCTTGCTATATATCTCAGCTACAACCACAACATTAGGATTATTGCTGGCACAACACAATGTAGAAGGGAAAAAGTGTGATGTATACTATATCTCTCACACACTGGTCAGCTATGAACTCAATTACACACCTATTGGGTGAGCTTGCCTAGTAGTAATCTTTCCAGCTACCAAATTAAGGAACTACCTATTAACACATAAGATAAAAATCATTACAAAGATCGATCCACTATAGTACCTACTCAGCAAAGTAGCATTGACAGGCTGCTTGGCCAAATGGATGATGATTCTGAGTCAATTTGACATTGATTATGTGGACCGTAAGGCTATCAAGGGCCAAGTTAGTGCAGATCAATTGTCTAATGCACCACTAAAAGGAGATCATCCTCTTGTTTCTAACTTACCAGATGAAGACATATTCATGATCATAGCTACACAACCTTGGAAGTTATATTTTGATGGTTCATACACTAGACATGGCTCGAGGGTAGGAATTTTTTTTATCGCACCTCAAGGTGACAACATCTTGAAGTCCTATAGGCTAACATTTCAATGTACAAACAACATAGCAGAATATGAGGCCTTGATCACGGGGCTCAGACTAGCCATACAATAGAAACTGAAAGATCTACAATTATATGGTGACTCCCAACTAGTCATTTGACAAGTCACCAATGAATATTAGACCAAGGATGATAATCTTATACCATACAAGCAAATGGTGGATAGTTTCTAAGCATCCTTTACTACTATCACCTTTGAGAAGATACCCAGAGATCAAAATCGAGTTGCTGACACCATGGCCACAATTGCATCTCTCCTAGATCTTCCACATAATTCAACACGCTACGAGGTCTTGGCAGAACAACTTTGGATTCCTGGTTATGATATCCTTGAATCCAAGATGATATGTCACCTTACCAGTTCTGATTCCCCATTGTACGGTGATTTCTTTACCTACCTACGTGATCACACACTTCTTCCTAACCAATCGAATAGCCAATGCAAAATCTTCATCTGTCAAACCGCTCGATATACCATTATTGTTGAAACCCTATACTGACATAGTCTTGATGATACTCTCCTTTGATGTTTGGAACAGGATGAGATAACAAAGGCCTTGGAAGAGGTACATGAAGGAATTTGTGGGACTCAATCAAGTGCTCCTTCACTAGCCAAGAAAATCATGCGAGCAGGATACTACTAGCCATCCATGGAAAAAGACTCCTACTATTTTGTCAAAAAATGCAGGAAGTGCCAAGTTCACGGAGACTTGATATATGCACTAGCACAGGAATTACTACCAATCACAACACCATGGCCTTTTTTTCAGTAGGGCCTTGACCTTGTGGGTAAAATCCATCTATCTTGATCCAACGGCCACATATTTATCATTACCACCACTGGATACTTCATAAAGTGGATCGAAGTTGTTCCACTTACCCAAGTCACCGACAAGAAGATCACCTCATTTATCCTTAATTACATCATCTGCCGATATGGTGTACCCATTTCCATAATCATAGAAAATGGAATCCCATGAAAGAATCAAGACATTCGTGAGCTCTATGAGAAATTTCACATTCAACACCACTTTTCCACTCCCTATTACCCACAAGGCAATGGTCAGGTTGAAGAATCAAACAAAAACATATTGAGAATCCTCAAGAAGATAGTCAATGATTCTGGTCATGATTGGCACATGTGTTTAAATCCAACACTATGGGCATATCAAACTAGCATTCGAACCCCTATAGGTGCAACTCCTTACTCACTGGTCTATGGAGCATAAGCTATCTTGCCTATTGAGGTTGAGATACCATCTCTATAGGTTTCCTTGCATAATCTCATATATGATGATGCATATAGAGTATCACGTCTCCAAGATTTAGAGTTGCTTGATGAAAGGCGATAAGCTGCATACAACCACCTCAAGGCATATCAACAACGCATGAGTAGAAGCTACAATCATTGTGTGAAGCCTTTCATATTTGAGGTAGGTGATCTTGTTCTAAGAGAGAACCCTCAAAATCAACCAAACAGGGAACATCAAGAAAAGTTTGAGTCCAATTGGTTGGGATCCTATGTCATCACTGCCATCTTTGGGTCTGGGGCATATCAGTTGGCAACCTCCAAAGATGAACCACTAGCAGATCTGATCAAAAACATGCACCTCAAACAGTTTCATACATAAGTTGTGTAGAGCATCAGGCTCCTTCCAAAAATATCAAAAACATTTCAAAAAAAGTCTTGAATAAAATACCAAAAAATAAAGAAAATAGTAAAGAAATTCATTCATCCAAATAGTGAACAACCACTCTTGTGGCACCTTGGGTAAGTACGATGGTGAAAACCTAGAAAATAGGCACTACTCGTAAAGGCTAGGCTACCATTTTCTTTTAGACTTGTTGCAATCACATCCATTATACTCATTGCATCCATTCATCCATCAGTCAAACCATGACTTATTATTGATCTGCAAACGAGATTATTCCTTCATGTGTCCGCATCGCATTTTCATAGCACTACCTAGCTGGGGGAAAAATGTTCTTCAAAAGCTACTCATGGGAGTGGACTATCCATTACTTGTGATTCATTAAGTTTTTCATTCCACAATGTCTTGGAAAACACCAAAAACATTCATAAAAATCTTAGAAAATACCAAAAATCCAAAAACATAGCAAAACCATCAGAAACCATCAAAAACATTGTAACATATATTATTCCCTTTTTACATACACAACATAATAGATACAAAACACAATATTTATTGCACTACTCAATGGCTAATCACCTATCCCATCAACCAACCAATCAACACATCTACACACAAACATCTTCACAAGGATGCATCCTTCCTTTCAAACAAGACATGGTACAGTTTATTTGACAAGAAAACTTGGTTGGCTGATGAGTACTGGGTCACTTGTTATTTATTCTATTCATTTATTTATATCAAGTTCCTATGCTACTCTAGGATATCCACAAGTGATTAGAGTAGCCAGGTTGGCTCCTGATATCTCTTTTCTTTATTTTCCATTTGTAGATTGTTCCAATGAAGTTCTGGGACATGTACTAATGGTGTCTATGTGGGAAGTTCACTAAGCTACGTGATCATATGAAAAAATCTAGTCATGGATCACTATGGCTTACTAACTACAATGTATACCTCGACCATTTACACATGAACCAGAATGGAGGGTCCCTTTATCTTCCTTATTTATAAATGCTTGCTTACAGGTACAATGCTCCAAACTTGGTTCCTACTGCCTCATCGAAGATTGATACGACCATGCTCAATGATGAAAAATAAAGCAATGAAAATAATCTATGGATCTTCATTCTATCTCATTTGTATATATTGCATTCCGTTGTATTCCATCCATCCATAAATTCATATAGCTACATATCATTCATACATAGTAATGACAATGGATACTCTATTTTCTTCTTCTTCCATAGGAATGAGTCCTAGGTCTTCCATACCTTCTATCTAACATCTGACTCCTCCCTCACCCTCCCCATCTCGATAATCTGCATCACATACCCTACCTCATGTCCCATCAACCCAATCAAGCCATTCTCATCACCATCCATCTCTAACAAGAGGGGTTGTGTTTCCTGTCCTAAGTCATCCTATAAGCCAAGCAAGTTACTCTATTTGCATAGGTACATCAACTCACACACACCTAGACTATCAACAAATACTTTTTGATCAAGTATCTTCAGGTCTCAATAGGTAATCAATCATGGTCAACCTAGACTACATCAGGAATTTATCACAATGACCTTAGTCTCAATGGGGCTGCTATGATTCATCACAACCAACCTACAACACAAACACTATCAATTGATCAACCAATCAAACACAAGCAAAATCGACAATTACATCAATTGTCTAAGTCTCAATGAGTATTTTGCTTCAGATACCTTGACTTCATTGGGAAATTACATCAATTGTCTAAGTCTCATCAGGTCACTTTGATTCACTTACTCAAACTTTATCTTGTCCAAGTGACCAACTGACATCAACTGTCACGCTTTGACTTAACCAGGGCAATTCCACCGATTGCACCAGATTGTCTAACCAATTTTGATCAATTATACAGTATCAATCAAAAGCACAAACACCATATTTGCATCATATCTCCTGCATGACCTAAGGGTGGTCACTGGCTTGAGGTTTCTCTGTATTAACTCCATTTTCTCCCGTTCTTTCATCATTATTCCTCATTTCTTCTATTCTACCTCCCCTCCAATTCTCATTCTTTTTTGAGAGATTGCCCATTTTTTTGAAATTTTTTGGCCCATCCCTTGAGGGAGCATACCACCCACTAAATTAACATTTATGGGGCATATTTCTTCACACCTATTTTCTTTCTTTGAAATGACGCGATAAACCGCACCATCTCAAAGAGGGGCAAATGTAGTCACATAAATTTGTCCATTTAATTAAATGAATATTTACTATTTATTAGATTATTAAATCCACTAGCCAACAGTCAATTAAATTAATATTTAATTAATTCATCCTTACACTCTTCTGCTATTAACTAAATAAATTATTCAATTTATTTAAATTAATTCATTAAACCACACCTCTAAATCAATTAAATAAATAAATCATATTTATTTAATTTAACCACTTTCTTCTTTTAAATAAATAAATAAAATATTTATTTAAATCCGTAAACTACCCCCCCACTTGCATTCTCTTACAAATGCAAGTTGCAACCACAATTGAAATAAATTAATTTTATTTTAATTTAAATCCTATTTTTCCTCACCCACCAAACCCACTTGCAATCATAAATCCCTTCTAGACTCTTCTAACCATTTTCTAAATTCTTCTAACCACTCCTAATTAGCCTAATCCCATCTCCTAATTATTGTCACATTCCTAAGCAACTTGAAGTCACTTCTCAAAACCTCCAAAGTCTTTAAAAATCATTTAATGCTTTATGTGTTCAACAAGCTAACCCCTAAAATCTTCCAAACCACTAATGGCTCTTACATGACCATTGGTGGCTCTTACATAACCATTTATGGTTAACTCAACTCACCCACATGGTTAGAGACTTTCCCTCTAACTCAACCTCTATTTAACTCATGGGTCTCTTCAAGCATTCATTGCTTTGACCATGGTTATCCTCACTAACTCTTTCACAAGAGTTTATCCATTGGATAAAGGCATTATTAATTGGATAATGAATTTATTCATTCAACTCAAGCCTGGCCTTACCTCCCAAACTAACCTTCATGTCATCTCAAGCATTTACTACTTCTTCCCTCTCCTCTCAAGACATCTAATGTTGACATTTGTCATCCTGGGATTGGGTTGAAAGCTCTCACATGGATCATAAACCCTTCAATCCTGACCCTTTCTAAGATTACTCAATCACAACCATCCATTGCTCCATTTTTACTATAAATAGAGCTCATTCCTTCATAATCCAGATCCTGTAATCTTGTGTGCATCTAAGTTATAGTTAATTTTAGAGAGAATTCTAGCATAATCAATATTGTCTTTTGGCTAAAATTAATATTAGTTAATTACATAACATCTCATATTTAGTTTTCTTTACACTTGCATTAGCATAAGTTTAATCATTTCAATCTTGAAACTCCATAAGACATCCAAAAGAGTGAAAAAAGCTACTAAGAGCTACACTCATATGGAACTTGGAGATGAGAGGAACAAGGGAGGAGTAGCTACAAACATGGTGGAGGGAATTTGGGGATGTTTTATTGCATTTCTTAGTTTTGTTAAGCTTTCTATTTTGTGTTTGGTATCTCTCTTGATATGATTTCTTAGGATAGTCTTTGATTTGTGATTTATAACACTAACACTTGGATTGTTTCTTGTGTGTTTGTGTTTGTCTTCCTAATATATTATAACAACATCATTTTTGCAGAGCATCATTGTAGATAGGTTATCTTTGTGGGTACTAATTCCTACCATGGTATTTCCCATTTGGGTTTCCATGTGAAAAATCATTGTGTTATGATTTGCATGCTTTGTTGGATGTTTCCTTATGTGGTTATATTTCTTGCATGCTTATTGATTCTTAGATTGGTGAAAGTTGTTGCCATATCTATAAATTTTTTGCTTGAACTGATTCACCCCCACCTCTTAGTGCCTTATAAGTTTATTAATTGGTATCAAAGTCTAATTCCCTTAATTCTTAACTACTTGGGAAGGATCTCTAAGTCTAACATGGGGGAAGGTTCAATGAGTTATAGAGAGCTTTCACACAGGCTTGGAGAATCTCAAGAAGCCCTTGGTGAACTAAAGGTCAAGTACAAAGCTTCATTGTCTAAGAGAAAAGAGTTGGCTAAGCAGTTGTTGGAACTCAATGAAAAAAATTCATCTGAGGAAGCAAAAATTGATGCCTTGTCTAATGAGATGGAAAAGCTGAATGATGAAAATTCAAAACTGAGGTGAGAGTTGGAAGCCCTTACCATCATGATAAGTCAAGAGTTGGAAGCCAGGAGCATAGTTGAGGACAAAATACAAGAGAAGGAGTATGAGATCTTAAAGTTGAACCAAGAGATTGGTACCTTGCATACACATCTTCATGAGGAAATAGAAGAAAAAGAGGAAATACAAGCTTATCTAGACATGGCTATGTCTCTTAGAGAAAGTATCACAAAGAAGAATGAGGAGCTTACTCAGGAGTTGGCTGATGCAAATAAGTTATTATCTAAATTCAACAAGAGCACTACTATGCTTGATGAGAAGATTCAGACACAAACACAAAACAAAGATACACATGACCTGGGATACACAACCTTTGAACAAGGAGAGCCATCTGGTACCAAGGACACCATGCATGAAGCCAAATTTGCACCAAAGACCAACAAGATCACCGGTAAGAGAACCTACAAACTAGTATGTTTTAACTATCATAAGGTAGGTCATACTACAAATGTTTGTAGAAGTAGATCCAGTACTTTTCATGGATATAGACATAATGCATATGAAGGATATAAGCCTAGAACTTTTGATGGATATTTCTTCAATTGCAACAAGTATGGGCATAGAGCTATTGAGTATAGGTGAAGAGTAAACAATTAGAGATCTTACATGAATTAGAGGTCTAATGGTGAATGAAAGAGATCTTACAATGACCAGAAGAACCTTACTTGGCAAAGACTTATGTGAACCAGTCTAGTCCATATGAAATGGAGAATAAATAGAATGCGACATGCTCAATCTGTCACAACTATGGTCATGTGGCTATGAATTATTGGAGAAGAACTAATAGAGGCAATGCTAGACCCTAGAGAGCATCTATAATGACATGTTTCCATTCTCACAAATCAGGACACCTTGCAAAGTTTTGTAGAGCTAGAATGAACCAACTGGTTAATCAATCTATTCACCAAAAAGGAAAGAAGAAGGTAGATCCGGAAGAAACCAGAAGAGATATGAATAAGGCATGAAGGAAGAAAAGTGAGGAGAAACCATCGAAAGACTCCAATTCATCATCTGGTGTGGAGAATCCCTCATCAGAAAACTAAGCTATGTATGAAGCTTAGGGGGAGCATATTGTCAGATCCATTTCCGAACCCCCTATATAGTGTATGGTAAGTCAAATCTACATATTTTGATGCAATATGATGTTACAAATTAATTTTGAGTTATAACTGGTAAATTGGATGTGATACGGCTACCGATACACAAGTTTTAGGGTTGAACGATGATTAGGGTATGTTCAACCAGTTTAGCAAAAGGCAAATACAAAGGTATTTTATAGTTTCATTTCTCACTTATAATTTTTGAGAGGACATTTGGAGAGCGACAGAAGCATAGAAGAGCTTTTGATTTCTATTTTGGCAAAGTTGATAGCGGATTGTGAAGATTTGTGGAAAAGTGAATTGGTGGAAGAAGAATTCAGACCGAAAACCATAGCTGTGAAGAAGTTTAAAGGTATTTCTCTATGAATCCAAATTGGTGTTTGAATTTTCACGATGGATACACAACATATTGTTGATATTATTGAAAGGCCTCGAATGGAATTTAAAAGACATCCTCATAAGTCAACATAAATAGATCCATCTGGAGCCCTATCCAACACACCCTATGGTGTTTTACCTGTTGAGGACATCTGATCTTACATTGATTGCAAATTGGAGTATTTGGGCACATTTGCTATCTTTGATCAATACCTGTTACTGTGTGATAAACAAGGAGCAATAAAGGATGAACTCAAGAGGGTAATCAATAAATGTTTTTTTCATGCATTAAACTTTATAGATGATTTTGAATAAGAGCATGTTAGATATGTTTTGAGAAGGATTCATGATTAGTTCATGTGGTTGGATTGACCACATAAGATTACCAAGGAAGCCATCCATGTTGTCACTCAATTATGGGCAACTAGTGAAGTTCTTATTCTTAGATCAATCCTGAAGGATGAGGCGATTCGATTGACAAAATTAAAGTGGGATGGTCATGCAATCAGAATAAATGAGATTCAAGATCTAGAGGTAAAGTTTGCATCTATGGTCATCAGTTATAGGATTTACCATTCAAGACGAATGAATAGCATTTCTGGAGCTGCTATCCACACAACTTATCGGATGTTGAAGGAGAATGCTAATTATGACCTAGCAAAATCCTTGAGAGAACAATTGATGTTGAATCTTGAATCAATCAAGAAAGATAAGCGGCAAAAATTCAAATTTGGGCAGTTGATCATTGGTTTGTTTTTCTACTTCTAGAATTACTTTCCTAGTATAGGTGATATTCAATGGTTCGAGGATAAACTGGCAATGTTGCAAATCAATAACAACATTAATATGTTTGGAAATGAATTTACAAAGACTATATGGGGATACTTCAAGGATTTCCAAAAGAAAATGCATGTTAGAGAAAGGATACCAGAGCATGTAGTAAAAAGGTATGAAGACTCTATATGTTTTATGGTTGATATAGATACTTGTCAAATAGAAGCTATGAACCCAAGAACTTCATGGGTCATGCCTATGGGATATGAGGTCGAAGAAGATATCTTGATTGTTTATGTTGATCACCTTCTATCTACACCAGTAGATCCTAGTCTAACTAGGTTTGGAAATTTTAAAGAGAAATCAATATAGGTACATTCTAAGTTGGCAAAACTAGTAATAGCTAAAAAGGTCAGAAAAGAAGTTGAAGAATTTGTTGTGGAATAAGGCTTCACAAAGGAAATGATTATTGAAGCTAGAAACATATTTGAAGTTGGAAAGGCAAGAACCTCTAGTGCACCTACCGGTAGACAAACCATAAGTGTAGTTGTTAAGGAGAAGCCCCCTCCTCCTCCAAAGATAAAAATTAGGAGAAAATAAAAACAAGATGTTCCACAAGCACCTAAATAATCTAAAGCTATAGGGAAGAGAAAGAAATAACAAGCAGATAGAGCTATAGTAGAGGAAGAGGTAGAGGAAACCGAATCAGAAGGTGACAAGAAAGAATTGAGGGCAAGTGGCAAGAAATCTAAAGTGGTTGGTTCACCCACTGTCAAAATAGTATAGTGATAGGTAACTAAATTTACTGTACTTGAGAACTTATTGAAGAATATAAGGAAGTATGGTATATTGATTGGTGTACATAAGAACTATAATCATTTTGATGAGGAAGAGTAGAAGAAAATTAAAGATTCAGTTGTTCGATTTATGAATCATTATATAAAAGCATTGATTGAATTACAAGGACAAATACCTAATTCTTTGTATAGAAAATTGGAAGCTAGATGGCATACTATATTTAGGCAGGATAAAGAAATAATAGAGTATGTACTTATCCATTTACAACTAGAGACCCCCAAGGAGGAAATGCAGGAAATTTTGTCAAATTCAAAACCATTATTTAGAACTAAGAAGAGGTTAACAAGATTGCTTGTTGGTGAGTCACAATCGATGCAAGCTGAAATTGAGGTGATTTTGTAGAAATTTTTAGGACTTGAAAAGGAAGAAGAACTGGAGATGATAGATTCTTCTGAGGAAGAAGATATTCCTAAGGCATTGGTAAATTGAAGGAGAACTACCAGATGTATTTGAAATTGATGAGACTTTACTCAAATAGAGAAAGAACCAAAAGGTGGCACCACATTCATTCCTACTACTACATATGTCCCTACTATTATAGTAGAAGAACTAGTGATACCGAAAGATATTCCAACTGGTAAAGATACAGATGAAGAGGAGGCTGAGACACAAGAGAATGAACAAATTGATGATGTGCAAATCACTAAACCACTAGAGAAAGGTGAAGAGATGGAGAAAGAGACTCGGGAAAGTGAACAAATAGATGTTGAGCAAACAACAAAGTCACTGAAGAAGACAAAAGAGAAGCAGAAAGAAGAAGGACAAGAGTAGAAAGTGAACCCCTGATTATTTATTTCAAAGAAGATCATTGATGATGATGAAGATGATGGTATAGTTGATAAACCTAGATGATCCGGTTAATACTGAGAGAGGGGTGAATCAATACTAAAAAAAATAAAACTTTCAATACCAAAATAAACTTATCTCATATCTAAAAACATTCAACACTTAAACCAAATCTTCATAATAGGATTTCCTTATCCGATCTAGATAATCATTTCCTCTTATGCAAACTTATTGATCAAATCAACCATCAATAAAATATTAGATAAAAAAAATAGTTACCAACTTATTAAATGATCAGAATTCTTCATCAATCATATAATCATCAATACTGGTAACCACTTTAAGATCTTTGATAAGAAAACATAAACTGTCTTTACCGGTTATTAGAAATAAAACATGAACATCACAAGAAAAGCATAACACACATGAACACCATGTTTTTCACATGGAAACCCAAATAGGGAAAAACCATGGTGGGAATTGGTGCCCGTAAATATTTTGCACTCTTTTAGGATGCGCCCTGTTAGGAGCCAAGCCCAATTAGAAGCTTGCAATGATGCCTTATTAGGAGAAAACCCTGTTAGGAGTCACTCGGTTAAGGGATTCAACTTAGCCCTATTAGAAGCTTTGATCTATTAGGATCAACCTCGAAAGAGGATTTAGAACTTAGATTTTAAATCACCCTATTAGGGGATTTTACAATGTGAGGCCTATTAGGACCTACTCGGTTAAGGGATTTTAGCTGTTGTAGTTGTTAGAGAACAATAGTGAATGATTTGTGTATAACAGTGTACTGCTTGCTTGATTAGATCCAATTAAGTTCTAAGTCTGCATCTCTTTGGAAAATCTTCTCACACACACTAGTTCGGCTTCTCACACTTCAAAAAATCACCGACACTAAAAAACATCAGCCTTGCCGACATAAATAACTTGTACAACTAGGTCGACCTCAAAACCCTAAGACTTACTACATAGATCATCATAGATCTTTACAACTTATTATAGATAATCATAGGGATCATTACAATCAATTACAAATCAATATTGACTATTGAATAATCATGAATCATCACAACAAGTCGATCTAGTACACAGTCAAACCCTTAGCACATTTCGCTAAGCACTTTGCACATTCCCAAGAAATTTGTTCTCCAAATGCATGAAAACATCTTTCAAACTCATCACATGGTTTGTGCTACGTTATCATCAACACGTGAACTTTATGTAGATTACCACCAAACCAAAAATCATTACCAGTTAAGAAAATTATTTACTGGTCCTTAAACCCTTCTTAAACCCTAGCAAAACTTCATTATAAATTCAAAACATGCCTTCCAATAACCATCATAGGATGTGGTTCGAGTTACATACTCAAATACATCATAAAAGCTTATGTATCAAACCATAAGTCACCAAACATCTCCAATCACCTGATTCCATCAAAACTTATTTGTTTTACCGGTTAAGGTCCTAATTTGCAGTCTTGTCGGTAAACTCTGTCAAACTGTCAAACTCTTACTCTGGTAGACCAAATCACTTAGCGAACAAGTCAGTCACCAAAAAAAAATTGTAAAAATCATTAAACATTAGTTGAACCTGGTTGACATCAATGACAATATAAATAACTCATCATGTCATCTTCCTCTACTAGTACAGTCATCCACCATCATCTTATCTTCATCAGTTATGCTAAACCTACCAACAATCTCCTCCTTTAGCATTGATGGCAACACTAAATATCAACATACTCAACTCATATTGTTCTGCTCTATTCTGGACCTTCTCTACAACTCTTCTCTTCTCTGTTGCATCTCATCTGCTGGTTACACTATATCTACTCCAACTAATCATATGTCTTCTCGTAATCATATTTCATCTCCCCCTTTGACAACAATGCCAAAGGTGAATAAGCATCACAAATCATCAAGTCTGTTATAGTTGCTATCTTCAACATGTTTGCAAACACATCTAAGTTGCTCCCCCTACGGAGTAGCCTGCATCTCATTAATCCAAAGTGAAAAATAGTCATGAAGCCCACTAGATTGATGCATACTGCATTCTAGTTTTGTTTGAGAAGGAGTTTGACCCCTAATTTACCTCCGAGATACTCAAAGGTTGTGTTCAACAATGGTTTTGTGAAAATATCTACTAGTTGCTCTTTTCTTGTCGCATACTCCATGCGGACTTGTTGTTCATGTACTCTTTCCCTTAGAAAATGATATTTTAATTCTATGTGCTTTGTTCTTGCATGTAACACAAGATTTTTTGAAATATTGATTACACTAGTATTATTAGAGTAAATAGTTACTCGTTCAAACATATCAAATCTGAATCCTTCAAGCACATGTCTCATCCAGATTGCCGATGTGCAATTCATTGATGTTGCAACATACTTTGCCTTTGCAGTTGACTGAGAAACATAAGTTTTATTCTTACTTGTCCAAGCAACCAACCTACCTCCAAGAAGAAAAGCTCCATCGATAGTGCTTTTCTGGTCATCTACATTGCATGTCCAATCTACATCAGTATAACACATCCAAAGATAAATTTCTATTATAGGGATACCACAAACCATAATCTACTGTGCCTTTTAGGTAGCAAAATATCCTTTTCACCACTACCAAGTGAGTCTCCTTGGGATCCTTTTGAAATATAGCAACCAATCCAACAACATGTGCAGTATTTAGTCTACTATGAATGACATAATGCAATTTACCAATCATAGATCTGTATTCTTTCTCATCCATAGATGGTGAGTCATCTTGCATAGATAACTTGGAGCTTGTCACCATTGGAGTACCAGCCAGTTTACAATCTTCCATGCCAAATGTTTTCACCACCTCTTTGACATACTTACTCTGACATTTGTACAATAAGAGACATTTCAAATTCCTTTTTCATCTCCTCAGCAAAAACCATGCATAAGTCATCATTACCACCAAAGATAATGTCATCCACAAATGCTTCAGCAATCAATACTTTCTCTCCATCAATCTTGAGATATATGTTACTGTCCTCACTGGTACACTAGAATCCTATCTTGATGAGGTGTGCATGCAACCTTTCAAACCATGCTCTCGATCAATCTATACAATACCTTATGTAGTTTGCAAACCATATCTTTGTCTTCAGACAAAGCAAATCCATCGAGTTGTTCTATGTATACTTCTTCTTCAAGGATGCCATTGAGAAAACATGATTTAACATCCATCTGATAGACTTTAAATCCTTTAAATGTAGCATAAGATAGTAGCATTCTTACTCCTTCTAATCTCACCAAAGGTGCAAAGGTTTCACCATAATATTCTCCTTCTTCTTGTGCATAGCCTTTTTAAACCAATCTTGCTTTATTTCTCACAACCTTTCCTTCTTCATTTAACTTGTTTCTAAAAACCCATTTGGTTCCAATCACATTCTTGTCTTCTGGTCTAAGAACAAGTGTCCATGTCTTGTTCTTCTCTATCTAATCTAACTCTTCATTCATTGCACTAATCCAGTCATCATCCTTTAATGCCTCTCTTACTATTTTCGGCTCAATAGTAGAAATCAGACAATAATTTTCTCTGATTTTCCTCCTTGTTTGTACTCCAGCATGTTTATCTCCAATTATTTTTTCTTCTGAGTTATTTAACTTGACATACCTTGGAGTAAATGGTTTTTTTATTGTGCTTCCTTCTTCAAGTTCTTCATCTTCTTCATTTCTCTCTCCATTTATTGGTTGAGCACCTATTTTTGCAACATTTTGGTCATCAGTCTTCTGCACTTCTGATTCTATGAACACAAGTCTTTCTTCATCTTTCTCAGGCTTAGATCTGCTGGACTCACTAGATTTCTTAAGGAGTTCATCTATCTTCACATTATCACTCTCAATGATCTTATTAGTTCTCTTGTTATAACATTTAAATGCCTTACTCTTTGTAGAGTAACCAAGAAAAATGCCTTCATCATACTTAGTATTAAAATTTTCAGTGTAATCATCTCTCTTATTATAACATTTACTCCCAAATATTTTGAAATAGATTACATTAGGAGTATTTCCATGCCACAATTCATAAGGTGTTTTTTTATTACCTTTTTGGACAAGTACCTGGTTCAAAGTATAGACAACAATGCTGACTGCTTCTCTCCAAAACATCTTCGGTACTTCACCTTGAATAAACATGGTTCTAGAAGCTTCAACAACTGTTCTATTCATTCTCTCTATTATCCCATTTTGTTGTGGAGTTCTAGGAGATGACATCTACCTCTTAATTCCATGTTCATCGTAGAACTTCACAAACTCATCAGAAGTAAATTCACCTCCCTGATCAGATCTCAAAATTTTTAGATTCTTCCTGGTATCTTTCTCAATAAGAGCTTTAAATGCTTTAAACTTACTAAAAGCCTCAGACTTTTCTCTCAAAAAATTTACCCACATCATTTTGGAATAATCATCAGTAAATATTATAAAATACTTATCACCAAAATAGCTCTTAGTCTTCATAAAATCACAAAGATCAGTATGAACCAGATCAAGAATATTCTCTAAAGAAAAAGACTTACTCTTAAAGGATATAGAGGTCATCTTACCCATCTGATAATCCTTGCATAACACATTGTCTGGTTTCACAAGATGGGGAAAACCTCTAACAATACTTGACATACCAACTTTAATCAAATTGTCAAAATTGACATTACAAAATCTCTTGTGCCACAACCAACTGCATTCAATCTTTGCCACCAAACAATCATTTGCATTAGTATTCAGATAAATTACCTCTAGTCTGCTTCCTAGAAGAAATCAATTCTCCATTATTTCCAAGACTCCTCCACACTCCTCTTTTGAACTCAAGTAGATATCCCTTATCATTAAGCTGCCCAACACTCAAGAGGCTATGTTTTATTCCTTCAACCCAAAAGACATCATCTGCATTACTCTTCCCATTTAATGCAATTGATCCTTTACCTTTAACCATGCAGGGAGAGTTATTACCAAATCTTACAACACCTCCATCAAAATCTTCAAGGGATAGGAACTTACTTTTGTCACCAGTCATGTGGTGTGAGCAACCACTATCTATTATCCATTCATCAATGGTATCCATATGAGACACCAAAGCCTTCTCATCAGTCAGATCCTCCTTCACAACAACAAATACTATCCCCTCATTGTCATCTTCTTCTAATTCATCATCGGTCACACCTTCATCCATTGCAACATAACAATGTTTATTTCTTTTTCCTTTGAATCTCATAAAATTATCTTTCTTATCAGCGTTAAGGAAGTTAGCAACTATGTGTCCAATCTTACTACAAGAGAAACACTTCAAGGGTAATTTACCTCTATATTTACCTATCCCTCTAGGGAATATTCTAGCCAGTAAAGCCTCAAGTTCCATCAGATGATCTTCATCATCACCATCACCTCTGCTATCACCATGAATATACTTGCAATCATGATTATGACAAACATATTTTCCTTTCCTTGTTGATGTATCAGTTATTGAAGCCTTAAAGGCAGATTCAGAAGGTTTGAAAATACTATTATCAAAACTGTTAAGGTCAAATGCAGTTAACTTTCTAATTAAAGAATCAATAGTAACTTTATCTTTTGAAATAGATATCAGTTCTTGAATAGCAGACACTCTGATAGAATACTATGGTAAAAGAGTTCTAAGAATTTTGCTAAAAATAGTATCATCTTCAATCTTACCTTCGACACTCTTTATTCCACCTACAACTTCCTTAATCCTTTGTCCATAATGAGTTATGTTCTCACCATCAACCATTTTCATATCATCAAATTTTCCTCTCAGACTCTCTTCCTTTGCCCTTTGTACATGTTCATTTCCTCCATAGATTAAATTTAATTTCTTCCATACTTCATTTACAGTTTCTAATCCATGAACATCAATATATTCAGAGTCAGACATAGTACTTACAATTGCTTCAAGAGCCTGAATGTTCTCCTGCTATTATTTGAGCTCATCTAATGTCAAGCGACTCGTAGTAGGTACAACATACCTTGTTATCACATGATTCCAATACTTTGAACTGATTCCTTTAGTCTAGATCTTCATCTGATCACTCTATATCTGGTAGTTGTGCTTGGTAAACTTGAGACCCTCCTTCTTCATCATCTTTCAAAGAATCTTTCCCTTAAGCTGTTAGGCTTTCTGCACATAGAACACCAATGCTCTAATACCAATTAATAAACCTAAAGGATTCAGTTAATACTAAGAGGGGGGTGAATTAGTATTAACAAAAACTAAAACTTTTAACACCAAAACAAACTTATCTCAGATCTAAAAATATTTAACACTTAAACCAAATCTTCATAACAGATTTCCTTATTAGATCTAGATAATCATTTCCTCTTATGCAAAATTATTAATTAGATCATCCATCAATACAATATCAGATCAACAAACACAATTACTAACTTATTAACCGATCATAATTCTTCATCAATCATATAATCATCAATACTGGTAACCACTTTAAGATCTCTGATAAACAAACATAAGTGTCTTTACCGATTATGAGAAATAAAACATGAACATCATAAGATTAGGATACCATGCATGAACACCATGTTTGTCATGTGGAAACCCAAATAGGGAAAAACCATAGTGGGAATTGGTACCCATGAATATTTTGCACTCTTTCGAAATCCGCCCTATTAGGAGCCAAGCTCGGTTAGAATATTACAGTGATGCCCTATTATGAGAAGACCCTATTAGGAGTCACCCAATTAAGGGATTCACCTCAGCCCTATTAGAAGCTTTGATCTGTTAAGATCAACCTCGCAAGAGGATTTAGAAATCAGATATTGAGTCACCCTGTTAGGGGATTTTACAATGTGAGGCCTATGAGGACCTACTTGGTTAAGGGATTTTAGCTGATGTAATTGTTAGAGAACAACAATGAATGATCTATGTATAGAACTCTACTACTTGCTTGATCAGATCCAATTAAGTTCTAAGTCCATATCTCTCTAGTAGATCTTCTCACACACACTGGTTCATCTTATCACACTTCACAAAATCACCAACACTACAAATCATCAACCTTATCGACATAAATAACTTTTACAACTAGGTTGACATCAAAAACTTAAGACTTACTACATAGATCATCACAGATCTTTAAAACTCATTAAAATTAATTACAAATCAATATTGGTCATTGAATGATCATAAATCATCACAGCAAGTCAATTTGGTACAAAGTCAAACCCTTAGCACATTCTGCTAAGCACTTTGCACATTCCCAAGAAATTTGTTCTCTAAATGCACCAAAATATCTTTCAAACTCATCACGTGGTTTGTGCCATGTTATCATCAACACGTGAACTTGATGTAGATCACCGTCAAACCAAAAATCATTACCAGTTAAGAGAATTCTTTACCAGTCCTTAAACCCTTCTTAAACCCTGGCAAAACTTCATCAAAAATTCAAACCATGTCTTCCAATAACCATCATAGGATGCGGTTTTAGTTAGATACTCAAATCCAATATAAAATCTTATGTATCAAACCATAAGTCACCAAATATCTCCAATCACCCGATTCCATCAAAACTTATCTGCTTTACCGGTTGAGGTCCTAATTTGCAGTCTTGTCAGTAAACTCTGTCAAACCATCAAACTCTTACTCCAGTAGAACTTATCACTTATCCAGCAAGTCAATCACCAAAAAACAACTGTAAACATCATTAAACATAATTGAACCCGGTTTACATCAATGACAATATAAATAACTAATCATGTCATCTTCCTCTACCGATACAATCCACCATCATCTCATCTTCATCAGTTATGCCAAACATGCCAACAACAATATTGTTAGGATTGATGATAGTCCCAAAGATACTGAGAGGGGGGTGAATCAGTATCTAACTGATTAACAGAATATTTAAACTTATTAAGTATTTTGCATTCCAAAATAGTGTACCAATAAACAAGGATTAATGCAGTAAATATGAACAATAAAGACAACATAGAAAGCACACCATAACACAAGATGTTTAATGAGGAAACCCGGTGTGGGAAAAACCTCCATGGGATTTGTGACCCACAATATCCACTCACTGGCCAATGAATAGATATTACTTACAAGAGGGGCCTGCACATGCAGGAAGGCCAACTGCCTAGAGCTCACTGCTCAATTACAAAAGGAAGTCTCAGTGACTTACAAAATGGATTATGAAAATCCAATATAGTGTACTGCTACAAAATAGCATCTGCTATGCTAGGTTCAGTACCGGTTTAAGCTCATACAATAACCATATAACCATAAACCCTTATATAAAATCTGCCTTAATATTTGCTTATCACTTCTACCATCATATGTCCATCCATCACTATTCTCCTATTTTTTATAAAATGATTTACAAGACCTCATACATATATGAGTCTATTACAATATGCCATGTCGGCTTACAAAAGATATTACAATTAAATACAATAAACAAAACTTTATTCCTATCGGCTGGGATGCTGATGAACATTATTGTTGTTGTTGGTAAAGTGCCTTTCGGTGCTGGTGTCGGTGCTTGAAGATATCCACAAGGTTGTCGGTATGTTGCCATCAATTACAACACCTTCAATCACCTTCAATTCTCATTGGAGTGTGCAATGCCAACAAGTATCTATCCAAGGACCAATAAAAATGGATATGTTGAGTCCCACAGAGTTGATGGAGATATCTGCAATGCAATCTAAGGCCAAGAAGAATATGTTAAGAGCTTAGAGGAGAGAAGCACAAACCATACTCCCAACTCCCATTGAGAAACTGGACCACTTGGTTACATTAGTAGGGAAGCAAATGAAGAGTCTTGGAGAGGATGCTCTACACAATGTAGAGAAATAATATAAAAAGAAAATAATTGAGTTGTTGATAAAAACAATTGACAAAGATAGAGAAGGACTGACTGTGAATATGGACCAGATTGGAGAAGCATTGAAGAATGGAGGTAAAATTTTGTCTACTATCTACAAATTTTCATTTTTTTTTATGATATTGATAAGAAGAGAAAGGAAGAAAAACAAGAGCTAAAGGTTTTGAGCGAATCATTTGATCCTCTAAATGATTCAGTAAGAATTTTTGGTAGATCGGTCATAATGATATAGCATAAGCTTAAGGCATATGTGGTAGAGCAGGTTAAGAGGACTACATCAT
The DNA here is from genome assembly GCF_030272615.1 of Cryptomeria japonica. Classification (NCBI taxonomy): domain Eukaryota; kingdom Viridiplantae; phylum Streptophyta; class Pinopsida; order Cupressales; family Cupressaceae; genus Cryptomeria; species Cryptomeria japonica. Next base: position 669,417,028 of record NC_081411.1, on the reverse strand, counting down.
TGCAGGAGTTGCAGACTCATCTAATCCCTAAGTTACAAATTTTGCAGAGAGGATACAAAGAGATAGGTAATTTTGACTACACTAGAAAGGAGTACACTTGATGCTATGAAAGAGCTTGCATACTAGATCTAAACACACATTGAGATTAGATCTACTCTTTTGGAGACATGGGATATGGATTTGAAAGTCTTGAAGACTAATTTTGCTTATATTTTTCTCAAGATGTAATTGTAAACTATTTGAACTCTTTTACATTTGGTAATGCAAATTTTGATGTGTTGTAATGTATTTGCTTACCTTTGTCATTGTTGTCAAAGGGGGAGTAGTATAAGTCAGTCAAAATTTTGTAATAGCATGTAATTGCTCGGGGGGAGGTTTTGAGTTTTGCATTATGTATTTGAGTTAGTCATGATTGTTGTAATGTGTCACTTAGACAAAAAAATTTCTAAGTGTTGCCATCAATGCCAAAGGGGGAGATTGTTGGCTTGATGATGATGATATTATTGTAATAGGTTGATTGATGACTTTATTTGTGTTTTAATTGATGGAAACCATGTTTTGTTAGTCATTTAAGTCCTCTAGACTAGTCGGTATAGCCAAACCGGTAGTGGAATCAGTTGGACAACAAAACTGCTAAATTGTTGTCAACCAGTAAACAAGAACAAAGTGATGATCAAGCAACTGGTACAAATGATTGGAGAAGAGTTAGACGTTGCAATTTTATAGGAGTGTTGGAGAAAGGAACATGCAGCTATGTTCTAAACCACATCAACAGATTTAGTGTATTGAGAAAGTTGTGATTGGAGGAACAATCACAGTAAGGAAGAATAGAGAACTGGTAAAGCAGAGTTACTTTGATTGGGAACCGGTAGAATTTATGTTATGTTTTATTTGGCTGAATAAGGAAAGTTTAATGAGCGGGAAAATGTAAGAGGTGTCTAGATTCATTGAATCTAGGGAATTGTTCCAAGGATCTTAATCGACTTAACAAAAAAATTATAAGGAGATAAAAGTTGAATGATTTCATGGATCAAGAGTAATAATTTGATTGTGTGGTGGAAGGAGTTAGGTTCTGATGTTTAGTCAGTGGTAGAAGCTAAGCTAAAGTGGATCTAATCAGGCATAGACATGCTAACTACAGATCAATCAAACTTGTTGTTCCCTAACAGTTGCAGCAAGAAAACCCTCTCACAAGGTGACTCCTAACAAGGTGCAGTAGGATCCTAATGGGTCCAAAGGTTAAATGCCCTAACAAGGTAACACATTAGCTTGTGTTTTTTAATCCCAATAATGTGGGTAGCTCCTAATAAGGTTGGGTCCTAACAAGCCTTATTGTATAGCTCTTAACTGGGCTAAAACACTCTTAATCAGGTGTACCCCTAACAAGGTGTTGTATGACCTTAACTGATCAGATCTTTATACGGTAGATAGTTGATCTTTGTGGGTACTAATTCCCATTGTGGTTTTTCCCATTTGGGTTTCCACATGAAAAATCATTATGTTATGGTTTGCATGCTTTGTTGCAAGTTTTCTTGTGTGGTTATATTTATTGCATGCTTATTGATTCTTAGATTGGTGAAAGTTGTTGTCAGATCTATTAAGTTTTTGCTTAAATTGATTCACCCTCCCCTCTTAGTGCCTTATAAGATCATCATCCACCTTCACATTTGCACTTTTCACTATATTCCTTAGTCTCTTATTGTAGTGCCAATAGGATTTTCTCTTTGTTGAATATCCCAAGAAAATTCCTTCATCACTTCTAGCATAAAAATTTCCTATATCCTCATCTCTCTTGATATAAAATTTGCTACCAAATACTCTAAAATATGTCACAGTAGGAACATGACCAAACCATAGCTCATAAGGAGTCTTGCCAGTATCACCTTTAATATGAACTCTGTTGAATGTGTAAACAATAGTGCTAATTGCTTCTGTCTAGTACATCTTTATAAAATTTCCTTCAATCAACATAGTCCTTACAGCATCCAAAAAACTTATGTTCTTCCTTTCAACAACTCCATTCTGCCTTTCAACAACTCCATTCTGCCGAGGGATTCTAGGAGCAAATATTTGTCTTCTAATTCCATGCATCTCACATAATGAATTAAACTCACTGAAACAAAATTCTCCACCTCTATTAGATCTCAAACATTTTACCTTCAATCCATACTTAGTCTCCACCTTTCCTTTGAATATCTTCAACTTTTCTAATGCTTATGATTTCTCCTTCAAAAAGAAAACCCACATCATCCTAGAATAATCATCAATTAGTAGCATAAAATATCTATCACCCTAGACACTTATAACATTTGTAGGTCCACATAGGTCAGTATGCACAAGATCTAGCAATCCATTAGATGTATTTTGTTTTCTCTTGAAATAAATCCTTGTTTTCTTACCCAACTGACATTCCTTATATACTAGATTAGTAGGCTTAACAACCTTGGGTAGATCTCTAACAACTTGTGTAGAACAAATCTTAATTATTGAATGAAAGTTCACATGAAACATTCTCATATGCCACAACCAACTCTCATCAATCTGACCAATCAAACAAATTTTCTCACTAGCATTCAAATGAAAAATGTTACCTTCAATCTTAGTTCCAGATGCAATCTCTATACTGGAGGCATTTAGGATCTTGCATTTTTCATTCTTGAATTGTCGATCATAACCTTTATCAACCATCTATCCAACACTCAAAATATTATGCTTCAAATTTTTAATATACAAGACATCATTAGTGTTATTCTTACCATCAAAAGAAATAGAACCTCTCCCATGGATCACATGGGCTTTGTCATCTCCAAATATTACTTTTCCACCATCATATCTTTCCATACTCACAAATTTTCTTTTATCATCAGTCATATGATGTGAACAACCACTGTCAATCACCCTTTCATCTTTCTCTTCAACTTTAGTAGCTAAATCTTTCTCCTCAATAGTACAGCTAGTGGAATCAATAGACACAAGTCCATATTCCCCAATCACAAGAAATACAACTTCATCTCCTTTAGATTCATCATCTATAACACCTTCATCAGCAACATAATAGCAGTTCTTCTGATTTTTATACTTTCAGTTAGGCTTGTAAGGTTTATCATATTTCTCATGCTTCTCATATCTATCATTCCTATCATGCTTATCAAACTTATCATGCCTATCATACTTAGCTATTCTCTCATGAAATATAGAAGAAAAATGTCCTATCTTATTACAAGAGAAACATTTCAAAGGTAAATTTCCATCATACTTACTAGCTCCTTTAGGTAATCTTTAGGCAATCGATGCCTTCAGCTCATCTAGCTCTTTTTCTTGCTCTTCCATCTTTCTTCTCTCTCTTTAATATCTAGATATTTTGCACTCATTAGGATCATACTTCTTCTTTCCAGATATAGATGATGATTCTCTAAATGTTGTCTTAGACTCTCCATGTGATTCTTCAAATTCACTCAGCTCAAAAGCAACAATCTTTCCAACTAGCATATCTCTTGTCACTGTAGTCATACTCTGGATCTCATCAATAGAAACAACCTTATATTTATAAGTAGGAGGCAAGGATCTCAGCACCTTAGCAACAGTTTCATCTTCTTCAAGGGTTCCACCAACACATCTAATACCTAGGACTAGATCATTCACCTTAGTCATGAAAGAGTGTATGTTCTCATCATCTCCCATAATTAGCATCTCATAATTTCCTTTCAAACTCTATAACTTAGAAACTTGCACTTATTTATCACCTTCATATAGGATTTCAAACGTCAACTAGATCTCATATGTGGTCTAAAGTCCCATTACATTAGTCATCTCAAAACTAGTTACGACACTAAGAAATGTCACTTCCATCAAATCTCAGATTGTCCTTCTTAAAAATAACACCTGCAACTTCCATACTGGATCTCCTCAAGAGGTTAAGATTCTTTTGAAAGATCTAGCTCACATACCCATTGTTAGCAACAAAGAGGAGGAAAACTGATAAGGGGGGCTAAATCAGTTTTCACCGGATCTACAAACTTAATTAAAAAAATAGATCTGATAAACTGCGACAATAGTAAAGATAAGCAAATTGATAGCACAACACACAACACCAAGATTTTGACGTGGAAAACCTAGTTAAGGGAAAAACCATGGTGGGAACCTATCCACAGTAAGATGATGCTTTATAGTAGTATGTGAAAATATTATAACAGGGAATGCACATTCATTCAGGCACACTACCTAGAGTTTACTGCTCAAATACAATGACCTAGAAGGCTACAACCCTTAGGGAAGTGATGCAGGAGCATCCTTGGTTTTTGGCAATCTTGCATCAACCAAAAACATTTATTTTCTATTTTGTAGTTTCAACATTTCTTTTTGTATTTCCTTGCATTGGCTCACTGGTTCTTGCGGAGTTGGATTTTTCTTGAGGACATGATCATCTTTTGTATTCCTAAACCATGGAGCATTTGGATCATTTACCAACAAGTTATTCCTTTTGGATTCTGAGATGGTTTATTGGCACCAAAACTGTCAGGACCTATTTTCTACTAGTGAAGCTTGCAGAGCTTCATTTTTTTTATTCCAATGTTCCTTGGCATGTGGTCGACCTTCTCTTTGATCTGGACTTTATCCTTTGTATTTTTCAGAGGAATCTCTTTAGCGGAGGCCAACCTAGTGTTTTACATGTTTTGATCTTGTTCTTTGACTTTGATCCCTCTTGGGCCAAACAGATCCCTCTTGACCATTGTACGTTAGGAAATCAGAAATCATCACAAACAAATCAAAACATAATCTAGCTCAATCACAAAAGTTTAAATGCAATGATCTATCCTAATTACATCCAATAAAGACATAAAGATAAAACATTCAAAAGTAAATACTATGCAAACCATATGCAGATCTAAATGCTTCCTTCATGCGGCTCCATTGTTCTTCTTTCCTCTTCAAATAGTTTGGTTGTGGATCTCACCTACAAGTGCACATACATTGATTGAAAGCAAGTAAATAAGATGATTTCTCAAGAGTACTCGAAGCGTGATTTGACAAAGTGATTAGAAATTCGATAATTTGATTAGGGATTAGATTGAAGAAATTCATCCAATTTATAGACAAATTGGAGAGATGGATCAAATTAGCATGAAATTGATATTTAGGCAATTGATTTCAAAAATAGGAAAATTGAGTGGAAAGAAGAAGGTTATGACACCTTCTATGTCATGAATTATGACATATTGCCAATGCAAAGGTTAGAAGACTAGAGGCTTATGACATCTTGCTATGTCAAGAGTATGACGCATGAGAAATTCATGCTTCCACCGAAGCACAAAAATAGGGAGAACTAGAGAGAAATTAATTAGGTGGAAATTAAATTTGACAAATTAGAAAATAGATGGAAATTAGGAATTTAGTGAATTAATTAATAATTTCTCATTTATTAATTAATTCACAAAGAGGGAATTAATTAGTCAATTAAATAAATATTTAATTGTGACAAGAAGACTTAGGATAAATAAATAAATTATTTAACCTAGAGGGAAAATGCCAAACAAGATTAAATGAATAAATCATAAAAACTTGGAAGATGAATTAGAAATGCAAGGACGACAATTAGGTCTTGACAAAGGATAGTTGATATTGATTCAATCATGATTTTGAATTGATAAATGACCAGTGTTGATAAATGATTTGATTGAGATTGGTTGACAAAAATCAATGACAAATTGACCAAATTGACATGATTGAAAAGGACAAGGATCAATGACGAATCGATCGCAATATGACAAGATTGACAAGGACAAAGATCGACCAAAATCATGACTGAAGATTGATGTCGACAAGACCAAATTTGAGAGTGAGATGAATGAAGAATGTAGAAGAATGACTCAATGCTCGCAAATGATAAAGACCAAGTGCGAATCATAGGAGAAATGTTAATGCGACGAAAAAACCCTAAAATGAGGCAATGCGCAAATGTTAAAGTATGACTCTGCAAGCGTTGACCATTTTTAGGTGTCTACATTTTGCCCCTCTTTGAGACAATGCGATTTTAAGCATTGTTTCAAAGAACAATAATGAAAATGCCCCAGACAATAACAATGACATATGCATGCCCCCTCAAGGAATTGGTCGGAAACATGCAGAGAAGAGGCCAATTGATCGATAAGAATGACAAAAGATAATAGGATCAAACGGACTGCCAAGACTGACAGAAGAAATGTTAGTAAGAAGAAATGAAACAGAAAACAGTTAGAGATGAAGAAAAACTTGCTTTCACTAATGCACTTTGTAGGTGAGAACCTTTATTTAATGTAGCAAAATGGATGCGTAGCATCATGGCATTGAGGGCCAGAGCTGAAATGCAACCCTTTTTGCAAAAGACAGACACATTGCAGACAAACAACAATCACAACAAAAAAGAAAGAGATCATGAGCTATCCCGGTCACTCTAAATCACTCAGTGACATCATCGAGAAACATAGGAACATGACCGAAGCCAAAGATAAATCAGTAAAAAGATAAGATGCACAAATTCCAACAAATCAAACAAAACATCTTGATCTTCATTGTCAAAAGTTGAAAGTGTTGATAGGACGATCATGCTGTCTGGTTTCAGGACATGTGGTACCCCGTCTAAGACAGGACACAGTCTGGTTTCGAGTATACCACACCCTGTATAAGACCCATGATAGTGGAGACAAGGACAAATGATTTTGAGGGTGATTGATATGACAATTTTGATTAGTTTGAATGTCTGGTTTGATCGAAAAAGTTCATCTGTTTAAGCGTGATTTCATTAAAGCACAGTGTTGATTGCGAGTTTGTTGGATGTATGCTCAGTGATTTGTCTTATGCATAGAGGGGTTATTTATTGCAAAATGCTTGTTTTTGGATTTTAATGTTTTGAAATGTTTTTGTTCATTTTTTTCAGGACTTTTTATGACTTTGTAGGGATTATCTCAGGACTTTTATTCAATTTTTTATTGAATTTTTTTCAAGACCTTATTTGATTTTTTTTTGTACTTCTTTTTTTCAGGACATTTTTAAATGTTTTAAAGAGATTTTTTTTTTTAGGACATTATTTGATTTTTTGGATTATTTTGCCCCCAGTGTCTAGCAAGGAAAGGAATATGACAGGTGAATAAATAGGCTTGCTGAAATGATGGTGGATAGAGGGAAGACAAAGGCCTTTTATTATGGAGACAATACAGATGCAATTTTCAAGGGCTATTGCATGATGGGACAAGAGACTGGATATGACAATGTAAAGTAGTGACATGGCATGAGGGACATGTCAAAAGGTTTTTGAAACCATGTTTAAACTTTGCATCCTTATGTCAGATCAAGATCAAGGAATGAAATAGAGTGTATGGATAGTGATAAGATATGGATAGGATAAGCAAGACCAAGAATGGATAAGGAACATGGACTGAAGGTCGGGATTGGCTAAGGGATAGTGGCAGAAGGTTGCAATAAGGTAGGGAATATGGATGAAAGGTTGTAATAAGCAAATGGATAAATGACCAAAAGCTATGATAGAATGAAAGCTGCAAACAAGATGCATGATGCTCATGACAATCCTCAACCTTGTCAAGATCAAAGGTGGAAAGGGAAACTGGACATGAGAGACAATAGGATAATGGAGGGGTTTGATAGGATAGTGAAGGGCAATAAGATATGAAGGAGGAAACCTGCCCCCAAGTGTGGTGTGCAAGAAGTTCATAACTTACACATGGTGCTTGTTTGCCAGGTTTTCATCATGGTACTTGCCCAAGGAGCCTGTTTGCCAGGTTTTCACCGATGGACGAATAATTTTTGCTTTACTTTTTTTTTTTTGTCTTTTTTTTTTCTTTTTTCTTTTTTGATTTTTTTTTTTTTTTGATTTTGACTTTTTCAATAGAAGATGGACACATGATAGGGGATGGAAGAAGGACTCAAGCATATTATTTTTTTTGGATAGTAACCTTGAAATAAATGGACCATGACCTTTAAAAGTATGCTCAAACACGTTGGTCGGATAAGGACATGGAAAATGAGATGAAACTAAGGCAAGGATTTATGCAAAGGATTGGACCAAAGGGATCGAAGGATGGAAAATATGCATTGGATAATGGATAGGGTATTGGAAGAACTATTCTTGAGTGGATAGAAATGTTGGCAAGATTGACATTGGCACACACCTTGAGGGGTGATGGACTGATGGAGGAAAGATGTATTTTGGATATTGAGATTTTGACGAAGGAAAGGCTATGGATTTTAGGACATAAGGGCCCAAAATGGATAAAGAAGGTGATGGAGGAACAAATTTGAGAGGGTTGGATGGAGGAATAGCAATTTTGGATGCCAAGTTGGATGTTTCTTTTTGTGCTTCAAGGAGCTTCTTAGGGATCCACATTGTTTTTGACTTTTCATGCTTTTGTGATTCCTTGGAGTGCATTGCTTGCACAAGGGATTTAGGAACCCATATAGATTTTAACTTTTGTTTTTGAGCAATGGGCCTTTGTGACCTTTTGGATATTTCTTTTTCTTTAGAGATCATATTTTTCTTTCTTTTGACATGTCGATTATATTGGACATGTTGATCCTTGAATACATGTGGATTTCTAGACTTATGACTTTTATACTTGGCATCCAAATTGCTTGGAGGGGGAAAGGAATGCATGGATGGATATGAATGAAATGGAGCTCTTTTGGATTGATGGAATTTACTCAAGGATGTGTGCCTTTGCTGATGTTGCATAGAGGATGAAGGGATATAAGGACCTAAGATGGATGGAAGGTATGACGGGGAAGGGATATGTTTTGATTTTGATGGAGGGATACCAACGTCTTGAGAGTGAGTTGTGTAGACATGACCCTTGAGATCTTCTTTAACATGAAGGGATGCTTTCTTATGGAGATCTACTCCTTTTCCTTTATGAATATCTTGACTTGTAGGATACTCTTTTCTTTGGGAAGAAGACGCGAGTCCATTATGAGGTGGATATGATATGAGAGAAATAATGAGATCTTGAAGTGGATCGGATTGCACCAAAGTGGAAGAACCCATTATGCATGTGAAGGGTTCATGAACATCTTGCACTAACACATTAGAATCATGAGGGGGATTAGGATCATGAGGGGGACTAGGATTGTGTAGTAGACATGGTTCAATGATAGGCTCTTCAAGAGATGGAATGGGAGAAATAATGGGATCATCAAAAGAAATGCGATCTTGGAGTGTACATGGAGCATTAAGACAAGGAGATGGAGGAACAAAAGGATCTTGTGGAGGATTTAAAGGAATAATTTTATCTTGACAAGGAGGAAGATCATTGGAATCCTCTTTAAAGGTGTTTTTGTCTTGACTTTCAATGGGATCATCATAAAGGATGGAAAGGATATCTTGATCTTTCTTAGGAAGTGGAATGTCAATGGGATTTGAAAGGACATTATGTTCATGAAATGGAAGGGGATTGTTTGGGATTGGATGAACTAGGATATCTTGATCTTGCCCGGGGAATGGAGTGTCAATAGGATTTTGGATAGGATGGACAAGAATAAGGGAATCATCATGAGTGTCTGGGAAGATGAGATCCTGGTCAACAATTGGATGGGATGATAAGGTTTCGGGATCTTGATCTTGATCTGTTTTAACACACGTTTCTTTATGCTCTAAATTATCCTCTTGACATGAGGTTGGACTTTGGATATGCATGGAGGATTCTGACAAGGGATTAATGCTTTGGCATGAAGGGGATGCATTTTGAACATTTGTGATGGATTCTGACAAGGAATCAATGCTTGAACATGAGGAAGAGGGACTTTGAATGGGGTCCTCTAAAATAGGTAATGGCAATAAAGTGCATGGTGGCATTGGGTCTTGTATTTTTGAAACATGACAAGGATGTGCATCATGAATTGGATTATCGTGGCAATCAATTATGGATAGCTCTTGGATAATTGCATCCTTGGGTGTATTGTTTGATGAGGACAATATGGAAGGTTCTTGTGAAACTTCTAGAGGTGTAGGGATAGATGCCACTGGAGAGTCAATTTGTTTGCGGGGGGATGAGGCATTGCTAGACATAAGTGTATTATTTTGATCTTCCTCAAAGAACTCACTTGGTAGGTTCCTTAAGATCCTTGCAATAAAGCCACCTTTCTTTCGAGGTTTTGACATGATTGGATCTGGAATTTGAACTTGTTTTTGGTTTGATGTCATGTTTTGATATTGGACTTGGTTCAATTGTTCCGACATGTTTGAAACTTGGCTTGGTGTGTGCTGCAACCTTTGTTTTTGAATTTGTGATTGTGGTTGTTCACATTGATATATTGATTGAACTTGTTGATATCCCACCATTGGTTGCACCATTTGTTGACATTGTATAGTTGGTTGGACATATTGTTGAAATTGGACCATTGGTTGTGTTGGTTGAATATGTTGGACAATTGGTTGAACCATTGGTTGTGTCTGTTGGAAATGTTCAAGCTGTTGAACAATTGGTTGTGATGGTTGAAAATCTGATTGATAGTAAACACCTTCTTGTTCTTGATGTGAAGGCACATAATGTTGTTGTCTCTTTTCTTGAAATTGTTTCATCATCTCTATTTGTGAGAGGAGAGCGGGTATGTCTGATCATTCGATAAGAGATCTTACATCAATTGGCTCAATATTTGGATTTCGACCTGGAAATTTTCAAAACATTTTGGACATTTGTGATCTATTCTTGACAATGTTTTTCACTCTTTGTTCCAATATCTCATTTTCTTGAGCTAGTTTCTCCTCTAGTTTTTGTATTTGGAGACTTGTTTCATCATAAAAAGTTTGATCGATATTTCCTTGTTGTTGGGTTCAATATAATTGTGATTGCATTGTCGGTTGATATGTCAAAATTTTTTGCATCATTGGTGCTTGGAACCTTGTTTCAATAGACATGTCACAATGCAAATGCAATATTTTTGGAATTTTTCAAGGATAATATATGATATGCAACTAAATCTGAACTAAATGAATGAAAATGCAATCTCTGCAAGAGTGCAATCTATGTTTTTGGTTGTTTTTCAAGATTTGGACAAACTTTTGAAATGCAAATCTAAAAAATGAGACCCTTAGGAAATTGAAATGATGTCTAGACCTCAAAGGACAAAAGGACCAAGTGACAAAAGGACAAAATGACAATGTCTCCCCTATATGCTTGGATACTAAGCTAGGTTTGACCAAAATGACAGTGATGTCAAAAAAAACAAAGGTTTGATAAGGTCTAGACTTCTTAACAATGACTTAGGGTTTATCAAAGATTTGGATTACTCAAGTATGACAAAACCTAGTTTTGGCACTATATGCTAAGGGACAATTACTATGCAAATGACCCTAATATGATATGATAATGACCTAAGCTTAATGAAGAAACCTAGGGTATGCAAATGCAAATGTATGACAATGGTATTACTCTAATGTAAGAGGACACATGCAAAATGGATGACCCTTATTGATATGCAAAGGAGTATGACCTAGGTGAAACTTAACCTTGGTAGTTGACAATGAACTTTGCAAAATGCAACCTAGGATGAACCTAAATGTAAGTGACATGAATGTTAAGACAAGATTTTGAACAATGTTTGCTAACCATGTTTGAAGATGAGTTTTGAATCTTGTTGAACTTTTGTTGGATGAATGTCTCTTGTGTTTAATCTTATGTTGGATCAATTTGTTTTGCTCTTGAAATGAGATACAATTCAACTTTTGACAAGCAAAGAATACAAGATATTGCAACTTAGACTCAAGACAATCATGCTCATTCCCACATTTCTTATGGTAGGCAAGGACATTAGGTACTTGAGAGGTAGACTCATTATGGGATTCAAGGAGAATACATAGATGCTTGACCCCACGGGCTCCCCTCCACGACACTCACTTCTCAAGGCAGCCAAGCATTAGTCCCCATGGAAATCTCCCCATGGTGAACTTAGTATCTCTTCCAAGTATCCAAACTTGTCGTTCTCAAGAAAATAGAAGGGTTTTTGGCCTCTAAAAACAAGGTGTTTAGTAAGGATTTCTGTTAAGCATTACTCCTTGATGTCACGCAAGTGTGATTGAGACATTAATCCCATCAAGATACCAAACAAATGTAGTCACACAAGCATGATTTAGACCATGAGGTCCAACTTAGATGTTGATATGAGAAAGAGTCCAAGGGTCATCACTTCCCAAGTAACTGCAATTCCCATGTAACTCTTCCTTCAAAGCTTTCGCTCATCGGGTATTTTTTTATAGTGAGTTAGAATACCAAGGTATTCTAGCCGTACTCACTTTGGGTCATTCCCTTCTCATGATTATCACTTGCTTGCAAAAGCAAATGGTCGGGAAGGCAGGCCCTCTAAAGGTGACACACAATCAAAACAATGAGCATGGTATCGAAGATCTGGATTTCTGATCACCCTAAGAAGGATGAGAGCATACTTTCCTACTCCAATGTCACACTCAACAATCAAAGTAGAAAAATGTTCATTCCAACCTATTTAGAAATCACTAGGTGCCTAAAACATTAATGACAAACATCAAGTTTAGTTGTTTCTCCAAGGCAACCTGTGAAACCCAAGTTAGAAGTTTGAGGTGTTTGATCTTTGACTATCGATTCTGCATAACACATGTTAGTAGTTTCATTTGTTGTCTTTGCCATGCATATGCCAAGATGTTGCACAGATAATTAGTACCAAAAACCAAAACACAGAAAATAGAATGCAAAAACAAGATAATTTTCAAGTAAAACACTGCATTTTTACCTCTGTTCTGGACATTACACAAGCACATAAGTCATGACACAGGCGCAGAAGTCATGACACAGCCACAGAATGTCTTCAACACAGGCGTAGGATGCTCAACACAGGTGCAAGTTGTCTTACACAGGCGCAGAAGTCCCCAGAAAACCCTGCACTGCCCTGTTTTTGGTTTTTTTGACCTGCAAATCAACTCAAAAGCACTCAAAAACACAATTAAGGGGTTAGATGGTTAGTGTTCACATCGGGTTCACCAATTAATGTACATTAGGAAATCAAAAATCATCACAAATAAATCAAAACATAATCTAGCTCAATCACGAAAGTTTAAATGCAATGATCTATCCTAATTACATCCAATAAAGACATAAAGATAAAACATTCAAACGTAAATACTATGCAAACCATATGCAGATCTGAATGCTTCCTTCATGCGGCTCCATTTTTCTTCTTTCCTCTTCAAATAGTTTGGTGGTGGATCTCACCTACAAGTGCACATACATTGATTGAAAGCAAGTAAATAAGATGATTGCTCAAGAGTACTCGAAGCGTGATTTGACAAAGTGATTAGAAATTCGATAATCTGATTAGGGATTAGATTGAAGAAATTCATCCAATTTATAGACAAATTGGAGAGATGGATCAAATTAGCATGAAATTGATATTTAGGCAATTGATTTCAAAAATAGGAAAATTGAGTGGAAAGAAGAAGGTTATGACACCTTCTATGTCATGAATTATGACATATTGCCAATGCAAAGGTTAGAAGACTAGAGGCTTATGACATCTTGCTATGTCAAGAGTATGACGCATGAGAAATTCATGCTTCCACTGAAGCACAAAAATAGGGAGAACTAGAGAGAAATTAATTAGGTGGAAATTAAATTTGACAAATTAGAAAATAGATGGAAATTAGGAATTTAGTGAATTAATTAATAATTTCTCATTTATTAATTAATTCACAAAGAGGGAATTAATTAGCCAATTAAATAAATATTTAATTATGACAAGAAGACTTAGGATAAATAAATAACTTATTTAACCTAGAGGGAAAATGCCAAACAAGATTAAATGAATAAATCATAAAACCTTGGAAGATGAATTAGAAATGCAAGGACGACAATTAGGTCTTGACAAAGGATAGTTGATATTGATTCGATCATGATTTTGAATTGATAAATGACTAGTGTTGATAAATGATTTGATTGAGATTGGTTGACAAAAATCAATGACAAATTGACCAAATTGACATGATTGAAAAGGACAAGGATCGATGACGAATCGATCGCAATATGACAAGATTGACAAGGACAAAGATCGACCAAAATCATGACTGAAGATTGATGTCGACAAGACCAAATTTGAGAGCGAGATGAATGAAGAATGTAGAAGAATGACTCGATGCTTGCAAATGATAAAGACCAAGCACAAATCATAGGAGAAATGTTAATGCGACGCAAAAACCCTAAAATGAGGCAATGCGCAAATGTTAAAGTATGACTCCGCAAGCGTTGACCATTTTTAGGTGTCTACAACCATATAAATCAGTGTAATTTAGCATCATAATCAAGGGGGATAGAAGATAGAAGACATATATTAGAATTAGAGGTCCGGAGGTGACAAACTTTCTAATTGAGCCTGTATGTAGCAGGCCAGTGACCTAAATCTTGTAACCTGGATGTTACCAGTTATCTGTAAATAGTTTTCATGATCCAATTCATTCATTTTTGCATTGCCTCTATCATATCCTCTTATTTATGTTGTGTTTAATCTTATTGCCTGGTCTAGATTGATCTCTTGTAGGTGTTTCATAACTAGTGATTGCACCAAGTGGTATCAGAGCAAGATTTCATTTTGGAGATTGCGTTGTCCTGAATATTTTTGTTGTAGGGTAGCGGATTGTGGATCCAACCTGCAGTTGTAGAGAAATGGCTTGAAGATGATGCAAAGAAGAAATAGGAATGGTGGAGCGCGAGGGAATGCAGACCCTACTATGATGGAAATGTTGAGAGGAATTATAGACCGGTTGGAAGCCATTGAAACAACCCAAAGAAGAGGTAGACCTATTGAAGATGTAAGTACAGATGAAGAAGAAGAAGCACCAACAAAACAAGTAGAAAAATCCATCGGCGATTAATCGAGATGATAGTAAGCTGGATTCAGATGAATTGATGGATTGGATATCAGAGATGTAGACATATTTTGATTTTGAGAACACTATAGAAGAAAGAAAGGTGAAATATTCATGTACCCGGTTGAAAGGTCATGCATCTCTTTTGTGGGAGAATTTGCAAGTTGATAGACAAATAATAGGTAAATAGAAGATCAAATCATGGAAGTGGATGGTTTCTAAGTTAAAATCAAAGTTTATGCCAGTTGATTATCAAGTAAATCTGTTCCAGAAGTTGCAGAACTTGAAGTAGAAGGAATATAGTGTGAAGGAGTATACTGAAGCATTCTACAAGTTGAATATCAGATCTAGACATGTTGATGATGAGGTTAAACAAGTTGTGAGATATTTGAATGGATTGTGGATGTCTATACAAGATGAACTTAGTTTGATCAAGTTGTAGAGTATTGAAGAAGCTTACCAATATGTCTTGAAAGCAAAAGAGAAGTTGAACAAAAGACATGAGCAAAAACTGAGAGGTAGAGGTGCAAAGTTTTTGGGAGGAAGATTTCAAGGAGGAAGAGGATATTCTAGAGGAAGAGGAACCTATATAGATCAGAACAAGGACAAGTAAGTAAGAAAAGATGACAATTCATACTGGAAGGATGACATAAATTTCCACTAGAGGAGAGAACTTGATGACTACCAAAATGAGAGTTTTGGAAAAGATGACAAAATACAAGATAAGAAAGTGTTTAGAGGAAGTTGATTTAAATGTGGAGGAGAAGGACATTGTTCTTTTGAATGTAAGAAGATAGAGAACACTAGGAGAACAACATTGGTACAAGAAAGCCCCACCAGATCAGCTAACCAATCGAAAGATGGAGAACTGTTGATGATGAGGAGAGATTTGTGCCATACTAGAGAGGGTGAAGAGCCCTTGCAGAGGTGAAATTTGTTCAAGACCAAATGTAAGGTATCTGGTAAGTGTTGTAAAGTATTTATTGATAGTGGTAGTTTGGATAATCTTGTTTCAGAAAAAATGGTGAATAAATTGAAGTTGGAAAGATTGAAACACCCTAAGCCTTATTAGATAGCATGGATTCAGAATGATCATAAGTTGTTAGTAAGTGAGAAATTCTTGGTGAAATTGAAAATTGGGAATTACCATAATGAAGTTTTGTGTGATATTATGCCTATGGATATTTGTCACCTTTTGTTGGGTAGACCTTAGCAGTTTGATAGATAGGCAATACCTGATGGGAGAAAGAACAATTACACTATTGTGGTGAATGGGATGAAACAAACCTTGTTGCCCTTGCAGGAGGCCCTAAAGAGTGAATTCTATACGAATGCTAGAATCTATTGGTGGAAGGAAGGAAATTCTTGGATGGAATGAGACATGAAAATGTGTGTTTTTCCTTAGTTCCTAAGAAGACAAAGAATCCAGAGCATGAAGAAGAACAACTGGAGGAGGTAAAACAATTGCTGACAGAGCATGGAGACATTACCACTTGTGAGGAATATCAATCATTGCACACCAAATGACACTGATAGAGAATGAGGAGTTGAATGGACAAGTGCAAGAGTTGTTGAAGAAATGTTTGATCAGGGAAAGTTTGAGTCCTTGTGTAGTACCAACAGTGTTAGCACCTAAGAAGAATGGAGAATGGAGGATGTGTACCGATTTCACAACAATAAACAAGATCACGATGAAGTACCAGATTCCTTTACCTAGGATGGATGACATAATGGATTGTTTGAGTGGAGCCAAACACTACACAAAGATAGACCTAAAGAGTGGATGTCATTAGATCTAAATCAAAGGAGATGAGTGGAAGACAACATTCAAGATAAATGAGGGATTGTATGAATGGTTGGTGATTCCTTTTGGGTTGACTAATGCACCAAGTACATTCATGAGGTTGATGAATGAGGTATTGAAGAAATTCTTGGGTAAGTTTGTTATTGTATATTTGGATGAAATTTTGATTTTCAGTAAGACAAGGGAGGAGCATTTGTTGCATTTAAGAAATTTTTTGTGGAGATTAAGGGTAGAGAAGTTGCTGATAAATCCTAAGAAGTGCAATTTCATGAAAGAAGAGTTAGTCTATTTGGGACTTGTGATATCTGTGGATGAATTGAAGATGGACCTTGAGAAGATAAGAGCAATTATTAAATGGCCTAAAGCTTAAAGCATTGGAGAGGTAAGATCATTTCATGGATTGGCTAGTTTCTACTAGAAGTTTATTATACATTTCAGTTCATTTTGTAGTCCTATGAATGAGACAATGAGAGGAGATAGGATAGAATTCAAGTGGACAACCGAAGAAAATAGAAGTTTTGAATTGTTGAAGTAGAAGGTCATTAAGAGGCCTATGTTAGCTTTACCAGATTTCAACAAAGTATTTCAAGTGGATTGTGATGTAAGTGGGAACACAATTGGAGAAGTATTGAGTCAGGAAGGGAGAGAAGTAGCTTATTTCAATGAAAAGTTGAATGATGCTAGGAGGAGATATTCAGTGTATGATGACGAATTTTATACCATAGTTCAATCCTTGAAGAAATGGAGACATTACCTATTGCCTAAGGAATTTGTGTTGTATATTGATCATCAAGCCTTGTAGTATTTGAATAGTCAAAGTAAGTTGAATCATAGACATATGAGATGGGTAGAGTTCTTGCAGAGTTACACCTTTGTGTTGAAGCATAGAAGTGGGAAATCAAACAATGTTGCTGATGCATTAAGCAGGAGGAGGAATTTGCTGATAGAGATGAGAGTGACAATATTAGGATTTGAAAAGTTGAATACCTTGTATGATGATGACCCATATTTTGTAGAACCTTGGAGAGAATGTATAGAACTAGTTATGGTGGACAAACGTTAGTGGTTGGATTATTTCATTAAGGATGGGATGTTATTTAGAGGAGTTTAGTTGTGTATAACTAAGAGTTCTATGAGGGAGAATTTGACAAAGGAAAAACATAGTGGAGGATTAGCTAGACACTTTGGTGTTGACAAAATGATAGCATTGGTGAGTGAACATTACTTTTGGCCTCAGATTCATAAGGATGTTAGGAAATTTGTGCATAGCTATAGAGTTTGTCAGATTGCAAAAGGTAGTAGTTAGAATGTGGGATTGTATAATCCTTTGACAGTATCAAAGAGACCTTGGGAAGACATAAGCATGGATTTCATACTTGGATTACCTACGACACAAAGGGGAAATGATTATATATTTGTGATCTTGTAAAAAGACATCAAATGTAGTGCATGTAGCTAACTTAATTTTCAAGGAGGTAGTGAGATTACGTGGATTACCTAAGAGCATAATTTCAGACAAAGACACTAAGGTTGTTGGTTATTTTTGGAAAACACTTTGGAAGAAGATGGAGATAGATTTGAAATTCAGTTCTACTTTTCACCCACAAACTAATGGATAGATAGAGGTAGTAAACCAGAGTTTGGGAAATTTGAGATGCTTAGTTGGAGAGAAAACTGGAAGTTGGGATTTGATTCTTGCACAAGAAGAATTTTCCTACTACAATCTAGTAAATAGGAGTACCAGAATAACACCTTTTGAGATTGTTAGTGGAGAACACCCTAGAGGTATATCAAAATTGAGAGATATCAGTAATGAAGAGAAGAGGAGTGCAGAAGCAGAAGAGTTTGCAGATCACATGGTGTCCTTACATATTCGGGTTAAGAAATATTTGGAGGATATGAACAAGTATAAGGAGAAACAAGATGAGAAGATGAGACATAAGGAATTTTAAGATGGTGATAAAGTGATGGTATATCTAAGAAAAGAAAGATTCCCAATTGGAATCTATAACAAGTTGTAGATGAGGAAGTTTGGACCTTGCAAGATCTTGAGGAAGTTTGGACCTTGCAATGCATATGAAGTGGAGCTATCAGATAGTTTGAGTATTTAACCTATATTCAACATTGTAGATCTATATCAGTATCATGAATCAGAATTTAGTGAAGATAGTATTGTAGACATAGATAAATAGTTTCCCTGAAAGGAACTAGACTAGATTGAAGATATTTTGGACACTAGGATTGGGTGTAGCACACATAGCAGTCAATACAAGGACTATGTTGTGAAGTGGAAGGACAAACCAGTTGAAGATTCATCTTGGATTTATTAGGAAGAGGTAGACTGGCTTGGTTTTCCTCTATCCCTAGAAAAGTGAGGGACTCACTTTTTCAACAACCTTGGATGTCTGATGGATGAGCATCCCCAGTTCTTGGTAATCTGGCATCAACCAAAAACAATTTTTTTCTATTTTTTTTTTGTTTTGCAGTTTCAACATTTCTTTCTCTATTTCTTTGCATTGGGTCATGGGTTCTTACAGAGCTAGATTTTTCTTGAGGACATGATCATCTTCTTTATTCCTAAACCATGGAGCATCTGGATCATTTACGGGAAAGTTATTGCTTCTGGATTCTGAGACAATTTTTTGGCACCAGAACCTCCTAGACCTATTTGCTACTGGTGAAGCTTGGGGATCCTTTCCATAGCTTGTGGAGCTTCATTTTGTTGATTCCAATGTTTCTTGGCATGTGGTCAACCTTCACTTTGATCCACATTTCATCCTTTGGATTTTTTGGAGGAATATCTTTGGCGAAGGCTAACATGGTGTTTCATATGTTTTGATCTTGTTCTTTGGCTTTGATCCCTCTTAGGCTGACTAGATCTCTCTTGACCATATAAATAAATGTAATTTAGCATCATAATTGGGGGGGTGGGAGGAGATAGAAGAGAGAAGACATATCTTGACAATTAGACGTCTTGAGGTGACCAATTCTATAATTGAGCATGTATGTAGCAGGCCAGTGAGCTGAATCTTGTAACTCGAATATTACCGGTTATCTATAAATAGTTTTCATTATCTAATTCATTCCATTTTGCATTACCTCCATCATATCCTCTTATTTCCATTGTGTTTACTCTTATTGTCCAATCTAGATTGACCTCTTCGAGGTCCCTCCTAACTAGTGATTGGACCAAGAAGTCTCATTGACTTACAATAATATTCAGACTACAATCTAGAAGAAGTGAACTGAAAGAATAGCATCTCCAAATGAGTGATTATAGTTCTAGTTAAGCACAACTACCTTCTCAGGGACACCAATCTCTTCATAATCACAATGCTGAAGGATGAATCTTTGTTCACACATAAACTACTTTCTGAAAATGCAAACACAACCTCTACACCAAAATTACATGAATATATTGATAATATGATGAAACTATAAGGATTCGATCAACTAATGAGAGGGGGGAATGAGAGGGGGGAGTGAATCAGTAGATAGAAAATAAACTAAACTTTCACCAAACAACCTTTCAACTCAGAATCCAATCACTAAACTAACTGGTTTAGACACTGTATCAAAAACTGTAACTACACTGTCAAACTTTACCAGTTGACCAAAACATCAATGATACAATGCAACAGATCTAAAAATCAAATACCATTTAACAAAAACATTAAACCACTTCAGTAATATCAATAACAACACATTTCAAATCATTTTGGCTCATCTAAACATATCTAAGTGGATTTACTAGTTATTCATATCAACCACATCAAAAGCACATCCACAAAATCATTCACCACTTGACACGATGATTTTTCATGTAGAAACCCAAATGGGAAAAACAATGGTGGGGATGAATTCCCACCAGTATTTTGGACTCTTCTGAAGTTCGCCCTGTTAGGAGCCAAGCCTTGCTAGAAGCTTAAACAATAATGTCCTGTTAAGAAAAAATTTGATTAAGGACCACCTTGTTAAGGGATTGACTACAATATCCTGTTAAAGGTAATACCCTATTAGAGGTAACCTCGGTGGACGATTTCAAATCCAAACTAATGGATCAGCTTGTTAGAGGTTTTCAACAACAAGCCTGTTAAAGATTACCCGGTTAGGGGATTTGATTGTTGTAATGATTAAAGAACAACAGGTTCTTTTCTGATCTAGAAATAACACTTCCTTGCTTAATCAGATCCTTTTTTGCTCCTATCTCCCTTCACAATATTATGCAGACACACCTTCTAGTTCGGCAACAATCACACATAGCCAAAGTTTTCAACACAACATTGAAAAAAATCATCGACCTTATAAGTAAATACAATAGGTTGGTAACACAACACAAAACCTACAAATCTCATAGAGATTACAAATATATTGGTTTAATCTTGATCATTAGATTACATAGCAATCAACTACACATTATTCTAGACAACTTCAACTGCTCCTGGATCACCACACAATGGATCTTGTAGTGCATCACACATTTTTTACTTCATGCTATGCATTTGATAACTCCCAAGATAAACAGTTATCTCTACACACCAAATCCACTTCAAAACTCATCATGTACATCATGCTTACATGGCATCTTCATATTTGATCATCATTTGGTCATAGATCATCACAACCAATTCTCCAAGCTCCATCAGTTAGGGTTACTGGTTGATCTCTTTGCTTCAATAATAATACCGGTTGCCTTCACTACTTTACTATCGGTTTCTTTATTGTGTCATTACCAATGGAAATACATCTTCATTACCAGTTACTATTGATATCAATGACAACACTATACTTCATCAATGCAATCTTCATGTAATGCCAACATTCTCCCCCTTTGGCATTAATGTAAATACAAATATCAATACCCATTGATTGTGATGATTGAGAGTAAAGCATATACATAGGTATAGGAATCCTAGTTTACATTTTTCCATATACTCTCCTTCAACTATATCTTCATGTCTTCAACTAGTAATTAGCTATCAATCATATACAATTCTTCTCCCCCTTTGACAACAATTCCAAAGTGAAGGTAAACCATATAGTTTCATGCTTCACTGATCTACAACAAGCTGCTCCCCATGTGGAGTAGCTCCACTCTACACCAATCCTTCTTCAAGAATTTCAATAGGCTCCAGGACTCATCTCTTCCACATCTTCTTAATTGACTTCATGTAGGGGTACAACCCCTAACTTACCTCTAAGATACTCAAATGTAACCTTAGGTAGATGTTTAGTAAAGATATCTACTAGCTATTCTTTAGTAGATACATGCTCTAGTGACACATCTTTGCTTTGCACTTTCTCTCTCAGGAAATGATACTTTAGCTCAATATGCTTTGTCCTAGCATGCAACACTAGGTTCTTAGAAATGTTTATAGCACTTGTGTTATCACAAAAAATTATTACCGGTTATGATATCTTCAACTTGAAACCTTCCCAAATGTGTGTCATCTAGATTTCTTGGGTACAATTCATATATGCTACAACATAGTCAGCTTTTGTTGTAGATTGAGAGATACAACTCTGTTTCTTGCTTCTCCAAGACACTAGTCTACCTCCAAGAATAAATGGTCCTCCGATTATACTCTTTATTGTCATCAACATTGTTTGCCCAATCTGCATCTGTATAGGCTTTTAAATCAAAGTTTCCTGCATATGGATACCATAATCCATAATCAATTGTGCCTTTCAGGTATCTAGAAATTCTTTTGGTTGCAACCATGTCTGACTCCTTCAAGATTTTTTGAAATCTAGAAACCAATGCTATTGCATGAGCAATGTTTGGTCTGTTGTGGACAAAATAATGTAGTTTACCTATCATGGACCTATACTCCTTTTCATCAACTAATGAAAAATCATCTTCCTTAGACAATTTACAACCTATAACCATTGGTGTTCCAACTAGTTTACAATCTCCCATTCCAAAAGTCCTCAACACTTCTTTCACATATTTGGACTATGTGATAAAATACCTTCCTTCATCTATTGGATTTGCAAACCTATGAATTTTTTTATCTCACCTACCAATGACATCTCAAACTCATTCTTCATTTCATTAGAAAAATCATGACACATATCATCATTTCCTCCAAAAATGATATCATCCACAAATACCTCATTTACCAGTATCTTATCTCCTTCTATCTTGAGATATATGTCACTGTCTTCATTGGTCCTTTGAAAACCTATCTTCACTAAGTGAGAGTGCAATCTTTCATACCATACTCTTGGTGCTTGCTTCAATCCATATAATTCCTTATGTAATTTGCACACCATATCCTTTTCTATAATTAAAGCATAACCATCTGGTTGTTCAATGTAGACTTCCTCTTCTAATATTCCATTTAGGAATGTTGACTTAAAATACATCTGATATACTTTCAATCCTTTGTATACTGCAAATGCGAGTAGAGTCCTTACTCCTTCCAATCTTGCTACTGGTGCAAATATCTCACAATAATCTTCACCTTCTTCTTGTGCATATCTTTTGCATACCAGTTTGGCTTTATTCCTAACCACAACTCCATCTTCATTTAGTTTTTTTTTGAATACCCATTTTGTACCTATTACATTCTTGTTCTCTAGTCTAGGTACCAATGAACAAGTATTGTTCTTCTCTATCTAGTCAAGTTCTTCTTCCATTGCCTTAATCGTGTCATCATTTGGAAAGGCTTCTTTTGCAGTTCTAGGCTCAATGGTGGAAATCATACATGACTTTTCTCTTAGCATTGTTCTAGTTGGCACACCTGCATTCCTGTCTCCAATAATCTAATCAGGTCTATGATTGAGTCTAACATACCTTGGAATAACATGATGTTTTTTTTCAGGTTCTTCATCTTTTGTTGGACCTTCCTATCCTAGTTGAACTGGGGCTTCAGTGTTCTATTCTCCAACTTTTGGCTTCACCAGTTCTGGTTCCAAAAATAGTGTGTAAGGTTCTTCTTCTTCCTTCTCCTTACTGGTTTCTTCTGATTTCTTTGGAAATTCATCAACTCAGACATTGACACTTTCAATGATCTTATTAGTCCAGTTGATGTAACACTTGTAAGCTTTGCTCTTGGTGGAGTAAAAATATGCCATCACTCTTGGCATCAAACTTACCAATATAATCACTTCTTTTGATAAAATATATGCTACCAAATTTTTTGAAGTAACTAACATTAGGTGATCTACCATACCAGTACTCATAGGGAGTTTTGTCCATACCTCTTTTTACCAATATCTGGTTCA
This sequence comes from Cryptomeria japonica, assembly GCF_030272615.1. Lineage (NCBI taxonomy): Eukaryota > Viridiplantae > Streptophyta > Pinopsida > Cupressales > Cupressaceae > Cryptomeria > Cryptomeria japonica. The sequence continues at coordinate 669,393,122 of NC_081411.1, read as the reverse complement.
TTGTGTAAACAACTATGCTGACAGCTTCTCTTCAGAATGTCTTGGCTACACCTCCTTGAATTAGCATAGTCCTAGCAGCTTCAATTATTGACTGATTGTTCCTTTCTGCAATACCATTCTATTGTGGTGTCCTAGGTGGAGAATGTTGCCTCTTAATTCCATTGTCTTCATAGTATCTAGTGAATTCCTCTGAAGTAAATTCACCACCTTGATCAATTCTTAAGCACTTAAGCTTTCCTCCAGTTTCATTTTCAGCTATCTCTGAATGCCTTAAACTTGCTAAATGCTTATGTCTTATCTTTCAAGAATGTGACCCACATCATCCTTGAGTAGTCATCAGTAAATATCATGAAGTGCTTATCACCTTGAATACTCCTAGTCCTCATTGGTCCACAAAGGTTGGTATGAACCAAATCTAGAAAATGTTCAGCTGGGAAATATTTTCTCTTGAAGGTTGAGGATGTCATTTTCCCTAACTGACATTCCTTGCACAAAGAATTCACCGGTTTGTCCAACTATGGAATCTTCTTACTGACTCTTATAATGTTATCAAAATTTACATGACAAAATCTCCAATGCCAAAGCCAACTATCTTCTACTTTTGCAATTAAACAACTATTGACTTCAAAATTTAAATGAAATAAGTTACCTCTAGTTTGTTTTTTGATTGCAATCATTTCACCTTTGCTTCCATAAATATTGTAGACTCCATTCTTTAATTCGAGTGGGTAACCTTTGTCATTGAGTTGAGCAACACTCAAAAGATTTTGTTTTAGTCCTTCAACCTAGTAGACATCATCTACACTGATTTTACCATTCAGAGAGATGGATCCTTTCCCTTTCACCATGTAGGGTGAGTCATTCCCAAATCTCACAGCACCTCCATCAAATTCCCTCAATGTAAGAAACTTACTCTGGTCACCAGTCATGAGGTGTGAACAACCACTATCTATAATCGAGTCATCTAAACTATCCATGTGATAGACCAATGCCTTCTGGTCTAATATCTCTTCTTTAATAGCAACAAAGACAATGTCCTTATTTTCATCTTCCTCAGATTCTTCATCAGTAATTCTTCCATCCACTGCAATGAGATAAATCTCTTTTACCTTTTCCTTTATACTTCCTATACTTCTCACGTTCTTGCTCATTATCTCCATTTGGACAGTTAGCACCAATATGTCCAATCCAGTTACATTCAAAACTCTTCAATCGTAATTTACCTTTGGGTAACTGCTTGGCCAACAATGTTTCAAGCTCAATCAAACTATCTTCATCATCTACCTCTCTCCTAGATCTAGACTCATGACTGTAACTCACTTCTCTACTTTTCCTTACTGGTGGGATTGTGATTAAGACTTTAAATGTAGATTTTGATCTCTCAACACTTCCATCAAAACCATTTAATTCAAATGCATGTAATTTACCAATGATAGATTCTAAAAGTTACCTTTGTCTTATCAATAGATTTGAGTTCCTGAATGGCTGCAGCTCAGATAGCATAGAGCGGTATAAGGGTTCTTAACACCTTGCTAACCATAGTAGTATCCTCCACTGTACCTCCAACACTTTTGATTTCTTCAACTATCTCCTTGATCTTCCGACCATACTATTGAATGTTTTCTCCTTCAACCAACCACATATCATCAAATTTACCTCTTAGATTCTCTTTCTTGGTAATCTTAACATGCTCATCATCGCTATAGATATCTTTCACTTTCTTCCATACTTCATATGCAGTCTCCAATCCATGAACAACAACATATTCTGAATTAGACAAGGAACAGATAATGGCCTCCAATGCTTGATTGTTCTCCTGCTGCTCCTTCTTTTGATCATATGTTAGAATCCCACTAGGCAAGTTATAATTAGTAACAACATGTTTCTGATATTGAATTCCTAAGCTCTTGATATAGATCATCATCCTATCACTCTAGATTCTATAGTTTTCCCTATTGAACTTCAAACCTTCTTTCTTCATCATGTTCTCCTAGAAATTTTCCTCAAGCTATTAGGATTAAACTCAAGAGGACCTAGATAGCTCTAATATCAATTGATAATATGATGAAACTATAAGGATCTGGTCAACTACTAAGAGAGGGGGGTTAATCAATAGATAGAAAATAAACTAAACTTTCACTAAACAAACTTTCAACTCAAAACCCAATCACTAAACTAATCGGTTTGGACATTGTATCAAATATTACAACTGCACTGTCAAACTTTACCGGTTGACCAAAACATCAGTGATACAATGCAACCAATCTAAAACTCAAATACCATTTAACATAAACATTAAACTGCTTCACTAATATCAATAATAGCACTTCAGATCATTTTCGGTCATCTAAACACATCTAAGTGGATTTACCAGTTATTCATATCAACCATATCAAAAACATGTCCACAAAATCATTCACCACTTGACACAATGATTTTTCACGTGGAAACCCAAATGGGAAAAACCACGGTGGGGATGAATACCCACAAGTATTTTGATCTCTTCTAAAGTTCACCCCATTACGAGCCAAGCCTTGTTAGAAGCTTATACAATAATGTCCTGTTAAGAACAGATCCAGTTAAGGACCACCCTATTAAGGGGTTGAATCAATACCCTATTAAAGGTAATACCCTGTTAGAGGTAACCTCAGTGGAGGATTTGAAATCCAAGCTAATGGATCACCTTATTAGAGGATTTCAACAAAAAGCCTGTTAAATCTTACCCTGTTAGGGGATTTAACTGTTCTAATGGTTAGAGAACAACAGGTTCTTTGCTGATCTGGAAATAGCACTTCCTTGCTTAATCAGATCCTTTTCTACTCCTATCTACCTTCACAACATTCTGTAGACACACCTTCTAGTTCGTAAACAATCACACTTAAAAAGAATTTTCCAACACAACATTGAAATAAATCATCAATCTTATAAGAAAATACAATAGGTTGATAACACAACACAAAACCTACAAATCTTATAGAGATTACAAACATATCAGTTCAATCTTGACCATTAGATTACATAGAAATCAACTACATATTATTCTAGACAAATTCAACCACTCCTAGATCACCACACATTAGATCCTATAGCTCATCACATGTTTTTTACTTCATGCTATGATTTTGATCATTCCCAAGATAAATAGTTATCTATATACGCCAAATCCACTTCAAAACTCATCACGTGCATCATGCTTATGTGATATCTTCATCTCTGATCATCATTCGGTCATAGATCATCACAAATTATTCTCCAAGCTCCATCGATTTGGGTTCTTCTTATCAACTGGTTAGGGTTACTAGTTGATCTCTCTGCTTCAATAATAATATTGACTGCCTTCACTACTTTACTACTGGTTGGTTTATTGCATCATTACCAGTTGCAATACATCTTCATTACTGGTTACTATTGACATCAATGATAACACTATACTTTATTAATGCAATCTTCATGCAATGCCAACATATATCACCTATATATACAAATAATCAACTTTCACAACAAGGTCGGCTAAACCCTCACCTCATAATTATAAACTAATATCACACAATATAAAGATCAACCACCAGGCCAATATAATTATTTACATGACATAACATGTACCTAAATCAAATTCCCAAACTCTCAACACCACCGAAAATCACACCAAGATCAACTACAACACGCTACACCACCAGAAATACCGCATAACATGAATATTACCACTGGATCATAGAAACCACCAAAAATAGCACAAAAATAAATGTGGATCACCAGAAAAAATAGGACATGACTAGGAAACACCAACAAGCATGTTAGAATCGTCATAAATGGCTGCACTAACACCACTTATCAAATCTTCATCTACCAACGTCTGAAAGCTCAAGAACACAACCATTCAACAATGGTTACAAAGAAAGATAAATTGTGGGGTACCAAATCACAAACCATCTAAAATGAATATACACAAGACCATTCCAAATAATCTCCCAAAATCTCAGCTCAAGATTAGATCACACCAGAATATACCAAAGGAAATATCGAGCTTTGCAAAGCACCAAGACTGCAAAACTGGATCATAAGATCTTCTTAATTTGTAATCACTGGAACAAATCATAAGAATATGTTGACATCAATGACAAACAATATCCAACATTCTCTTAAAAATCCACTTAGCCACTAATCCTTTCTTCTAGAATAATCTAACCTCTTCCAATTTAGCCTAGTACCCTTCTAATCATTTGTACATTCCTTAAGAAGTAGTCACTTCTCAAAAATATGCAAACTCTTCATAAAGTATTAAAAGTTGTATTTCCTCAACAAAATAACCTACAAAGGCTTCCAAAACTTTTAAGGCTCTTACATAACCATTAATGGTTAACTCACCATTGACCCTTGGTTAGAGAATACTTGTCTAACCCATCCATCCTTTTAACTCATGGGTCTCTTCAAGCATTCATTTCTTTGACCATGGTTATCCTTTAACCCTTGCACAAGAGTTTATCCTTTAGATAAAAGCTTTATCCATTATCTCAACCCTAACCAAACCCCCTAGGGTAACCATCATTTCTTCTCAAACATTTAATGCCTCTTCTCTTTTCTCTCAAGCCTTCTCATGTTGACAATTGTCACCATTTCATTGGTGAAAATTGTAAAAATGGATTGAGGATCACAAAATTCTCAAGCAATCATAACCCTTGTAAAGATTATTCAATCTTGACCATCCAATTGCCCATTTCTTCTATAAATAGGACTCATTCCTTCATTATCAAGGTCACCACTTCTTAGTCTTAGAATCTACATTTTGTCTCTCTTTGTTTATCTCATGAGCTTAGGCATTTAGAAACATTTTTATCAATAGCATATCATTAGCATAACATATCATGTTATCATAATATCTCTTTATCAATAGCATAATCTTGTTGATCCTGGTTGCATAGGCATATAGATCATTTTATCATATATATAACTTGTTCTTTGAGTTGTCATTCTAAGGATTAAATGATTTAAATAATCCTTGAAGATAGAGGATAATGGGACTCTTTTGAAGGATTGGCTTGTTTAATTAGTTTACCAAGCTATTCCTTATATCTAATGTTTCATTGGTATGTTAGTTTCTTATTTTTATAATTGAGTGACTGACCCACTAATCTAGCATACATTTTTAATTGTTTTTCACGCGGGTTGGAGGCACTTTTCAAAAAGAATATCGGATTAGTGCATAGGTGCAAAAGTATAGTGCATACAATAGATATTCCAGTGCATCTAACCTCTACTATAATGCATATGAAGGCTATAGTAACACATCTACACTTGTTTCTATTGCATAGAGGATCATTCCAATCTAATATGTCTAACTTTTTCTTAGCACATAGAATCATCAGTATAGCACATACCTGCCCTAGAGTAGCACATCTGCTTTGGAAAGTAACACATTTGTTCCCTCTTTTGGCACATGTGATTTATTTTCTAGCACATCAGTTATAGACCAAAAGTAAATTTCTGTAACACAAAGGAAATTCTAGGCTTGTAAGCCCACAATCTTGGCTAATATTTTCAAAGGTTTTTGCAGGTTCTAATCTATGTTGCAGGTCTAGAGGAGTTAGAATAGTTTTTTTTCAAAGTTTTCTTTTTGAGAATTAAAAAAAATTCACTTTTCATTTTTCAAAAGTTCCTAAAAAGAATCACACATTTCTTTTAGTGTTCCCTAAAAAGAATTTTATTTGTGTTTTGGTGCTTAAAAGGAATCTCATCATTCTTTTCTTGCAAAGGTAAAAAGAACCACAAAACAAACCCTTATTTTCTTGCAAGATAAATTCGCACTTATCATTGGTACAAAGTAAAAAGAACAAAACAAATTTCTTTTCATTACAAAGTGGTAAAAATAACACTTCACACTTTGTTTTTTTTGCAAGGTAAAAAGAACAAGACATTTTTCCAATAGTTTAAAGTTCTTGTTTTCTCAAAAAAGTTCATAATTGCAATCTTTCATTCGTGATTTTTGTTTTGTTGACTAGGTTTTGTTTCCAAAAATATTTTCAAAGTTCATAAATTATTATTTTTTTGCTTAAAAAGAACAACTCATAATTGATATCTGGGATAAAAGGAACACCATATCTGTTGGAGAAACATCTCCAAATTAAATTTGGATCACATTGCGATGTTGACATAAAAATAAATCTTGTCTATTGTGTTTTGAAAATGATAGGTATATTCTCTCCCCTTATTTGGGTGATCAAAAAGCCAAACTCACTTTATTTTAGTTCTTGCAAATAAGATACAACCTTTAGCAGGCCTGCCCTCCTGAGAAGCCTATAAGGCCGATGAGAGGGGAACAACCTAAGTGGGGAATGGTTAACACCAAGTATTCCAACCCACTATAATCAAATGTGGATGTGATGAAAATCATGTCCAATGGTTTTGCACATTGATTAGCCTTCCCCTAGTATCCTCATGATATGTAAAGCCTTTTTTCTAAAGGTTGGGAAGCCTCCCCAGGGAGTTTATCACCAAAGACTGAATGAAAGCCTTACTAAAAATATTTAAGAGTAGAATCTTTATTGAGTTAGTTATCCAAAAATTTCTAATATCATAGTGCAAGGGTGGGGAAAAATCCATCCCCAAACACTCAACATACATCTCCCAAGAAAACGATCCAATTGAGAAGCAATTGTCTTTGGTTCAACTTCTGGAAAAAGGTAAAAAAAATAGGCACACTTTAGGGTGTGACAAGTTTGCTTGAGCTGAAGGAGTATCAAGATATGAGCTATTGATATTATTAATGACCCTTGAGATCAAAGATTTTGATTGATGTGTCTTCTTGTTCCAAACCAGTGAAAACAAAAGGTGATTTGAAAAGATCCTTAAGAACATACACTTCATGTTTCGATTAGAGACAAATCTGCCACTATGTTAACAAGTATTTGTTGTGTTCTTGTTAGATATCATAAAAACATTTTGCTTAAAATCCAATAAATAAAAAATCACATCAAAAATTAAAAAAAAATCAAGAAATCCAATAGATTGTCATATTTGACCATTTCTATGGCACATTTGAGTATTTCTCTAGTGCATATGATGTTTTTGTTGGTGCATTTAACATAGCTTTTAGCACCTTTGATCAATGTACTAGCACATTCAACATCCTAAGTGGCACATTCAACAAAGGTTTTAGTGCACTTATTTTGGCACATTTGAGACAGTGGACACTTCTAGGCATAATTTGAAATTCCAAAAATGGATACAAATACCCTTTTAGGTTCTATTTCAGATTCAACTGTCATAGACAAGCTTTCTTTAAAACTAGAGTGATCTTAACTATTGATCTAAGTAAACCTTCCAACAATATCAAAATAAAATACCCAACTTATTTATTCTAGTTAGTCAAATTAAGTTTCCATATCAGGATTGATCATCCTCCATTAGGAAACTTTATTAATCATTTGGCACACTTAGTCATATCAATAGGAAAGCATCAAATCTCCTATTTTGACTTAGCTTGAGTCAATCAAACAAAGTATCTATTAGCAAAAAAAGACTATCAAAACAAACCTCAACTTTGATCACTTGTATGACCATCCATCGTCACTTAAAGAGGAAGAAGCTTAGTCTAAAGATTGACTTAAAGAGAAAGAATCTTAGTCAAAAGAAAATATTGAAGAGGAGGAAATTTCTCTACATAAACCACAAAATATTGCTAAAAAGTAGCACATTCCTACACCGATTCCATAATTATTCACATTTTTTGTGGAACTGAATTTGCCGAAGAGTTTCTAAAAACTCATGCTTTTGAACAAAGATCTGCATTATCACAACATCTCAATAGAGGAGGAAATATCAACTTGGCTTATTTTCCTCAATAATTAATCACCTATTGAGTTGAAAAATAATCCATCACATGTCAGTTTTAACTTGATCTCAAAAGCATAAAGAGTAGGAAATACAATCACAATCGATAATGAGATGTAGAGGAACAAACCCCTTTTACATGTATCTAGATGCTAGTGAAAATGAAATAATTAAGGACCTAATTAAAGAGGGTCAACCAAACCCCGGTTTCCAAAAACTCATGCAGAAACTCATAGAATCTGACAAGGAAAATTACTTTCTCATGCTAGCAAGAAAAGGCATTAAGATTCTTGTGGATTTTGATATGGACCAGCTAACACAACAACACAATGAAACAAGAGAAGAACCAAGAACACACAACTATAATACCAATGACCATGATAATAATGATGATCCAAGGAATAATGCTAATGAGCCATTGAACACCTTAACACAAAATATCCAAGATCTTCAACTACAAAGTCAAGACATGCAAAGGGGAACAACAAGGAGATATACCTTAGAAGACATTTTCCCCTATCCATTTGATCGAACTATAAACATGATACCATTTCCACCAAATTATGAAACTCTAAGGTACGACAAATACAATGGAGAAATTGACCCACAAGATCATGTGAGAAAATTTTGCACTATTAGTCTGGAATTTATGATTAATGAGACTTAATGATATTGTTTCTAAGAAGTTTAGGTGGACTAAGCGTGGAATGGTTCTCAAATCTCCCCTAAGGTATTAGGATATTCAATGAGATAGTAGATAAATTTGTGTCTCAATACTCATATAACATTCAACATGAGGTCAACATGCTTGACTTATGCAATACAAAATAGAAAAAGGTTGAACCCTTCCTTACCTTCTTGCAAAGGTGGTGAAGATTATTTTCTAGGTATCCTCATCCTGTACCAGAAATGGAAAATATGGACATTTCATTAATACTTTAAATGATGACATGTGTTATTAGCTCAAATTAAAATGTTTGCCAACTTTTCAAAAGATGGTCAAGAATGGTCTCAAAATTGAGGAGGTTTTAGTCAAAAAGGGAGTATTGAAACTCTACAAAGAAGGAACCAATTCTTCCAAAAATTACAATAATTTTAATAACAATAACAAATCCAAATTCTAGACACATAACAAGAACATGGTTAATGATGGCGTAGTATATGCCCATAACCTAAAATCCAGGCAACCAGTCTTGAACTTATTAATAAATACTACACCTAGAAACAATCCAAAAAACAAACCCAAACCAACCCATACTCCATATCGAAGGAAGTTTACACTTTTAGGGAAATCACTCAAGTCAACATTCAGAGAGCTCCTAGCAAACAAACTCATAACATTGTCTGACACATGAGATTTTAAACCACAAGTCAAACCATCATGGTGGAATGACACACATCATTGTGAATATCATAGAAGTAAAGGTCACAAAACTAATGACTGCCAAAGATTGAAAAACTTAGTGCAATATCTACTTGACAAAGGTGATATAATGGTAGAGGGACATAAAACAAATGATGATCAATGACACATTTAAAAATCCTCTCCCAAATTATCAAAAGGGAGAACCATCAAATGACAAAGGAAAGAAAGTGAATTATATCTATGATAATGTTATCAATCACATTTCACATCAGATAACCAAGTAAATATCATCAAGATCAAAGATAAACAAGAACACACACCTGTCAACGTAACCACATGAGCTTAATCCAAGTTTGTATTAAAAGGAAGCACATCAAAAAAATTGCTCAGTCAAATCAATACAACTTGGTAGATCACTTACAAAAGACATTGACCCATATATAAATACTCGAGGTTCTAAAAATCTCACTGGGGCACAAAGACATTTTAGAAAGGGCTCTTGTAGACACTACAATATCAACCAATTTGGATATTGATCGATTCCAAGCCACGTTGGGACATTTAACTATGCCTCACACTTTGTCATTTTTTAAGCATGATGATATCTCTTTGAGTCATCCACATAACACTCCCCTCCATATTGAAGTTCTAGTCTACAAACATCGAATCAAATGCATACTAATAGATGGAGGAGTTGGCCTAAATATATGTACCTTAAATCTTACCCATGCATTAGGTTTCTTCGAAGAAGCTATTGATCCCAAAAGAAATATAACCATCAAAGCATATGATGATGAAGAGAGACCCTTAGAAGGACTAGTGGTCTTACCCATCAGAGTGGGACCAATTCAAAAGGATACCCTTTGCCAAGTCTTTGACATAGACTTGACCTACAACATACTATTGGGTGGACCTTGGATCCATGAAATGAAGGTGGTACCATCCACATACCACCAATGTGTGAAATTCCCCTATAATGGACAAGAAATATCACAACATACTATTTTTTGAAATTTGGGAATCAAAATTTGGCTAATAAGTTCAACTTTTAAGGTGACCTGAATTGCCATATTTTTACAAATTTTTATTTTAATGTTATTTAAATCGCCAAAAAAATATTTCATTAATTTTTTTGACTGAAAGATTCACCAAAATATTCGATATATGATTGGATCCAATTCACCAACATTCTATAATTTATTGTAGAAATCTAAATTAATTCGCCAATAATATATCATAATTATTAGTTACTTTAGGGTGGTATCAATAATCTTTAGTTGCCACCATTGATTTAAAATTTAATCTAATGACCTTCATTGTACTCCATGAGATAAATTATACCTACAAGTTGCAATTCTTGTGGAGTTCAAAATTGCTTTTGAATTGTTGACCTCAATGAAAACCAATTGTCTAAAATCTATTTTTTGCCCCATGTGTATTAAAAATTGTTGGTACATTTTATCTCACAAAATACAAAGAGGGATATTGAATTATTTTAAGTCAATGGTAGAAACTAAATAATATAGAGTCTACCCCTTGAATTTATTGATGATTTCCACCTTCAAGCCTTTACTTTTCTATAAAAAATATTTTTTTAAATGAAAGGATTTGCAATAGTAATTATTGTGTACTCTTATTATTTTTCAAGATTCACAATATTTTCTAAAAAAAGAAAAAAATTATATAAAAAATTCACTAATAAAATTAATTTTTTTAAAAAAAAGGAAATATTTGCCAATCAAAAATATTATAACAATTTTTAAAAATTAAACATTCGCCAACATTTTATACAATTTTTTGATAGGTAGTTTCTTAAAGTTATCACTGCTTTCCAATATTGCAACAATCTCAAGGCAACTCAGAATGTCCTTGTACCACACAAATAAAAAGCTCTTGATTCTACGTCATCAAGTAGTGAAACCCAACTCAAAACTTTATCAATAGATTTTGAGAAAAAAGTCCAGTTAAAAGATAAAGGTATGGGAGAATATTCTTTTGAACCATCCTTATGTCTATCAAAATTGCCAGTTTCACCAAGATCTCATGGACAACCATCGACATCCAAACACAAATCTTCATAGCCCATCAAACTCTTTAGGGGAACGTTTTGTTCAAGCAGGAACCCTAGTTGATGAAACAAAGGATAAGGATGTACTCAATTGGCTCTACAAAGATTAGGAGCAATGTAAACAGTTGTTCTTAACATCAAAGTACCTACAAAACAATATGGTAAAGGTTTTGAAATCATTGAAAATATGGGATATGATGGTTATGGTCCTATTGGAAAATGAAAAGAAGGAATTCTAGAACCCATACATATTCCTACTCAAAGTGCAAAAGACAAATAAGGACTTGGTTTTGGTCAGGACATTCGAGTTCACATGCAAGAAACAAAAATAATGCACAAACAACAAGAACAAGAAGCAGATCAACAACAACCAAATGAAATAATATACAAATAAGAAGAAGAAGAAGCAGTCCATAAAACAACAACAAGAGGAATATGAATAGAAGCAAGAAGAACTTGTTATCAAAAGGAGGAAGCTACTCAAAATCTCTATGAGAAAATCCATAATCTATAAGCCAATTCTAAAATAGACTCAAATGAGTGGGAATGGGATTCTTATTCTAAGGAAACTTGTGGCATTGATATAGATGCGGTTCATACATATTCCTTGGTTGTTGGCATTGTGTTGTCATTGATGTCAATTGATATAGGATGACAATCAATATGGGAGATATATGTGCAGTACTGTCACTGATACATACTAGATGTGATATTTTTTGATGTCACCTAGCTTTGCAAGTCATCGATAAAAGAGATAATGTTACCTATCATAATAGCCATTGGAGTCACCGGTACATAGGTTAGTGTTTGACTTGTGCTAAAGATATGGAATGGAGACCGGTTTGATATAACAACTAGTAAATGATGACATCTGCAAGTGGGAAAGATGTTGACATGTTGATTGTGATGAAGAGGGGGAATGTTATCAAGAATCACATCAACATTGGAGGAGAAGTATGTATAGGTCATCAGTATGCTACTGGATGTCAATCTGTAGGACTCCCACTAGATGAAGAGAAGACTCACAATGAGTGTGCCCAAACTAGATAACATGTGCATGTTTGAAGATATACTGCTCAAACAGGGAAGCCACATTGGTGTAATGTAGGATGCAGATGACATGGATCCACTCCCACCGATAAGTGGAGCATATCTCCTATTATGCAAGGGGTACATCATAGTTCTCCAAGATAAGACAAAAGAGTTAAAGGAAGGTGATTGAAGGGTCACACCAGATCTACCGGTGAATCACAAATATATCTCAAGTGCATGAAATCAAAGATATGAACTGAACCGACAAAGAAGGCATGATGCGTTACTAGGATAGATTAAGAGTGAGGGGTTTGTCACTTAGACAAATGAGTCTGCCACCTTGACAAACCAACTAAAAGAATAATCGGTCAAATAATGAAGAAGGAATTGCTATAGATGCAGATTAATTAAGTTTGATGTCACTGGTTTGCATGGTATCTTACCAGTTTACATGCAGAAGATACTACCATATAGAGGAAAATTGGTATGGTGACAAAGTGCATATGCAGAGGGCTCCCATACGTTGAAGATGTGCATGAGGAAGGTTAGCAAGTGTGCTGATCGGTTAGGGTATAACTAGTAGGGTTAGTGAACCAGTAGATGAAATTGGTTGTGTATTGGTCAGTGACAGAGTCCAAAATGACATAGAGGCATGAGCTAAGGTGGACACCGACAAAGTGGCCACGTGGAGTTGAAGTGGGAAGAATGCATGCATAGGTCAACGTGGTGTGTTGGTGAAGTGTCTATTGGCGAGGTAGATTGTGGCAGGTCGATATTTATGTTGGTTGCATGATTCATGGGATGTGTAGAAGAGGTTTGTTGCTCGAGGTCAAATGGACAATAGAGATCCTGAACAAACTGATTGAGAAGATCAAAGTAGGCAAAGCGAACTGCCAAACCATTCTTGGTGATCGACCAAGAGATTAGCTAATAGATTAAATGCAGATTGCTAAATATAGAAGGCATGTTCTAGAATGCATGACAATGGTGGTGCTGATTAATGAGTTGCAGGTCATCAATCAATGAGATCTGATTGGATTTGGTTTTCCTCAAGATCGATGAAGAAACCCTAACCGCCTAAAGTTTGAATTGGTTTTTGGTGTGAAGACTTGTTTATAAATATGCAAGTCAAAAATTGATGAAAGGGGCTATTGTTGTAGGTGAAGATAATCATTCAGTCAAGTTCCCAATGTTGATCAGAGAAGAGAGTGAGTGTGTAAGAGAGAGAATCAAGTTGAAGAGTTCAACCGATAAGAGTGAGCCAATCAGTTAAAGGGTTTAGCAGAGGTTTAACCGATAAGACCAGAGCAACCAGCAAACTGAAAGAGTGCATCAATGAAGACAATCAGTAGTGGTAGAACTAGCAGGGAGGAAGCAGAGAGTGAAGTGGTGAAGAGTGAGCATTTGAAGAGATCAGACAGGCACAAAATAGAGCTGAGATAAATTAGTAAGCTGAGTAACTAGTAGTGAAGTGTAGAGTCTATCAGATGAACACCCAATAGAGCCTAAGTTGGCAAGAGAGCAACAGACAAAAAAGGCCAACTGTGAGTGAGACTGAGTGAGAACTATCAGAAATAAGAGTAGAGGGTAATCGGTAGAGAAGAGTAAACTGGTAGAGAGATTATTTTCACTGGTTGCAAGACTCACTTGTAACCAGACTATTACTTTTGTATCTGATGATATTGATTATAAATCACTAATTTGTTGCTTGGAGTAGGGGTTGTAGCTCCTTTGGGTTGGTGCCTATAAACAGAAGGTGGTGGTTCTCTTTGGGTTGGTGCCCTAAATCAGGAGTGGTGCTCCTTGGGTTGGTGCCCTAAATGTTGTAACCGAATTTTTTCATTGTGAGGTTGGATTGGAGAAGTAGACTTCAAAAAAATTTCTCACCAAGTTTTTTCCCATGTTGGGTTTTCCTCATACATCAAGTGTTATGCGATGTTCCTTTTATGTGTGGTTGCATTTGTGTCATCCTTTTATCTAACCGGTATGTATGCTTTATGTTAGATCTACTAATCGATATATACACATATGCTTTAAAAGTAGAAGAGTTTGGAAACCACTAATTCACCCCCCCTCTCAGTGGTATCTTGTGTCCAACAATTGGTATCAGAGCCTAGATTCTTGATTGATAAGCTTTCTCCAGCTTGGGTAGATTCTAGTATAAGGACACAAAGGGTTATTTTGAGTCAATCTTTGTTCCCATGTTTAATGGGTCTAACTATTCCATTCAGTGTTACAAAATCTAAGTCTACCTGTCCTCATTAGGGTATGATATCTGAATGTCTATTGTAAATGGCCGCCCTAGTAAAGTCAGTCCTCCCACAGATTCAGATGCAAAAAGAAGAAACTAGTGCAATGATATAGCAATGAAGGCTATACTCTATGGGCTCTCAGGTGATGTTTCTTCAAAGGTTGATAAGTGTGGGTCTGCTAAGAGCTTGTGGGACAAATTGAAGAAACTCTATGGTAATAAGCCTACCACTGCTGGATCAGATTGTGAAAGCAAGAAGAACAATGCAACAAATACATGTGTAGGTGAAGAAGCCAGACTAGTCAGCAATTGTAGTAATGAAGATGAAGAAACTCATATCTTCATGGCCCAAGAGATAGAAAGTGAGGAGCACACATCTGAAAGTGATAAGGCAAATAGATCCCACCAGAAAGATGTGTTTGGTAGTGATAGTGAAGGTGAAGAAGAAGAAGAAGCAAAAGTTGATCTTGAAGGAGAACTTGTAAGTGCACTCGAAGAACTTAGTAGAGTGAGGAATGAGTACAAGTTATTCAAGAATGCTGCAATTGTGGAGCAGAACTAGTTGATCAGATGCATTGAAGAGTTTGAGAAATGTGTCTCAGAATTAAAGAATCAACAAGGAGACACCAAGGTGTGCCGATGTAATGATCTAGCATCTAAGCTAGAAGTTAAGGATAAAGAATATCAACAACTGGTAGGAGAAATGGAGATTCTCCAAAATGACCTTGAGAAATGTCAGGATGAGCTGAAGGTAAGAATCTGATTTGATGGCAGTAGTCATGCCTTGGACAAAATGTTGAAAAATAAAAAGCATGTCAATGATACCAGTGGATTAGGAAGTGGTGCCGGTTACCAGCAAGAATGTCCCCCACAATGACATTCTATTTGTCTCCTCAAATCAAGATAACATGGGTCATACCTTCATAGTTAGAGATGCTCTTAAGAAGAAGGTTGATCTAACCACAACTGGTGAAGACATGCAAACAAGGATGAAGACCGGTGCTACAAGAAGGAGAAGGGAAGATGGGAGAAGGCAGCTTCATTGGAAGCAAGAACATGAGAAGATAGCAAAGAAGACTTCCTGTATCGATATAGGAAAAGGAAATGCTACCACCCACAAGTCAAGGAAAGTGTTGAAGAAGAAGGGATCAGATGAAAGAAATACAAAGAATGGACAACCTAGGGTCCATCCTCGAAGAAGTAGAAATGGAGATGCCAAACCGGTAAGATCTCCCCATGCATGGCAGAATACGTTTGTAATTTATAAATCTTTCTTCTTGGGTTATTGCTTTGCATGTAATGGTTATGGCCATAGGGCAGAAGAATGTAGAAAGGGGTCTAGAAGGAACAATCTAGGATCTCATAGACATCATGCATATGAGAAAAATGTATCAAGGAGTAGAAACATGCATATTTCCTTTCCTAGTTATACAAATATTGTTTGCTATAACTATAATAGATCTGGCCACAAAAGTGATGAATGCAAGAAGAAGAACTCACAGTTCTATGATAACTAGAGCAACAATCATGCTCAGTGTAGAGGTAGTTATAGAATAAATGAGCAACAAAGATATGAATGGAACATGATGAGAAGCGTTCCTGTACATGCAAGGAATCCATGGAGACTGACAGTTGTCTACACTAGTATAATCAGAACAAGGAGTGTAAACTGGTTTAATAGGAGATCCCCCATTTACTCCTATGACATGGAGGTTGTGGTCTATTACAATAATGTTTGTAGTACAAGTGAAAATCAGCAAAAGAAGGTAACATCTTCTCCTAAGACTAAAATTGGGAAGAAGAATGAGACCATGCAGGTATGGAGGAAGAAGCAAGAAGATGCAACCATGGACTAGTACTGTGCATTCAATGCATAGGTGACATCTCATAAGGCTTAAAGGGGATGAATCACCTTAGGGGGAGTAGTACACTAACCTTATCATTCACCCCGTTAGTAGAAGAGGACATATGGAGGAACAAGCTAATGCTGACATGAAGGAAGGAAATGAGAAGATAAGTGTGTGTAGTGCTTGCCTTGGCTACACACCTATAGATGAAAGATGGATCACTATTGCATGTGTTAATGCTTCCAAAATTTGCAATTGGGATCAAATGAAAATTGACACAAGAAGGTAGCAGTTACAAGAAGGTGCTCTAGTAATGATGATGGGCTAGTACAAGAAAATGGTATGTGCGGGATGTTACCGGTATGGATGCTAATAGGTACTTGTAGGTTATGTAAGACAATGAGGATTGAGATCATTGCATTAGCCTTGGTAGCATGGAATGATGAGTTTATGTCTCAGGTGGTATTGGAGATGACCTAAATGATAAATGTTATCTTGATTGTTGATTATGTATGCATGCATCCTTTGTGGGCTAACCAATTTAATTCATGGCATTATGATGATATTGTATGGTATTGTGTACATCCATGATCATGTCATATGCTATGGAGGAAATTGTGGAGATGATAGATCATTAGATTGTTCACATATGCACAACTCAATTGGTATATGTTGAATATTGGAGCTCCGATTTTGGACCTGACCGACAATGTGGACCTGAGATGCATGACTCAGGGGGCGTTGACAACCATATTTTTCTGACTAGTATCAGACTTGCTGAACATAGAGGGTGTGCAAATGTCTATGGCTATATAGGTATGTTTGTGCCTTTGGAGGTATCCAGGATTGTGAGATATTTCAATGCCTATTCAATTGAAATCACAATTGGACCACCGAGAGTGTTGCTTGCAAAGAGGGAGAGTTACTTGCACAAGAGAACATGCATTTGGTATCAGAGAAGATACATTTGGTATCAATGTTAGCCTCAACACTTGATATCAGCATTATGGGGTCACAATGGCTTCTGCATATCAAAGGGAGATGATGCAAGTTGACCGATAGGTATGTTGTGTTCACTGACACATGTTCCTTCAATTGGTTTTAGACTTGTATATGCGTGTGTTTTTGGTTTGAATATATACTTGGTTGCTAAGAAATCGATGTCAGTTGATGTCCGAGCCCTTCATCTCAAATGTTGTGATTTGAGAGGATAGAAATCGATGTCAGTTGATGTCCGAGCCCTTCATCTCAAATGTTGTGATTTGAGAGGATACAAAGTATGAAGGTTAAAGGAGAAGATGCATCTAGTAGAGAAAAAGGGGAGAAAAATCTTTGTCAATGCCTGGTAGACACAAGGAGGAGAGAAACCTTGAAAGTTCCCATTGCCATTGTTGTCAAAGGGGGAGAAAGATTCTATAATATGCGAAATACTACATGTGTTGACATCAATGCCATATATGGACAGGAGACTGGTATGATATAACAACCAGTAAATTATGGCATTTATAAGTGGGCAAGATGTTGAGTTGTTGATTGTGATGAAGAGGGAAAATTCTATCAAGAAGCACATCAACACCAGAGGAGAAGTATGTACAGGTCACCGATATGCTATTGGATGTCAATATGCAGAACTCCCAATGGATGAAGAGAAGACTGATAGTGAGTGTGGCCAAACTGGATCACATGTGCCTATTTGAAGTTATGTTGCTCAAAAAGGGAAGCCATATTGGTGTAATGCAAGATGCAGATGACATGGATCCACTCCCACCGGTAAGTGGAGCTTATCTCCTATTATGCAAGGGGTGCATCATAGTTCTCTAAGATAAGACATAAGAGTTAAAGGCAAGTGATTGAAGGCTCACACCGGATCTACTAGTGAATAAAAAAGATGTCTCAAGTGCATGAAATCAAAGATATGTACTGAAATGACAGAGAAGGCATGATGGGTTACTGGGACACATGAAGAGTAAGGGGTTTGTCACTTAGACAAACAAGTCTGCCACCTTTAGAAATTGGCTAAGAGAAGAACCAGTCAAATAATGAGGAAGGTATTGTTGCAAATGCAGATAAATAAAGTTTGATGGACCACCGATGTGCATCGTATCTTACCAGTTTACATGAAAAAGATACTACTAGTATAGAGGACAACCGATATGGTGACAAAGTGAAAATGCAAAGAGCTCCCATCTATTGAAGATGTGCATGAGGAAGGTTGGCAAGTGTCCTGATCGATTAGGGTATAACCAGCATGGGTAGTGAACTGATAGATGAACTCAGTTGTGTGTTGTTCAGTGATAGAGTCCAAACTAACATGGAGGCCTGAGCTGAGGTGAACACCAAAAAAGTGGCCACGTGGAGTTGAAGTGGCAAACATGCATGCATAGGTCAGTGTGGTGTGTCGGCCAAGTGTCTGTTGGTGAGGTAGATGGTGAAAAGTCAACATTTATGTCGACTATGTGATTCATGGGATGTGTAGTAGAGGTTTGCAGCTCAAGGTCAAATAGACAACAAAGATTGAGGATAGACTGATTGAGCATATCAAAGTAGGTGAAGGGAACCGTAAAACCATTCTTGGTGATCAACCAAGAGATCAGCTGACAGATTAAATGTAAATTGCTAGATATAGAATGTGTGTTTTGGAAGACACAATAATGGTGGTGCTGATTGATGAGTTGTAGGTCATCAATCAAAGAGATCTGATTGGATTTGTTTTTACTCGAGGTCGATGAAGAAACCCTAATGCCTGAAGTTTGAATTGGTTTTTGGTAGGAAGAATTTCTTTATAAATATGTAAGCCAAAATCAATGAAAGGGGTTGCTTTTGCATGAGAGAGTGAATAAGTAAAGAGAATCATTCAGTCAAGTTCTCAACGTCAATCAGAGAAGAGACTGAGTGTGTAAGAGAGAGAATCGGGTTGAAGAGTTCAACCGACAAGAGTGAGGCAATCAGTGAAAGGGTTTAGCAGAGTTTTAACCGATAAGGCCAGAGCAATCGATAAACTAAAAGAGTGCATCAGTGAAGATAAATGGTAGTGGTAGAACTAGGAGGGAGGCAACTAAGAGTGAAGTGGTGAAGAGTGATTGTTTGAAGAGATTGGGCAGACAAATAATAGAGCTGAGATAAACCGGTAAGCTGAGTAACCCGTACTCAAGTGCAGAGTCTATCAGATGAACAACCAATAGAGCCTAGGTTGGCAAGAGACCAATAGAGACAAAAGGTGGAAGTTGTGAATGAGACTAAGTGAGAAACGACAAAAAGAAGAGTAGAGGGTAACCGATAGAGAAGAGTATACCGATAGAGAGATTATTTTCAGTGGTTGTAAGACTCACTTGTAATTAGACTATTACTTTTGTATCTAATGATATTCATTGTAAATCACTGAGTTGTTGCTCAGTGCAGGGGTTGTAGCTCCTTTGGTTTGGTTTCCATAAAGAGTAGGGGTTGGTGCTCTAAATCAGGAGCGGTGCTCCTTGGGTTGGTTCCCTAAATGTTGTAATTGAATATTTTCATTGTGAGGCTGGATTGGAGTAATAGACTTCAACAACATTTCTCACCAAGGTTTTTCCCATGTTGGGTTTTCCTCATACATCAGGTGTTATGTGATGTTCCTTTTATGTGTGGTTGCATTTGTGTCATCTTTTCATCTAACCAATCTATGTGCTTTATGTTAGATCTACTAAATAGTATATACACATAGGATTTAAAAGTAGAAGTGTTTGGAAACCACTTATTCACCCCCCTTCTCATTGGCATCTTGTGTCCAACATTGGCACCTTATGAAGGACAAAGCTCAGGATCTAGACAATTTGAATTTGGATCACAACCTATCGATGGCTCTAGTGAAGAACACCAGACTCCAAGAGAGATAGACAATACTGAGGAGAGTATTATCATAAACCTTGACTTTTCTATCACAAACCTTGATAATATATCTATCATGACCCTCACTACTTTATATCTTAACCCACCTAATGATCCCTTACAATTAATACATCCTCAACTTGTTGACTGGGAACAAGCAAAACCACTTAGTATACCTATCTTCCAAGATAATGAAGCCATTATCCATTACCTTTGTTTAGTAAATCCAGAAACATGTTCCACCAATGAATCTCATAACAAAGCTCTCAACCAAGGGAGTGCTAAGTCTCTTAGTCACAAAATGAATAAAGCAAAAAATTGATCTAATGGTGAAAACCATTCAATGATAGTATTAGATCATAAAAAAGTAAAAAGAATTGGCATGTCCAATGGTGAAAACCTCTCTAAAGCATTGGCATATGAGAGACTTAACACTCTTCTAGAACATTATCAAGAGAGATCACCAATATTGATTGAATCATCACAATCAATCAACATCAACACCGAAGAGGTAGCAAAGACCTAATTTCACTAAGTTCTTCAAAGAAAATCAAATCAATTTCACTTGGTCCTACACAAATATGCCAGGGATAGATCCAAATTTGATCATACACCACCTATCCATAGCTCCCTGAGCTAAGCCAGTAAAGAAAAAACTACAAAAGATGAATCCACATGTTGTGCTTGGTAAAAACATTACTAAAGAAACTACTAGATGTGGGATTCATCAGGCCAATCAACAATGGAGAGTGGATTTCAAACATTGTACCTGTATCTAAACCAAATAAAAGAACTAGAATATGCACAAATTTCAAAGATCTTAACAAGGCTTATCCAAAGGATGATTTTCCTTTCCCTAGCATTGTAATCATTGTAGATTTAACAGTAGGACATGTCATGTTATCACTCATGGATGGCTTTTATCAGACCAAAATAGCTATGGAAGATCAAGTCAAGACAACCCTCACCTACCCATGGGATATATATTGCTAGAATGTCATGCCTTTTGGATTAAATAATGTAGGAGAAACTTATCAATGAGCAATGAACACAATCTTTCATGATATGATGCACATATTTATGGAAGACTATGTGGATGATCTGTTAGCCAAGTCATTCACAAGGGAAGGACATCTGGAGATCTTAGATAATATATTTAGGAAACTAGATCACTTCAATGTGCGACTGAATCCAAAAACATGTTTATTTAGAGTCACTTCTAGAAAGCTCCTAGGATATATAGTATCAGCCAAAGGCTTTGAAGTCTTCCTGACATAGGTTCAATCAATCATGGAGATGCCACCTCCCAGAAATATCAGTCAACAAAGATCTCTACAAGGAAGGTTGCAATCCATCAAAAGGTTCATCATACAACTAGCTAACAAATACCTACCTTTTACTCATCTACTACACAAAAATGTACCTTTCAGATGGGAAGACAAATGTAAAGAATGCTTTGAACAATTAAATTAGTATCTCATGAATCCACCCACATTGGTGCCACCAATGGCTAGAAAACTACTTCTACTCTACATATGAACTGTTGAAATATCTTTAGGAGCTTTCCTAGCACACGAGGATTCTACAAGAAAAGAGAGTTCCATCTACTAGATCAACAGAACATTGAGTGGTTATGAACACAAAAACACATTCATTGAAAAGGCTTGTCTAGCTCTGGTGTTTGCATCCCAAAAGTTGTGACACTATATGCTAGCTCACACAATCAAGCTAATATCAATGATAGATCCCTTAAAATACCTACTCAACAAGGAAAATCTAATAGACTGACTCCCAAAATGGGTAGTGATTTTGAGTGAGTTTGATATTCATTACATGGATAAAAGAGCTATTAAAGGCCAAGAAATAGCAGATCAATTAGCTAAAGCACCATTGTTAGTAGATCATCCACTACATATTTAATTTCTAGATATAGATGTTCTAACAGTTACAACACATCGATGGATATTGTACTTTGATGGATCTTACACCCAACATGGATCAAGTGCGGGAATTCTATTTGTCACTCCTCAAGGACACACCATCCCTAGATCTTATAGGTTGATATTCTCTTGCACAAACAATATAGCAGAGTATAAAGCACTATTCACTGGCATCAAGGTGGCAATAGAGTGAAACATATTAGAGTTATTGGTCTATGAAGACTCTCAATTAGTCATCAATCATGTAAATGATGACTAGCAAACAAAGGATGACAAGCTAATACCGTACAAGAGAATGATGGATGACTTTAAGAAATATTTTTTTTGAGATCAAGTTTGAGAAAATTCTAAGACTCGACAAAAAAGTTGTAGATGCCATGGAAACCATTGCCTCTCTTCTACAAATTCTAAAAAAGAAAAGTTGTTATGAGTTTGTGGTGGAACAATTATTTTCTCTTGCCTATGATAATCCTAATACCCAAGTCATATGCCACCTAGTTGGTTATGAATCCCCAATATATGGGAAGATCTATACCTACTTGAAAGATAATAACCTTCCACCTGATCTATCCCAGAATAAAAATTGCTACTTTATCCATAAAACAACCTGTTATACTCTAACAACTGATACGCTTTACCAACGAGGTCTTGATGGTACTCTCCTTATATGTCTTCAAAGAGACGAATCTAAAATTGACTTACAATAAGTTCATGAGGGTATTTATGGTACACACTCAAGTGATCCCACTCTAGCCAAGAAAATTTTGAGACTGGGATACTACTGGCTGAACATGGAAAAAGAGTCCTATTAGCTTGCTAAGAAATGCCAGATCCATGGGAATCTTATAAATGTACCAGAATAGGAGCTGCAACCATGGGGACTCAACCTCATGGGTAAGATCCATCCCTCCTCCTCAAATGGAAACAAGTTCATTATCACAACCACTAAGTATTTCACAAAATGGATTGAAGTTGTTCCACTAACTACTATTACCAGCAAGCAAATATCGTCCTTCATTTTGAATTACATTATCTATCGGTATGGCATTCCTAGTTCCATTATCACTGATAATGGTACACTCTTCAAGAACCAAGATGTGCAAGAAATTTGTGAAAGATTCCATATTCAACATCAATTATCCACACCTTATTATTCTCAAGGGAATGGCCAAGCAAAAGCTTCAAATAAAATCATTCTGAATATCCTAAAGAAAAATGTGAACGATGTTGGTCGAGATTGGCATGTCCAACTCAACCCTGCCCTGTGGGCATATCAAACTAGTGTCCGCACTCCTACAAGAGCCACACCATATGAACTTGTATGAAAATCAAAATCAATTTTACCTATTGAGGTTGAGATACCTTCACTTAGAGTATCATTGAAAGGACTCATCCCAAATGAGGAATACAATGTAAATAGACTATAGGAACTGGAACTGTTAGATGAACACCATCAACATACTTTTGATCATCTAAAAGCATATCAACAAGGGATGTCCAAAAGATATAATCACAAAGTGAAGCCAAGAATGTTTCAAGTTTGAGAATTGGTATTGAAAGAGAATCCCTGCAATCAACAAGATTGAGAAAAGAGGAAAATTTGAACCAAATTGGCTAGGTTTGTTCATCATTATAACAACATATGGACCTAGTGCATATCAACTCTCTACATCAAAAGGGGACCTGTTAGACAAACCTATCAATAGAATTCATCTCAAAAGGGTCTACACATGAGTTATCCAATGCACAAAATGCTAAAAAATAAAAAAATAATAATAAAAGCAAGAAAATATAAAAAAAGGAAAAAAAATTAAAAGGTGTAATAAAAACAAGTGGTGAAAACTTGGAAACAAGTGCTATTTGTGATTGATCAACTCTTCTACCTATTAGTACATATATCATATATCCAATTTCCTATCATTATCCATATCTATAAAGAAACCTTGTATATACCTCAGGTGTCGCAGTAATCTCTCACCATGGCTTCGTAATCATCATATTTGTATAAAATAAAAGGTTGTGTCTAAACTAGGGGTAAAATCTTGACCTCATCGGGGGGAATTCACTTTAAGATAACAACATGTAGAAAACCAAACAAGGCAACATACATATCAAACAAAGATCACAATAATCAATAGTGAACACTAAACCAAGTTCCCAAACAAATCACAAACGAAATCCAAAACACAACCAATTGCAATCCATTAGCAGGATGTTTTTATCTGACAAGTGGCATAAATAAGTATGAATGTTCATATGTGGTAGTTTGATTTTTATTATCATATCTCATGAGAAACTCAAGGATGTCTCAAAACTAGAGGAGCAAGGCAGGGGTTTGATATTTTTTCGTGTCTATTGTTTGTGAGTGAATCCTTAATACTATGCAAATTTGTCACAAGACATGATCGGTAACACATCATCGATGACATTTCAAATTTTTATAGCATAAAGGTTAACTCTTGCATATTTTATGCAAACAACACTCAAGTCATCTTGGTTCAATTATACCTCAATGCTTGTTTCATATTGCAATATCAAAATTCATGTAAGTTATACTCAGGTCATCATGGTTCAATTATACCATCGATGTTTGTAATTTCAACATCTTAAAAGCTCAATGTTGATAAAAGGGACACAAACAATTGATTGAAAGAATGAAAACATTTCATAATTAGGCTTGCATGGTTAAGAGATTGCATTCATCCATATCATTTAAAAACTAGTAAAATTTTCATTTATCCATATCATTTAAGTTCATTTTTCACATCATCGTAAATAACATACATAAATCTTGCAAGAACAATCAAATAGTATAATAGAACATTATCATATACATGAATTTCATCATTGCATCTTTCTATACATCACATTGTATAAGCATTAATCCATGCATCATCATCACACTATCGTATATATAACATGATCACAAACATAATCATATAGAATCATTTGTATCATCATACATGGAAATCACATACATCCATCCATCATATAAGCAAACCCTAAGTCATGTACCATGTAACTATTGGTATTTTGGTATGGTTTTTTCATTGATGTCAACACCTACTAAACACTTATCAACTCTAGCACATTGGAGATCTAGCAACATTCACCAACAAGAAAATGACTAATGCACAGTCACCAGTATATGGTTCACCGATAGGATACAGTGATCATCGACACTTGGAATGGCATGGAAAATACTTGCTAATGTCAAAGACAATGTTTCGACATCGTATCTTGGAAATTTGTTTATCAGCATATTCATATTTGCATATTTGCTTTTACTGGAAAATAGGTCCAGGATTATCTAGGGTTACACTGACAGGTTTATCTTTTCCAAATCAGCATGGCACGCTATGGAAATAATTAATTAATGTTGTAAATGCATTGAGCTGACATGTTCAATCGGTTATTGCATCGGATATTATATTATTTGTAAAATGATTTTATTGTAATATCTTGTAGAGCCGACCTACTATAATTGGTCTTAGGTTATGGTATAAATGTAAGATCGAATGTGGAATGCGAAGAAGGTTGTGTGTGAAGGTATATGTGAAATTAAGCAGAGCTATAAACGAAGACATCATTTGAAGGTAAAGCTAGGGTTTTGTGAAAGCATATCAGCATTACACCGGTACTGAATCCATCATATGAAGATGCTATTTTAAGTAGTACATTATTATTGGATTTAACCATCCAATTGTAGTCAATGTGACTCCCATTTGTGTTTGAGCAGTGAGCTCTAGGCGCTTGGCCTTTCTGCATGTGCAGACCCCATTTATGTACACTTACTATCTACAGTAGTATCATCTGATTGTGGGTAAGGTTTCCCACCATGGTTTTTCCCCTTATAGGGTTTCTATGTACAAATATTGGTGTTATGTGTTGTGGATGATTTTGTCTTTTGGTTTCATGCATTAATCTTTACCAGTATTGCATTTATCAGTTAATTTGTTTCACCGGTATCACAGACTATTTCACCGGTATTAAACAGTAATTTGATTAAGTGGTTTTTGGTTTAATATTATAAGACAACTGATTCACTCCCCCCTCTCAGTTGTCCCTAGGACCTAACAATTGGCATCAGAGCCTAGTCCTCTTTTTGCAGAAGCTTACTAGCTTGAGGAGATCCGATGTCTAGCAACTATTTCAGGAAGGACAGTCCTAAACTTGATGGAACCAACTATGGGATATGGAAGATCAGAATGGAGACACATCTAAACTATATTGGAAAAGATATATGGGAGGTTACAAAGAATGGATATACTGCTCCTACTACAACTCAACCAAATCCTCAAAATTTGACTAAAGATGAAGAAAATGATTGCAAGGTAAGAGAAGTACTTCTGAGTGCATTATTAGATCAGCAAATCATGGGACTATCAGACAGGGATACTACTAAAGCTATTTGGGATCATTTGGAAACACTGAATGAAGGAGATTCCACAGTCAAAATTGCAAAACTTGAAAGCTTCCAGGTCAAGTATGAAAGTCTGAAAATGGAAGAGGATGAAAGAATTTCTGCTTTTATGGAAAGAGTAAATGAAATTGTTTTGGGTATTAAATGTTGTGGAGGACCCTTAAGTGAAGGATGAATGGATCATTGATTCAGGATGCTCACATCACATGACTGGTGATAAAAGTAAATTCTTGAACTTTCAAGAGTATAATGGAGGACTAGTAAGATTTGGAGATGACAAAGCTTATTCAATCAAAGGTAAGGGTTCAATATCTCTTGATGGTAAGCATAACACTAACAATATTTACTATGTTGAAGGTTTAAAGCATAATATTTTGAGTGTTGGTCAATTAGTTGAGAAAGGATTTTAGTTATAGTTCAAAAATGGTAAATGCAAAATTATGAATAGAACTAGTTTAGAAATTGCAACTGGTAATCAGACTAGAGGTAATATCTTTCATTTCAATAATAGTGAAAAGACATGTTTGATTGCACACATTGGTGAAACTTGGTTATGGCATAAGAGACTCTTTCATGTAAATTTTGATTGCATGGTAAAAATCAGTACTACTAAGGCAGTTAGAGATTTACCTAAAATTGTCAAACCTCACAACATAGTATGTAAGGAATGTCAATTTGGAAAATAGGTTAGAGCTAGTTTTCAAAGTATTCCAGAGAAATCAAATAATGCTCTTGATTTAATTCATACTAATTTATATGGTCCAGCTAGAACTAAAATCTTACAAGGTGATAGATATTTCATGTTAATCATAGATGACTATTCTAGAATATGTTGGGTTACTTTTCTTAGAGAAAAATCAGAAGCACTTGGAAAGTTTAAACTGTTCAAAGCAATGATTGAAAATGAAACTAGAAAGAAAATCAAATGTTTAAGATCAGATCAAGGAGGTGAATTCACATCTAAGGAATTTAATACATTTTATGAAGTAAATAGAATCAAAAGACAACTATTAGCACCTCGGACACCACAGTAGAATGGAGTTGTTGAAAGGAAAAATAGAACTATCTTGGATGCAACAAGAAGTATGTTATCAAAAACAAACTTACCACATGTATATTGGAGAGAGGCAGTAAGTACAACGGTCTATACATTCAACAAAGTTCACATCAAAGGTGAAACCAGTAAGACCCCTCATGAACTATGGTTTGGTATTATTCCTACTCTCAAATATTTTAGAATTTTTGGAAGTGAATGCTATATTAGAAGAGATGAGTATATTGGAAAATTTGATCCTAGAAGTGATGAAAGAATATTTCTTGATTATTCATCTAAGAGCAAAGAATATAGATGTTTTAACAAAAGATTGTAGAAAATTGTTGAAAGCACAAATGTAAAGATTGATGAACAATTCAGAGGTACTTCAAGGTATATGGATTTTGAACCGGCAACATAAATTTTGTCAAATGAATCTACACTGAACCAACTGGCACAGAATGAAGATCCAGTTACACTGGTATCATTTGAAAATTCCACAATAACTGAGGAACAACAGCAAACCAAGACACCCTGGTATGTAAGACTGAATCATTCTAAAGACCAGATAATTGGAAATATATATAGAGGAGTTATGACAAGAGGAAGATTGGCAAATGAAGAGGTATGTCTTATTTCTCAAATTAAACCATCATCAATTAATGAGGCATGTGAAGACAAATTTTAGATTAAATCTATGGAAGAAGAATTAGAGCAAATTGAGAAGAATAACACTTGGACATTAGTTCCCCGGCCTAAAGATAAAAATGTTATTGGAACTAAATGGGTATTTAGGAACAAACTTAATGAAGATGGTAAAAAAATATAAATAAAGAAAGACTAGTGTGTAAGGGATATTCTCAAAAAGAAGGAATTGATTATAATGAAACCTTTGCACCAGTAGCTAGAATTGAGGTAGCTAGATTATTTTTGGCTTTTGCAGCTCATAAGAACTATAAAGTATATCAGATGGATATTAAATGTGCAT
Organism: Cryptomeria japonica; assembly: GCF_030272615.1. Classification (NCBI taxonomy): domain Eukaryota; kingdom Viridiplantae; phylum Streptophyta; class Pinopsida; order Cupressales; family Cupressaceae; genus Cryptomeria; species Cryptomeria japonica. The sequence continues at coordinate 669,364,486 of NC_081411.1, read as the reverse complement.
TTTTTAATGGAATTCTTGAAGAAGAAGTTTACATTGAACAACTTGATGGATTTTCTTTAATAGAAGACAAAGATATGGTTTGTAGGTTAAAGAAAGCTTTGTATGGGTTGAAGCAAGCTCAAAGAGCTTGGTATGCAAGATTAGATAAGTATCTTTTAGAGATTGGTTTTTCTAAAGGTAATGTAGACAGTTATTTATACTATAAAGTAACTAATGATGATATCTTGGTTATAGAAGTTTTTGTTGATGATATAATCTTTGGAGGAGAAGATGGATTGTGTAAAGATTTTTCTATCAAAATGTAGCAAGAATTTGAAATGTCTATGATAGGAGAAGTAAAATTCTTTTTAGGTTTGCAGATTTCTCAGACTGATAGTGGTATATTCTTGAGTCAATCAAAGTACTTAAAAGAGCTACTAAAGAAATTTGGGATGGAAAACTCTAAACCAGTAAGTACACCTATGACTACAAATGACAAATTATCAACAAGAGATGAATCAACACCTGTTAATCCAACCAGGTACAAATCTATGATAGGAAGTTTACTATATTTAACACAAACAAGATCAAATAAATTATGAATGCAATATGTATTGTTTCAAGATTTCAAAGTAATCCTAGGGAAAATCATGAATCAGCAGTTGTAAAGCGGAAAATCGCGATCGAACCCTAGTTGTTCTCCCCTCTTCCAACTCCGAGGAGAGAGAAGGGAGGTTCGCTAGGATTCGATGGTTTTCACTTAGGGGAGAGACTTTACATTCAAAAGAGGGGTTGAAACCCACTAGATCCAATCCCACACAATGCAAGATTGGATGCTAAATGTGTTTCAAGGGTTAAGACAGCTAGGCTACCCTCTTTTGTAAAGAATGTTGATAGAAGAATTAAACTAAGAATGCATAGAAAGTGACAAAGATTTGCTTATAAATTGAGTTCGGATTATAGGATGAAGCTGTGGACCTGGAATTAGCAGTAAAATGTCGATACGGCGCTGTCCTGCAAATTTGAGCAAAAGTTGTCAGGACGATGGCACCCAGCGCCACGGTCCTCCGAAAAAATCCACAAAATGAAGGGGGATCTGTTCGTCTCTGCACAAGGATTCCAGATCTTCAATTTCAGCCGCGTACCTGCAACCTACACACAGAAAAGTGAAGACAATTGGGGGGTTAGGGATTAGGGGTTTGCCTTTAGGTCAAACCCCGGTTTTGGAATTAACCAAGAAATGAGCAAGAGCTGTAAATGTAAATGTATGTAAAACAAGTACTAATACCTTGTTCTAAGGATGTTTGTATCCTTATGTGCGAAGGTTTAGATGTTGTATGTTGTATGTTGTAGCATGTAGTATGTGATCTCCTCTTCAATGGTTGAATCCTTGTCTTGAATGCAACACTTAGCCTTGAATGGAGACTTAGAAGGAATGCTTGAATGCTTGAATGCTTGAATGTTTGAATGCTTGAATGCTTGAATGTTTGAATCTTGCTTTCGCCTTTTTTCCCATCTTCTCAAATGAGAGAGAAAAATGTAGTTTATATACTTGTCAATTAGGGCTGATAGACTGATTTTCCCGACCTTAGGCCGACCAGGAAAGTTTATTTTCCAAATTGCAAACAAAAAGACCCGAGCCCCTTAGGAGACAACACTAAGGACAACAAATAGAAGAATGAGAATAACATATAGAAGAAGTGACAAAAGAGAGGGGGAGAGAATCTGCTATGCTAATGTAACTAGTCTAGCACGTCATCTACCCCCCGATCTTGCTGATCAATGTTTCGGGAAGGCAGGGAACATGCTAGAGGAGGAACATCCAACACAACAGATGGAGCTATCACAAGATCCAAACAAGGGCTATGTTCATATTCCGAGCCACATTGTTCTTGTCTAGGAGCTAGGATAAGTGCTTTAGAAAATTCATTAGATAAATGGTTATCAACATCAACAAGTTCATATTCACTATCAGAAGCAAGAGGAATAACATTTTCATCATGCATAACATTTTCATCTATATCATCATCAAGATTTATAAAAATAGGATCTTTAACTCGCACAGGATCAAGACCATCATGCATCTTATGTTTAGGAGATTTAGGCTCAATGTCCGGCTGAGGAGAAAAAGGAATAATGCTTGTTGAAGGTGTTTTTGGAGATTGCAAAGTTTGAGCTCTAAGACGACGCTTTCGCCGGCATTCACGTGCAGAATGATTTCGTCTAGTCTTAGTAGGAAGTGAAGAAGACTGAGGAGGAGGAATGTTCTCATCCCTATCACTTGGGTGTTTAGGTTGTGGTCTCTTAGGCTGGATAATAGGAGAAGGAGAAGGTCTCTTCTCTCTATAAAAAGAAGGAGGAGGAACTGCTCCATATAAAGGAGGAATTTTTGGTTTAGGGAGAAGACCAAGTCCATCATGACGAGGAGGTATAGGTCTACTCTTAGGAAGTTTATTAGGCATAGACATAGTCACATCCATAGGGATGGGTTGGGAATCTTCTTGAGGAAAGACATTAGTTTTATCTTTCAAAGGAAGAACTTCCTTCTCAAGAATGATAGGAATGTCAAGTTTAGGTGCTGTAGGTTCACTTAGAGATAAGATCATATCTGTTTTCCACTTTTGATAAGATTTGAAAATATGATCACTTCGCGGAGGAAGAGATTGGAATTGTTTAGGCCAAAAGTAATCAATAGGAACGCTAGAAGTTCTTTCAGCAGGTTTAAAGAGACTATGATTGACAGTAACAACTTCACCATTATGGGGAAATTTCAAACACTTGTGAATAGGAGAAGCAATAGCTTTCATGGAAGATAGCCAAGGATAGCCAAGCTTCACACGAAATTGTTCGGAAGATGGAATAATAGCAAAGTTCACATCAAGGGATTTGTTATGGACCTCAATAGGCAATGTAATAGAACCAATTGCAGGAGAAGAAAATGCATCAAATAGTTTCACAATCACATCTGTTTTGTCATAAATCACTTGATTCAATTGCAAAGTAAAAAGGAATTCTTCAGTAATAACATTAATCATGCACGAAGGATCAATAAGCACTCCACGGCAAGGTGTATTCTTGACTTTTGCAACTATGTATAAAGGACCATCAGGTGCCCTAATGGTTTCATTGGAATCAAATGTGATGGAAGGTTCTTTAAGGATTTCTTGCTGCTCTACAAAGTTAATCACATTCGGAGTCATAGACACAAGACCATCAGATGAGAGAGAGGAATTATTAGCCTCAATTACATTAGAGGTATGAGAAGGCAATGGATCAGTGAAAATCTGAAGATTTTGATTAGGAGGAGCTACAGATGTATTGCCTTTATCATTCACTCCAGAAACAGAGATAGTATTGTTATCAATCAAATCTTGAATTTTACCCTTTAAAGAAAAACATTTTTCAGTATCATGCCCAGGCTGACGATGAAATTGACAAAAGGCTTTGTTATCAAAATAAGGTGAAGTAATCTTTGCAGGATCAATTTGCCTTATAGGAGGAAGAGTAAGCACATTTTGTTCCAATAACTTATTCATAATACTATGCAATGATTCATTCAAAGGAGTATACTTTCTTTCTTTCTTGAAAAATTTAGAAATAGGAGGCACACCTGATGCTGCATTCACATTGTTGTTGATGATGTTTTCATTGAATTTGATGGAATCTGTGTTCGGTTTAAACTTCCCAAATGGTTGTTGACTGCTATCACCCTTATCACTCGGAGCCATAGGATGTGATTGTTCCATTTGACTCACGGTCAGTTGATAATTGTGAAGAGTGGCACACAACTGTTGGAAAGAAGTAAACTCAGAAAACAGAAGTTTGTCTCGAATATCTTTATGTAAATTAGAAATAAAGATTCTTTGAATTTCATTGTCAGGCACTGGAAAAGAAATTTGAGCATACAAATGCTTATATCTACCAATGAAATCAGTCACTTTTTCTTTAACACCTTGTTTACAATGCATTAAATCAATCAAAGTAACCTTAGGACTTATATTGTTTTGAAATTGTTGAATGAAAGCATTTGCAAGTTGTTCGAAAGAAGAAATAGAATAGGAAGGCAACGAGCAATACCATTGTAGGGCTTTGTCTCTTAATGTTCTCATAAATAGTTTTGCAAGAAACCTTGGGTCATAAGCAAAATCAGTACAAATTGTTTGAAAAGTCTTAACATGTGTTAGAGGATCTCCTTTACCATTATAAAGTTCCAAATGCGGGATTTCAACATGTTTAGGAGGGATAGCTCGAACAATGTCAAGAGAAAGTGGGCTCGCAACATCAAATGTGGGCACACTAAACTTAGATTGATTCATAGAGGCAATTTGTTGTTGTAAAGAAGAGACAGTTTGTGCTAGATTGTTAATGGTCGCTTCAGTCGAAGAATTCATATTGGATGTGTTAGATTGAGATGGAGGTGTTATGTTATTGAAAGAGGGTAAAGAGTAAGGTGGTGGGACTCTATGATAATTAGTCATAGGAGATGATTGGACAGGAGGAACACTACAAGGAGGAATGGATTGGTTAAACGAATTGCCCCCTTGTGTCATGTTCATTTGTGGAGATGTAATAGGAACACTCATTGGAGGAATGAATGAAGAAGTCAGATTAAATGAAGGAAGAGGGTTAATTGAAGAAGAAGGGTTGCCCCCATGACTGATGATCATAGGAGGAATGTCTTGTGTAGAAGTAGCCATTATGTTTGATGTAAAGGTAGGTATACTAGCAATAGGAGTCATCAAAGGGATAGAATGATTGACTTGTGTAGGAGGTTGTGTATAACCCAAATTTTCAGCACAACTCTTCATAGGCCTCACGTTCGAATTCACAATGTGTGAAATACCACGCAAAATATCAATTCCATTCTTATCACTTTGAAGCATACATTTTAGACCCTCAATTAAAGGAAGAGCTTGACTATCAGGGTATTCTTGAGACATCCATTGTCGAAAATCATCAAATTGGTTATCCAATTTCGAAAGTTGTTCTTTAGAAACCTCATGGAGAGCTTCTTCATCATTAGGAGGATTAGAGGAACTACCCATGTCCTCGTTAAAAAGGCTATTCAAATTAGGTTCCATCTCCTCAGTAGTTAAACCTCGGAAAGACTTAATTCTACGGCTTCGTCTAATGGGAATAGTGTAAGTAGGGCTTATTGTTGTAAAACTCATGCACTAGAAAGAGAGAGAAGATTTTGAATTTAGAGGTAGCAATTTTCAGTAAAATCAGCCAATCTTCTAGATTTAAGCTGTTAAATGCAATCACGACAGTCTCCCGAAATTTCAGAAAAAATGTCCGGGACTGTGGCGCTCGGAGTGCAACACGGTCCTTGCAACTTTTTTCAAAATTTGCAGGGATGAAAGGTATGATGATTTTAGAGCTAATCTGAAAAAATTGAGTGATTTTACGATCTGTAGATAGGCCAAATTAAAGTTGCAATCTCAAAATTGAACCCTACCCAGATTGTCGAAAAATGCAAAATTTGAATTTTGAAAAAGAGAGGGAAACTGAAATTTTGAATTTTATGATTTTAGAGGGAATGTCAAGAGCAATGCAAATTTTGAAATTTAAAAGTTGACTCAATTTCACGCAAAATTCAATTTTGAAAGCGGAAATCAAAGTTGTTGTAATTAAGCACTTAATTTCAAAAGTCACAAAATGCAAGAATTTGAATAAAGCACTGAAATTTCGAATGAATGCAAACACACTTTTCAGATTTAGGACACTAAGAACACAATTTTGACACAAAATTTCAGTTTCAATGATTTTTGAATGTTTAAAAGCCTTAATCCAAGTAATCACAAGACCAACTTTGAATGTAATTTTGAAGGTGTTATAATTGATAAAATCAGCCAAAATTCTGAATTTTAGCAGAAAAACACAGTAAGATCTCGCTCCCGAAATTTCAGAAAAAATGTCGGGGATGATGGCTCTCGGCGCCACGGTCCTCGCAACTTTTTTCCAAATTTTCAGGGATGAAAGATGTTGTGATTTTATTGCGGAATCCAAAGTTACAGCTGATTTGGAGATGTTTTGATCAGTGAAATTGTCGGACAAAGGTTGAATCAAGAGGGTTTCAAAAATTAGGGTTTTGACACTTAACCACTTAATTTTCAAAATTAAAGCATAGATATGAATTGATAATTTGTAATAGAAGGACAGATCTGAAACAAGCATGAACAATTAAAAATTCCACAAGTTTAATTACTAAAAAGAAATTTTAGGGTTTTTATGCAATCACCTCTAAAATTTTGCAAAAGATCAAACATGGAAATGTAATCAATTTTTTCAGATCTAAGCATAAAAAATCAGAAAGGATGTTCACGTCGAGTTCACCAAAATGTAAAGCGGAAAATCGCGATCGAACCCTAGTTGTTCTCCCCTCTTCCAACTCCGAGGAGAGAGAAGGGAGGTTCGCTAGGATTCGATGGTTTTCACTTAGGGGAGAGACTTTACATTCAAAAGAGGGGTTGAAACCCACTAGATCCAATCCCACGCAATGCAAGATTGGATGCTAAATGTGTTTCAAGGGTTAAGACAGCTAGGCTACCCTCTTTTGTAAAGAATGTTGATAGAAGAATTAAACTAAGCATGCATAGAAAGTGACAAAGATTTGCTTATAAATTGAGTTCGGATTATAGGATGAAGCTGCGGACCTGGAATTAGCAGTAAAATGTCGATACGGCGCTATCCTGCAAATTTGAGCAAAAGTTGTCAGGACGATGGCACCCGGCGCCACGGTCCTCCGAAAAATCCGCGAAACGAAGGGGGATCTGTTCGTCTTTGCACAAGGATTCCAGATCTTCAATTTCAGCCGCGTACCTGCAACCTACACACAGAAAAGCGAAGACGATTGGGGGGTTAGGGATTAGGGGTTTGCCTTTAGGTCAAACCCCAGTTTTGGAATTAACCAAGAAATGAGCAAGAGCTGTAAATGTAAATGTATGTAAAACAAGTACTAATACCTTGTTCTAAGGATGTTTGTATCCTTATGTGCGAAGGTTTAGATGTTGTATGTTGTATGTTGTAGCATGTAGTATGTGATCTCCTCTTCAATGGTTGAATCCTTGTCTTGAATGCAACACTTAGCCTTGAATGGAGACTTAGAAGGAATGCTTGAATGCTTGAATGCTTGAATGTTTGAATGCTTGAATGCTTGAATGTTTGAATCTTGCTTTCGCCTTTTTTCCCATCTTCTCAAATGAGAGAGAAAAATGTAGTTTATATACTTGTCAATTAGGGCTGATAGACTAATTTTCCCGACCTTAGGCTGACCAGGAAAGTTTATTTTCCAAATTGCAAACAAGAAGACCCGAGCCCCTTAGGAGACCGGGCCCAAAATAGGACCCAGGGACCAGGGCGCTGGGCGCCATGGTCCTGGGGACCAGGGCGCTGGGCGCCATGGTCCTGGGGACCAGGGCGCTGGGCGCCATGGTCCTGGGGACCAGGGCACTGGGCGCCCTGGTCCTGAGGGACCAGGGCACTGGGCGCTCTGGTCCCACCTCCCAGGACAGCAGGGTGCAAGGAGGTTCAGGCCAGGGTGCTTGAAAAATGCAGTTTTCAGTGTTGTGAACAAGTTTCAAGGTCTCCATTCAGGTTGCGTGTTGCGTCGCCATCGTGAAGACCGAAATGCAGTCGAAATTGCAAGTGTCGCAATTTTAGGACGCTACAGCAGTAAAAAGGATTTTCTGGTACTTACAAGGCACTACAAATCTTGGATTATGGTATCCTAGATATGACAACTTTGAATTATGTGCATATACAGATGCAAATCGGGCAGGAGATGTAGATGACAGTAAAAACACCACCGGCGGAGCATTTTTCCTTGGAAGCAGACTAATTTCTTGGTTAAGCAAGAAATAGAGTTGCACATCTTTATCAACAGAAGAATCAGAATATTTTGCAGTAGCAACAAACTGTACACAGGTATTATGGCTCAAACAAATGTTAAAGGACATAAAGGTGAATTGCAAGGAACCTATAACTATCTATTGTGATAACACTGCAGCAATTGATATATCCAAGAATCCAATACTACATTCTAAAACTAAACATGTTTCTATCAAGCTAAACTTTCTGAAAGAAAACGTTGAAGCAAAACAAGTCAAACTGGTTTATGTGAACACTAAAGAGCAGATTACAGATATTTTCACCAAACCTCTACCTAAGGAGACTTTTGAAAATCTAAGGGAACAACTTGGGGTCATATCCCCACTGCTAGATACTTAGAGAGTTGATGTCTGTCATCAATCGGCAGAATTAATAGAGATATATTCTTAATCCAGCTTTGATGAGGAAGCTACTTCTCAGGGGGAGTAGTTGGTATATTGAAATTAGTTGGTATTTTGTATATGAAACTAACAATTGGTATTTTTGTTGTAACTTTGGCATTTGATGTCAAAGGGGGAGAGATTGGTATGGAAAAACATAGAAAGAAATACAGAAAGATACATGTTACTCCTAGGGGGAGAGATTGTTTATTTTGGTTTTTGAACTCAGTAATGATCTTTTTGGGAGATTGTTGGTTTTTGGTATTTGGCATTTCTATTTTGGCACTTTGATGGTTTTTCCATCTTGTGTTTCCATCAATGCCAAAGGGGGAGATTGTTGGTATTTTTGTATGGTTTTTTCATTGATGTCAACACCTACTAAACACTTATCAACTCTGGCACATTGGAAATAGAGAAATTCACTGGCAAGCAAGTGACTAATGCATAGTCACTGGTATATGGTTCACCGGCAGGATACAGTGATCATCAACACTTGGACTGGCATGGAAAATACTTGCTAATGTCGAAGACATTGTTTCGACATCGTATCTTGGAAAGTTGTTTATCAGCATATTCATATTTGCATATTTGCTTTTACTGGCAAATAGGTCCAGTATTATCTAGGGTTACATCGGTAGGTTTATCTTTTCCAGATCAACATGGCACGCTATGGAAATAATTAATTAATGTTGTAAATGCATTGAGATGACATGTTCAATCGGTTATTGCATCGGATATTGTATTATTTGTAAAATGATTTTATTGTAATATCTTGTAGAGCCAACCTACTATAATTGGTCTTAGGTTATGGTATAAATGTAAGATCTTAAATTTAAGATTAATTTTGGAATGTGAAGAAGGTTGTGTGTGAAAGTATATGCGAAATTAAGCAGAGCTATACACAAAGACATCATTTGAAGGTAAAGCTAGGGTTTTGTGAAAGCATATCAACATTACATTGGTACTAAATCCAGCATATAAAGATGCTATTTTAAGCAGTACATTCTTGTTGGATTTAACCATCCAATTGTAGTCAATGTGACTCCCATTTGTGTTTGAGTAGTGAGCTCTAGGCGCTTGGCCTTTCTGCATGTGCAGACCCCATTTATGTACACTTACTATCTGCAATAGTATCATCTGATTGTGGGTAAGGTTTCCCACTGTGGTTTTTCCCCTTATAGGGTTTCCACGTACAAATATTGGTGTTATGTGTTGTGGATGACTTTGTCTTTTGGTTTCATGCATTAATCTTTACCGGTATTGCATTTATCAGTTAATTTGTTTCACCGGTATCACAGACTATTTCACCGGTATTAAACAGTAATTTGTTAAGTGGTTTTTGGTTTAATATTATAAGACAACTGATTCACCCCCCCCTCTCAGTTGTCCCCGAGACCTAACAGTAACATGTATCTAATCATCTACTGCATATCATATCATAAATAAAAAATCAATGTCCAAGTGTACAATGATGTCAAATATATATGAAAGGTACTTCTTCGACCAAACATAAAAAAGAGAACACATGGATCTAAGATGTTCTCTCTTTAGATACTGTCGGCCTAACCAAACCTCCCGCTACTCCCTTAATGCACCAAAATTAGCACATCTAAATCTTCTTACAACGTGATATCAAAAAAATGTCAATTATCTATCAATCGATCAAACCAATCAATCAATTATCCTATCAGCTCCCTCAAGATTTTAATCAATGTCTTCAAGCATGTATCAGTGACTCTTGTAATACCCTAAAAATGGTTGTCATTCAAAACCATGGGCCGCTAATATCGATGGATGTGCTAAAATTCAATAAAATTCATCAAGGTCCTGAATCAAATAATCAATTTAAATCAATCATGAGAGCCTAATTAATTAATTCCTAAGGTATAAAAATTCAACATGGCAATTACAATTAATTAAATTCTCATTTAATTAATTGATCAAATTCAAAATTCAAAATAGAAAATCTTTATAAAATCAAATATCTTATTTATTTAATTAAATATCTTTTGCATATTTAATAAATAAATAAAAATTTCCACAAATCTTCAAAAAAAGAAACAAATCGACTGAACTCAAGAAATATGGAAAGAATATGAGTTGCTAATTTGAACTCAATCTTATCTCTCCAAAATGGAATTGAATTGTCCAATCAAATCATTTCACCTGGATTGTGCTTCCTTCGAATCGATCTTGACCATTCATTAAAGATCAATCATGACCTTTGGTCTCCCTCTTGATTTTCCTATAAATTCAGGCTCCAAGAATTTTAAATCATTATTATGCTAATATTGTGTTGCAGGTTATTGAGGAAATTTTGAAGAAGCTTTGCATAGTTAATTCATCAATTAACTTAGTTTTCATTTAGCTTTCATTTAATCTTAGAATCATTTAGATTTCTAGTTCATTAGCTTAGATTCATTTCTCTTAACTAGATTCAATTTCTTGCATATAATCTAGCTTCTAGCTTCATTTAGAGCTTTGATCATTTAGCTTGATAATCTAATTTTGGTTAATCAATTAATCTTGCATTTAACTATTAATCTTGCATTCGCCTAGTTGCATGCATTTAAAAATCCTCCATTTGAGTGTAGTCTAGTCACTGGATAGCTTAGAAATTTGAGAGAAATCCACACTCGCACTTTCTAAAAGGCAATAAGCCGACTTGCAATGGATTTCATTTTGTTTTTTTGATTAACTAATCCATGCAAATAACCATTTCTGCTTGTGGATGTGATTCTGATGATTTGAAAATGTCCTATAAAATGGGTGTATGTGGTAAGAGCCTTTGCATTAAGGTGAAATGTCCTCACATATCTCGACTCCATTTATATGTACAGTTCAGTGAGGTTGAAACTATTTCCTTGTCTATTTTAAGTGTCTGTTGTGTTTGCATGCAAGAAGCATTCATGTCATCTTGGCCTCCTTTTGCCTTGGTGCTTATGTTTGACTGCTATATCAAAGAGGATAGGACATTTAGGTCATCCTGGCTCTTTGGTCCTTGATGCTTATGTCTATTTCCTATATTTAATGCTCAATGATGATAAGAAAGAAAATCCAAATCCAATGACAAGGTCCTAGTTAGATCTTTTACATTCATGTTAAGTTTCATGCATTGCATGGTGAATCTGGCAAACTAATAATGATTTTTGTCTTCTTCACCTGGAGCATGAATTTAAATCAAACTTCTCTTCATGGCTAAGTGGTCAAAACCCTAATTTTTAACTTTCTCTGATTGGTGTGAAAATTGTACCCTTGGTTAATTTGACTGTCCTGATTCCATTTTCGGGATCGAAATCAAAATTTGAGATCATCTTCCTAGTCAATTTCGCACAAATGTGACCACTTAGCGCTTTCATCAAATTCTCATACTTTTCTTTAATTTGCACTTAATTTCTCATCAATCAATGCTAAATCTTCAAATAGCCCTCTGAATCATTCTTTGCGCTAAAATCATTAATCACTTAATCTTTTTATCAAATTGCTTGAAATCACTATGCAACCTGTCAATCTTTCAATTTTGCTCCTGAGGGGGCATACTCATGACACCTTTATCATCAGTGATCACATCCTCAAAGTTGAGAGTTTCTTTCAAAATATTCATAACAAGTCAAGCAACTAATCTTTACCAAACATCAAACAAGACCTTATCACTAGGGGCATCTCAGCTTCATCGCTTCATATCAATATGGGATTTTCTTGATCATCTAAATAAAATCAATCTCTAGGGGCATATCAATTTTGTCGCATCAAATCAAGATGATATTGTCTTCATCTGAATCACTCTCTTAATGTTAATCAATTTCATCACTTTTCATCAAGCTGATTATTCGTTTAAACACAATCAAGGGTTTAAAGAGTATCTTTGATCACACACTCAATCTAAGTAGGTCTTCAGTTTCATCACATTAGATCAAGCTGATATTGTCTTCATCTGAATCAGTTTCTTAGCGTTAATCAGTTTCATCACTTTTCTTCAAGCTGATTATTTTTTTAAACTTAATCAAGGGTTTATAGAGTATATTTGATCAGACGCTCAATCTAAGTAGGTGTTCAGTTTCAACGCATCAAATCAAGCTGGATAGTTTATCTTTGCTCATCGTGTCTTGGTCCATCAAGTTCAATATTGGTTTTATCTATGCTCACTGTGTCTAGTTCAATCAAATTCTAGATCAGTAAGATCCACTTCTTGATCCATCAAGTTTAGGTTCAATATCTTTTCTCTTCATCAGCCCTAGTTCAATCAAGTTCGGGATCAATATCGATTTCAATCAGTCTATTCAGTTTTATCACTTCAAACCAAGTTGAATGCCTCGCTCTTCATCTGGTTTGTGATCAATCAAGTTCAGAACTGGTATCTCCTAGACATCAATTGTTTTTTGAATCAATGCGTTGCTCACACATCAATTCAAAGAGGGGCAAATGTAATACCCTAAAAATAGTCATCCAAAACCATAGGCCCCTAATCTCAACTAATGTGCTTAAATTCAATAAAATTCATCAAGGTCCTGAATCAAATAATCAATTTAAATCAATCATGAGACCCTGATTAATTAATTCCTAAGGTATAAAAATGCAATATGACAATTACAATTAATTAAATTGTCATTAATTAATTAATCAAATTCAAAATTAAAAATAGAAAATATTTTTAAATTTAAATATCTCATTTATTTAATTAAATATCTTTTGCATATTTAATAAATAAATAAAAATTGCCACAAATCTTCAAAAAAGGAAACAAATCAAGAAAGAGGAATTAATTTGAAAAATAAATTGGAAATTATGAGCACAAATCTTCAAAAAAGAAAAAAAATCAAGAAAGAGGAATTAATTTGAAAAATAGATTGGAAATTATGAGCACAAAAATTCAAAAAAGGAAACAAATCAATTGAACTCAAGAAAAATGGAAAGAATCTAAGTTACTAATTTGAACTCACTATTATCTCTCCAAAATGGAATTAAATTGTCCAATCAAATTATTTCACCTAGATTGTGCTTTCTTCAAATCGATCTCGACCGTTCATTAAAGATCAATCCCAACTTTTGGTCTCCCTCTTGATTTTCCTATAAATTCAAGCTCTCATTATTCAATTAGGATCAAAGAATTTTATATCGTTATTATGCTAATATTATGTTGCAGGTTATCGAGGAAATTTTGAAGAAGCTTTGCATAGTTAATTCATCCATCAACTTAGTTTTCATTTAGCTTTCATTTAATCTTAGAATCATTCAGATTTCTAGTTCATTAGCTTAGATTCATTTCTTTTATCTAGATTCATTTTCTTGCATATAATCTAGCTTAGCTTCATTTAGAGATTTGATCATTTAGCTTGATAATCTCATTTTGCTTAATCAATTAATCTTGCATTCAATCTTGTATTTAACTATTAATCTTGCATTCGCTTAGTTGCATGCATTTAAAAATCCTCTGTTTGAGTGTAGTCTAGTCATTGGATAGCTTAGCAATCTGAGAGAAATCCATACTCACACTTTCTAGGAGGAAATAATCCGACTTGCAATAAATTTCATTTTGTTGTTTTTGATTAACTAACCCATGCAAATAATAGTTTATTGAAGCGTGTGTGAAATTTGGGGAACCTGCAAAGGCACAAACACTTCAATAATCCATTATCTGCATGGGTTAGTTAATCAAAAACAACAAAATGAAATCCATTGCAAGTTGTCTTATTGCCTCCTAGAAAGTGCAAGTGTGGATTGCTCTCAGATTGCTAAGCTATCGAGTGACTAGACTGCACTCAAACAGAGGATTTTTAAATGCATGCAACTAGGTGAATACAAGATTAATCATTAAATGAAAGATTGAATGCAAGATTAATTGATTAAGTGAAATGAGATTATCAAGCTAAATAATCAAAACTCTAAATGAAGCTAAGCTAGATTATATGCAAGAAATTGAACCTAGATAAGAGAAATTAATCTAAGCTAATGAACTAGAAATCTAAATGATTCAAAGATTAAATGAAAGCTAAATGAAAACTAAGTTTATTGATGAATTAACTATGCAAAGCTTCTTCAAAATTTTCTCAATAACCTGCAACAGAATATTAGCATAATAACGATGTAAAATTCTTGGATCCTGATTGAAGAATGAGAGCCTGAATTTATAGGATAATCAAGAGGGAGACAAAAGGTTAGGATTGATCTTTAATGAATGGTCGAGATCAATTAGAAGGAAGCACAATCCAGGTGAAATGATTTGATTGGACAATTTAATTCCATTTTGGAGAGATAAGATTGAGTTCAAATTAGCAACTCAGATTCTTTCCATTTTTCTTGAGTTTAGTCGATTTGTTTACTTTTTTGAAGATTTGTGGCAATTTTTATTTATTTATTAAATATGTTAAATATATTTAATTAAACAAATGAGATATTTGATTTTAAAAAGATTTTCTATTTTGAATGTTGAATTTGATCAATTAATTAAATGAGAATTTAATTAATTGTAATTGCCATGTTTCATTTTTTATACCTTAGGAATTAATTAATTAGGCTCTCATGATTGATTTAAAATAATTATTTGATTCAAGACCTTGATAAATTTTATTAAATTTAAGCACATTAGTCGAGATTAGGGGCCCATGGTTTTGGATGACCATTTTTAGGGTATTACAACTCTCATCCGTTATGATGCCATATAATCAATCAACCCTATCAATCATTATCCCTTTGAGTTTATATCATTGTCACTCATCAATCATGCAGTTAATCAAAATCAACCTATCAGTGTCTCTCATGCATCATGAGGTCATACAATCAATCAAATCTATCAAATCATCGAATCATGAGTTTATATCATTGCTACTCATCAATCATGAGGTCAATCAAACTCAACCTATCAGCGACTCTCATCCATCATGATGTCATACAATCAATCAACCCTATCAATCATTACCCCTTTGAGTTTATATCATTGATGCTCATCAACCATGAGGTCAATAAAACTCAACCTATCAGTTACTCTCATCCATCATGAGGTCATACAATCAATCAAACCTATCAAATCATCGAATCCTGGGTTTATATCATTGTCATTCATCAATCATGAGGGAAATCAAACTCAATCAATCATCTAACTGAGCAAACACATCAAAGCAACCATGAAATTGACATTTTATTGGGAAATCAAATCAATTTAATCAACAATATAAATTATTTAATTTATCAGAAAATGAATCAATTGTCACAATCCTAAAAATTCAAAAATCAATCTGATTCATCTCCCAAGGGAGCATACTCGCATCGTTATCCAACCATCAGTGTCTAGGGAAAATCAAAAAATTTATCAGCTTCATCAGGTAATTTTTTCTTTGAATCAACGTGTTGCCACACATCACTTCAAAGGGGCAACACCCAAATCTATTCACTTGATTAAATGAATTTTATATTTTTTTAATTATCATTTATCCAACTATTAATTAAATTCACATTTAATTAATTCTTTCCCCTTTTCCAGCTATTAATTAAATTAATATTTAATTAATTCACTCCACCCCCTTCTATTAATTAAATAAATTATTCAATTTATTTAATTTAATTCAGTTAATCAAATTGAGACCATTAATTAAATAAATAAATCATATTTATTTAATTGAATCCTTCTTCAAATTTAAATAAACTAATATTTATTTAAAACCCCCAAATCCTCCTTCACATTTAAATAAATTAATATTTATTTAAAATCCTAAAATCCCTCCTCCACTGGCACTTTCTAGAAAATGCAAGTTGCAAGTTGACTTTTTTTCCTAGTCATGTCTAGAACCTCTATTATTAGCCTAATCACCCTTAATGGTTTCACATTCCTAAACCAAAGGTTAACCCAAAACCCATCAACTCAAGCCTTCAATGAATTTCTTTAAAGTCTTCAAACCTTTAATGGTTTCATTCTATAGACTTCTCAAGCCTTTAATGGTTTCCTTGTAGAGTTTTCTTAAGCCTTTAATATTTTCTCTCAAAGTCTTCAAGCCTTTAATTTTTTCCTTCTAGAGTCTTGTTAAGCCTTTAATGACTTCCTTCAAGTCTTCAAGCATTTAATTCTTTATACCCCTTTTCTCGTTTAAATAAATTAAGATTTATTTAAATAAAATCCAAAATTCACATTTACATTTAAATAAATCAATATTTATTTAAATATCTATCCAAATGTAAGTTGCACCAATAAATTGAAATAAATAAATTTTATTCCAATTAAAATCCTAAAATCCCTCCCACTTGCATTCCCTTACAAATCCACTAAGCCACTAATCCTTTCTTCCAGAATATTCTAATCTCTTCCAATTTAGCCTAATACCCTTCTAATCATTTGCACATTCCGTAAGGAGTCACTTCTCAAAACTATGAAAACTCTTCATAAAGCATTAAAAGCTTTATTGTCTCAACAAAATAATCTCCAATGTCTTCCAAAACTTGTAAGGCTCTTACATAACCATTAATGGTTAACTCACCATTGACCCTTGGTTAGAAATTATCTCTCTAACCCAAACATCCTTTTATCTCATGGCTCTCTTCAAGCATTCATTGCTTTGACCATGGTTATCCTTTAACCCTTGCACAAGAGTTTATCCTTTGGAAAAAAAGCTTAATCCATTAACTCAACCCTAACCAAACCCCTTAGGGAAACCACCATATCTTCTTAGGAATTTAATTCCTCTTCTCTTTCCTCTCAAGCCTTCTCAAGTTGACAATTTCCACCATTTCATTGGTGAAAATTGTAAACATGGATTGAGGATCAACAAAATCTCAAGAAATCTTAACCCTTGTTAAGATTATTCAATTTGGACCACCCAATTGCCCATTTCTTCTATAAATAGGACTCATTCCTTCATTATCAAGGTCACCACTTCTTAGTCTTAGAATCTACATTTTGTCTCTCTTTGTTTATCTCACGAGCTTAAGCATTTAGAAACACTTTTATCAATAGCATATCATTAGTAGAGAATATCATGTTAGCATAGTATATCATGTTAGCATAAGATCTCTTTATCAATAGCATAATCTTGTTTATCTTTTATGCATAGGCATATAGATCATTTCATCATATATATAACTAGTTCTTTAAGTTGTCATTCTAAGGATCAATTGCTCAATGATCCGAGAGAAATCATGATTTAACGAATCTTTGAAGATAGAGGATAATGGGACTCTTTTGAAGGATTGGCATGTTTAATTAGTTTACCAAGTTAGTCCTTATATCTAATATTTCATTGGTATGTTAGTTTATTGTTTTTCTAATTGATTGACTGACCCACTAATCTAGCATACAAGTGGAACAAAGCATATATGTTGATCTTGATGTATTTGCATCTTAGAATAAAAAAGTGAATAGTTTAATGGAAGAATTTGCTAATGAGAAAATTACTCTCAAAGCATATTCACAAAATGGAGAACATAAAATAAAGATTTGTTGTGAATGTTGTGACATTGATTATGGAATATGGGAAGTATCCATAGTAGGGCAAATAGTTCATAGCTTCAAAAATAAATTTATGAATATGTAGCATCCTAAATTGTACTTGCCTACAATTTTATCCTCAAATAGGCCTCACTTTGGCATTTGTGCTTGAAGGTTTGATTGAAGCTCTAATTCTAGTCACACCAGTCACCAAACTCAACATTCTCACTATCTTCACTTTCTCCCCCCTTAATCCTAGAACCCTAATTCCCAAGACCATGATGCTCAAAGCCATGGTTCTCTAAAAAAGGGCCCATTTTGGGGCCTCATAAAGGTCACCCAATTTGGGTAGGGACCTAGATCTCGTGTTAGCATGTGTCAGAAATTCAGTTTGTTTTTTGACCAACAAGTGTAAAAGGAGGTCTAACCCTCTCATTTCAAAACTAACACATTTAATCCAAAATTTCAAGATATCAATTACACTCCAACAAATTCAAGTGAGAAAGTAACCGAACTTCTATCAAGCATTGGACTACAAGAAAAGTCAAGATTCAAGCATTCGAGATGACATTCATGTTCTATGAATTATGAAGACTATCTACATGAAAATCTAATTCCTTGTGAAGACAAACAAAACTTAATTTAAGGTATATCATCAGTTTTCATTCATTTTCATCCATTCTCTCAAAAGGAAAGCATTTTTACTGTAGTACTTCATTTACATTTCATTTCTATTTCATGGTTAATTCTAAAACTACAACTTGGCCTAAGGAAATCCCCTATTCCCAACAATTTTCCCCTTTTCACTGTGTGCATGAATAGGTATAGAGATGCATTTTGGAGGAACAATAGGATTCACAGACATGAACAAGTTCCCCTTTGGACAACGAAAATTTAGGAGGACTAACGCAAACACCACCATGTTCCCGACAATTCAGGCCAAATTTTGGGGAGCAAATCGAAATCATATTTAGGTTTATGGATTTGTACAATGACTTTAGCTTAATTTTTATGAATAATATCTTCAACAATTCACCGTTTTACCCTAATCTTCTACAATTCACAAATACAATTCAATTTAAGGGAAAGAAGAGGCCCTTTTAGGTGGCCTGTAATCTGATTAGAATCTTGATTTCTCAAGATCAGATATATCAAATTCCCATCTCTTCCTAATGTGATGGTGATTAAGAAAAATGTTGGATTTTGCCAAGATCAAGGGCACAATGAAAAGCATAAAAGAGACAATAGAATGACAAGAATAAACTATATTCTCATCAATATACAAATGATCAACTGGATTAACCAATATAATGAATAGAGGCCTGCTTATATAGGCAAGGCCATATGGATGTATGAGCACACAAATATGACATGTGGCTCAATGAGAAACAAGGGTAGGTAAGAAATACTAAGGGTAGGTAGGAAAAATAATATAATATTCCACAAGAGGTGGATGACCCACCGAATGTGGAGTGTAACAACAAAATAAGACCACAAAAGGTGGAATTTCTCCTACAAGCTCTATCCCTAAGTGTCTCAATTCCAAATTACGATGAGATGCATTATCCTAAGTTAACTTAAGTAAGTGTAATAATATCCAAAATGAATATTTATTTACACCAACACCCCCCCTTAAGTGTAACTTAGGGGAATGAAGACTCAAGTCAACAATGCAAGATGGGTCCCGGCTACTAGGCCATGATAGGTACCCATGTACAATATGCAAATGCAAGCAAAACTATGCAATGCAATCTCTCACAAACGGAGAAAGGGAGAAAACCCAGTGGGAAAAAAACTCCCCCCCAAAAGAGAGATGAATGTACAAAAGACTCTCAAAGAAGAAGGACAAAACCTCAAAGAGGAAAAAGTCCCCCATAAGAGAGGAAGGAGAAGTCAGCTGATCCCCCCTAATGACACATCCCACACCCCCAAGAGAGCTCGCAACTGCTGGAGCTTACTCTTAGTGAAACGTTTGGTGAATATGTCAGCAACCTTCTGCTGTAGGATAATACTGCAAATCAATGACCTGCTCCTAGATGAGCTCTCGGATATAGTGCATATGAATCTCGATGTGTTTGGTCCACTGGTGCTGGACCGAGTTCTTCGAGATCGCAATAGCACTCTGATTGTCACAATGTAGAACTATCGGTCGTGGAGTGGTGAAACCAAACTCTATGAGAATCTGCTGGAGCCAAATGGTCTTAGTCGCTGCGTTAACAGTGCCTCGATACTCAGCCTCAATCGAAGAGAGAGCAATAGCATGTTGCTTCTTGCTCTGCCAACAAATGGGGCACGAACCAAGGTGAAAACTATAACCATAAGTAGACTTACGATCAACTAGATCGCTAGCCCAATCGGAGTCTGTGTAACCAACCAAGCGAAGTCCTATGCCTGCTGCATAGTGAATCCCATAGTGATGTGTACCCTGGATGTAATGTAGAATGCATTTGGTGGCTTTCCAATGAAGCTCATGTGGTTCCTACATGAAGCGGGAAACCATGCCAACTGCAAATGAAATATCAGGGTGTGTATGAGTCAAGTAGATGAGACTACCCACAAGCTGACGATATAAAGTGGCATCAACTGGTGGAGAATAACATTGAGCCTCAAGCTTGACTCCTGAAAGAAAGGGAGTCAGGACAGGCTTACAATCAGCCATATGAAAGCGTGCAAGTAGATCAAGAGCATACTTGGGCTGCGATAGTGTGATCCCGGAAGGTGACTGTGAAATCTCTATCCTGAGAAAGTAGTGCAAAAGACCCAAGTCAGTCATAGTAAATCTATCATGCAAAGCAGATTTGACCCTACTAATGATGGATGAAGTACTCCCTATAATGATCAAGTCATCAACATAGAGCACAAGTATCAAGTGAGAGTACTCCCTATAATGACACTTGGTGAACCCTGTGGAGAGAAGAAAGGAATCCATCTTGGTGTACCAAGCCCTGGGAGCCTGCTTAAGGCCATAGAGAGATTTCCTTAGTCTGCAAACCAAGGAAGTATCCTGGATGAAACCCTGTGGCTGCTCCATATAAATCTCCTCATCAAAATCACCATGAAGAAAAGCACTCTTCACATCCATCTGATGTACAGCCCAACCATGAGTTGCAGCAATAGAAAGTGTCAAATGAATGGAGTTCATCTTGGCTACGGGTGCAAAGGTCTCAGTATAGTCAACACCTGCAACCTGTGAGAAACCTTTTGCAACAAATCAAGCCTTATACTTATCCACACTACCATCCGCTACAAACTTGGTCCGATAGATCCACTTACATCGAACCATCTCTCTCCCCTCAGGGAGATGGACTAGATCCCATGTGTTGTTCCTCATCAAGGAACTATACTCTTCCTCCATAGCTTGGTCCCACTCAGGAACCCCTAATGCTTCCCTAAATGTCTGTGGATTGGAAGCGGTAGCAATGAATGCATGTGGAAGATCCTGATGTTGTGATCGAGTTCTCCATGTATCTGAAGGATCCCCAACAAGAGAACCCACGGACTCAAGTGTCTGTCGAGCCCAATGAGGTCTAGGTGGAGGTGGAGAACGAGGCTCCTCAACTGCAAGTGGACCCTGCAGAGGTGGAACCCTGCGAGTCGAAGTTGAGGTAGTCTCATCATCAGAATCACTAACATCACTATCCACAATGGAGGAAGGTGGAGGAGGTAGAGAGGCTAAGCTAGGAGAGATTTCCTCAAAGTGAACACTCCTCTCAATGAATACCTCATGTGTCTCTGGATCCATCAATCTGTATGCCTTAACACCCTCAGGATATCCAACTGTGTAGGGGAAAAAGTGACACTAAGCAAACATGCCCTAATCTCACTTTCAATCACACACTTGTGGAATACGAAAGAGCCTAGAGGTATCACACAATTGGCTACTTCTTTTTGTGGAAGAGAGAGCCAAGGGCTACCTATTAGGATTTCTATTCCTTTGTTGCAAATGATAGATAAAATGATGCAAGTTCAACTACTGGCCCTAGAGTGCAAGTATGAACTAGTAGCAAGATTGCAAGATTGAGATTAAGTGATGAAAAGATGTAAACACAAGGATAAGAGGAGAATGCAGATGTGTACCCAGAGTTAAAATCTGAGTGAAAATGTTTGGGACGGGGGTGCGGGTGCCACTGTCCTGATTCTACTCCTGAAAATGCTCCTGAAACTGCTGTTTGAAACTTGTTGTCTGACAGAAGGACCAGGGCCCCCAGCGCCCCTATCCCAGGGACCAGGGCACCTAGCGCCCTATCCTGGCAGGACAAGGGCGCCCCACGCCCCTATCCTAGTCTTTTGCTCTGAAATTTGGTGTGTTGTTCTATCTCGGTCCGCTTCGGTCAGATCTGCAACTTGCGGCGTCGTTCGAATCCTGAAACCTGTACTTATATCTGAAAAGTTATGGTGGGCGGCTATATAGGATTTTGCCTTAGTCAAACCCCCGCTTTGGTGATTTCCACCTCCATGAATAGCCAAGTTATATTGTAAAAGTAGTGTGTGCAGACCTTGTGTGTGTGCAAGATCCTAAAATGCAAGTAAGCAAACTAGAGCAACCTAGAAAGTAAACCCTAATTGCTTGTACATGATAATGTAAATACTCCAAATCAAGATGCAAAGTGATCTAAAGCATGAATACAAATGATATAATGAAGCTTATGCAAAGACATGAAAACAACATGAAATCATACCCAACCCCATGGGAGGGGTACAAGCCAATCTTCAGTCGATGATCCCTTATTGTTCTGCAATGCCTTCAAAGCCCTAAATGGATGAATGAAATTGATAGATGCTTGATGGATGGATGTTGAATGTTGTTGAAGTCTTCAAAGATCTTCTCTTTTGCTGCGTAGAAGGTCCTTGAAACCAAAAATTGGATCCTTTCAAATGAAGAAAGAGAGCTCTTATATATGAAACCCTAGGTCTTAATTTCAACTTTTGGCCGACCTAGAGATTGAATCACCCGCCAATTTCTTGGGGTTAAGCTTTATTTTATGATTGGATCGCGCTCCTAAAATTTTGGGAAAAATGTCTGGGACCGTGTGCACTCCGGGCGCCATGGTCCTGACAACTTTTCACCAAATTTTTAGGGTCATCAGATATGATAATTTTAGAGAGAATCCCGAAGTTACAGGTGATTTCGAGATGTTTTGACCCCCGAAATCAAGCCCCCAAGTTCAAAATAGGACCTAATTAGGGTTTTTGATTAAATGATGTATTAGAGAAATAAAATGAAAGGGGCACACTTTAATGAAAGGGCCCAACTTTATGATGTGGAAGATGATGAAATAGGACCTTAGACCTAATTAATTTGATTAATTAAGTGCTAAAGGGGAAATGCGATGCAAAGTGCAAGATGCGCCAAGGTGCGAGCTAAACCTAGTGTGGAATTGTACCACCCTAGCAAGTGCATACAATTTACGACGCTACATTTAGCACCCACTTTAGCGGTCATATGAACACTACATGCATATGCAAGCTAAAGTACAGAAAAGTAAACATTATTTGAAAAAGGATATATCCAGAAGTCTGTCAAACGAAGCCCCCAGCAGTATCTGCAGTACACAGTTAGGAACTGCACCCTACAAAACACACGTGTTAGATCACAAAATCACCTAATGCTTACTAAGGAAGGTGATGAAAATTCGAGGGTAGCTATATGCCCCCCCTGTTTCGGCTTGCTAATTTTAGTGAGTTGAAACAGGGTATCATGTTTACCACTTCGAATTGTTAAAGAATATTGATGACAAATGCTCACAAGAAGATTTGATATGAGATCAGAAACTAATGGAGAATCATTTGGTAAGAAAGAGGACTAAATCTTAATTCCAACACAACAAAGAGTGTGAGGGTTTGAGAGTCCTCTAACACAAGATGAAGGATGTAAATGGAGACAAAATGCAAAGAGAAGAAAAGAAAGGAAAAAAGCATGAATACACACATTGGTGATCCATGAGAAGAATAGTGAGAGAGAAAACATGGACTTCTCACCCCTAGATCTTGTCTAGGTGATCCATGGGAAAAAGGACATGGAAAACTAGCCCCTAGAGTTTGTCTAGGTGATCCATGTAAGGGAGGAGAGTGAGAAAGTCTAGCCTTATGCTGTTAGTTCCACTCAACCTCGTGCATGTGTGTGTAAGTGAGGTTAGAAGAACCTCATAGGAGTCTATGCCCGATTATACTACAACCTATATATGTATAGTACAAAAGCGTGACATCTCGCTCTAAGAGTCTGTGCTCTGGTTTCGAGAATAATCACCTTGCATAAAAAAATGGAGACATCTCGCTCTAAGAGTCTGTGCTCTGGTTCTGAGAATGACCCATTGCTCAAAAAGTGTAATGTTTATGTCATAAGAAAAGTAGAACAAGGATACCTACCTTCATCACAAAAGAAGATACCCCAAAAATGCAACAATGTCATAGATCCAAGCAAGAGAGTTTTGCACTCTTTAAGCAAGGATAAGATAGTTGAAAAAGGGATATCTTGTAGTATGCGTAAAGGAGATCCTTAGAGGAGAAGAGATCTTTGTACAAAAGACACCTATCCCCAAGAGGAATTGTCTTAGACAAATATAAAATCTCAAAGAAGAGAATAAGAATGCAATACTTCCTTCTTTTGTGAGGTGAAAGTGATTCTTAATGAAGGATGACACTCTTTTTAACCCAATTGGGAGAGTGAATTCATTATGGATGTATTTTACCAAGTGCAAAAGAGGTTGTAGTCAAGGACTTACACCTCTTGTAAGAGAGAATCCTTGAACAAACAACAACAAATGCATACAAGGAATAACATCAAGTAATAAAGTTCACACCATCCACGAAATAGGAAAAAGTGGATCCTTAGATAAAAATAAGGAAAGATCATTGCCTCCCAAGGATAAGGACAATGAGAAGGACTTACACAATCTTCTAGGGAGAGATTTAGACATAAGAAAAATGTACCACATACTCACATGAGTTCATGCAAGCAAGACATTAGTGTATGTAAAATGCTCCTCACAAGAAGTGGGTAGAATAAGGAAGAGAATACACATCTTCTCTCATATCTAGGAAAAGAGGATTCTAAAGAAAAGATGATCAATATTTCCACACTATTACCCCAAAGGGAAATTTTAATCATAAAAAGAAGAGATGTATGAAATTACTCTTGTCTCCATAGGAACAAGAGATAACATAGAAAATTAGGCTATTATGTTGCTTCAAAAATATGATTGCACTTGAAATTGTACCATCATGAATGACAATGAGCCCCCAGTAAATGAGCTACCAATGTCACATAATGATGAGCAACATAATAGCCATTAATGTTATTTAAAGACATGATAGATTGAATGAGGTATTTGAATATGACATGCTAAATGCTCAACCATAAGTGAGATCAAAAACATGTATAAAATGATAAAAATTGAAGATGAAAAGTCACAAGAAATCTTAGAAGAGGGATGAGTGTAATTTATTAGAGCCTTATCCTTGGAGGAAAGGACTCTATGATGAATAGGAGATAAAGATTCATAATTGGATTTAGAAATTTGAGGGGAGTCATAAAGAGATTTGTTCATCGCCAAGATTTCCTTATGAGGGGAATGAGAGTTGATAGAAGTAGAAGATGATTTAGTTGAAGTGAGATCATCATCACTACTAAATATAGCTTTCACATTGAGAGATGGTCTTTTAGATGCTTTGGTGGGCTTAGAAAGATTATATCCAAGTCCAAATGAATATTCATGCATGTTATGTTCTAAAGGAACTTTAATTCCATGTTCATTTGTGCCACAACCATTTCCACTATAGCCACTCTTAGCCAAAATGTGAAAACCACAACCATAACGATTAGCCATTTCAAAAAGAAAAAGTGTTTTTTCATAAGACAAAGAATCAAATTCTTTAGAATTAGAGGTGTGAGGAGAAGAAGTTTGAGAAGCGGCCACAAAATTATTGCTCATAGGTTCAGGTAAGACTGATTGATCTCTAGTTTCTTCCTTCTTTTTAACTTTAAGCTCTCTAGGAGGAACCCTATACTCACCTACAAAGGTGGGATTGAAATCAAGAGATCCCCAATCGTCTTCTGCGAGAACCTTCTCAGGATCAAAAGCCTTTTCATATGTAGATTCAAGTTGAGAAGAATCTTCTTCAGGAACTTCAGACTCATCCAAATAATTTTGATTATCAGAGGGTGATGATTCATCCATAGGTATCTTGTTTAACAAGTCATCACTAGAAGAGGAAGGCTTAGAAGAACTTCCTTTGGAAGTAGATGTTGGCAAACAAGCTTGAAAATTAGTATCACCTATCAAGGTATATGTCTTATTATTATAAACAAATTTAACTTGTCTATGCAATGTAGAGGGGACAACTTGCATACTGTGAATCCAAGGTCTCCCTAATAACAAGTTGTATGTTAGATTTCCCAACATAACATGGATAGGAGTAGGCAAAGTAATAGGTCCCACTATGATGGGTAAGGTGATAATACCTAATGAAGACTTAGCCACATTATCAAAGCCTCGAATGGGATGAGAGTCAGGCTCAATAAGGGATGTATCCACATTCATCTTATGCAATAGATTAATACTACACACATTAAGGCCATAACCATTATCTACCAGTGTTCATCTTATAGCAGTGTCATTTATGATAACCACAATCATCAAGGGATCATATTGATGTTGAATTTCACTAGTAGGCAACTCATCTTGTGTGAACACAATTTGAGCTTTAGGATTCATCACAGAGTTAACCAAAGACACTATATTACTAGATGTATTAGGTGGAGGAACATTCAAATCTTTCAAGGCATCTTGTAACATTCCATGATGAGCGGAAGAAGTTTGGATCAAATCCCAAAGGGATATCTTAGCAGGAGTAGTTTTAAGTTGTTCTATGAGATCATATTCCTTACCAAGAACTTGTGAAATCCGTGGAGCTTGCGGAGAATTGGTTGAGGATTAGGAAGAGAAACTGGAGTAACAGGAGGAGGATTAGGCTTCCTATTATTTCTAGTATTATAGGTATGAGCAACTGCATTATAACTCTCTCTAGTCAGTTGCTTAGCATACTCATAAGGGCTCATAGTAGAATAACCTCCTTGCACAGTAATAATAGGTTTCTTAGGAGTGCAAAAAGAATCATTAGCATAACCACCTTGGACCACTAATATAGGCTTATTTAAAGGTTGAGAATTTTGAGAAGGACAGGCACCTTGGACAGTGAAGATTGGCTTGTTAGGTGTTTCATTCACACGTATCAAATTAATTGAGGATGGTTTAGAGGAATGAACCAAAGTGTTGTAAGAATTATTGATAGTCTTCTCTTGCACTAAAATCTTATCACAGATTAAATCAATCCTAGGAGAGAGACAAGGGGTAGGCATTGATGTTCCAGTAGGAAGAGTAATACTAGGAAATGTCATATCATCCTCTATCATCAAAGGATCTACATGGGGAATAAACTCTCTAGGAGAAGGATCAACATTACTCTCTAAAGTCTCACTTTTGAGATGGAGATCTTTGAAAGAGATGTTAACCATCTTGTTTTGAACTAGGGTTTCCTTATGAGTAGAACCAAGTTGAGGAGAGGGAGATGCTTTATTTTTAGAGGGGGAATGATTGAGATTCAAGGAAGGTGAGAAACTATCAAGGGAGTTTTCAATCTTGATTTCATCCCCTTTGCCTAGGGGTAGAGAATAATATATACCTGCTTCTAATGGTTCATCCCAAATAGTGAGGTTGTTGAAAGGAATGTTTGAAGTATTGTCAATTTCGGGAGAGGAGATAACATTGTTTATTAATTCCTCATCCTTAGGAGGGAGAGCATCAATAGATGTGTTAAACTCATCCTCTTTCCTCAAAATATGTTCAATATGATCTTTAGGGGAGAGAGAGTTAAGGAAATTGCTTTTTATTTCATCTTCTTTCTCTAAGGGATGCTTATGGGTAAGACAAACTTTAGGAGAAGGGTAAGCATTTATCATTAATTCATCATCTCTAGTGGGAATTTTGTTGGAAAAGGAAATGCCATCACTAGGAAATGTAGGGATAATGTCATCTTCTTGCACAAAAGGATCCTCATGAAGGGAGCGTTTTTTAGGAGCCACAAAGTCATCAAGGGCATCAGCCAACAAAGCATGATCATATCTATTAAAAGGTTTATCTTTTGATTCAAAAGGAGGTATCTCTTCATAGAGGGGACCATTGAAAACAACCATGTTACTAGATTTAGTGGAAGAGTTGATAGGAATGTACCCTTGAGAGGAATCATTCGACTTATCTTTCTCATCACAACGAAATGGCATAGTAACAATGTTTATGAGTTTTTGGTAAAATGAAGGTTTGGTATCTTTAGGTTTCAAAAACTCATCTAAAGCTAAAATCTAACTCATAATCATCGCAAATATGAACATCTTGCAAATAAAAATCTGACATTTTGAAATAAAAATTGCATAAAACTTAAACACACAATGCAAAGAAACAAAGAAACACACTCTTTCTTTTCCCTCTTTTTTTTTTTTTTTTTTTTTTTTTAATGAAAATGAAACTTAAATGAAACAAACTAAATCTAGATCTAGATCTAACAAATGCAATGCAAGAGAAAGCAATAATAAGATTCATGTCGGGTTCACCAAAATGTGTAGGGGAAAAAGTGACACTAAGCAAACATGCCCTAATCTCACTTTCAATCACACACTTGTGGAATATGAAAGAGCCTAGAGGTATCACACAATTGGCTACTTCTTTTTGTGGAAGAGAGAGCCACGGGCTACCTATTAGGATTTCTATTCCTTTGTTGCAAATGATAGATAAAATGATGCAAGTTCAACTACTGGCCCTAGAGTACAAGTATGAACTAGTAACAAGATTGCAAGATTGAGATTAAGTGATGAAAAGTTGTAAACACAAGGATAAGAGGAGAATGCAGATGTGTACCCGGAGTTAAAATCTGAGTGAAAATGTTCGAGATGGGGGCGCGGGCGTCACTGTCCTGATTCTGCTCCTGAAACTGCTCCTAAAACTGCTGTTTGAAACTTGTTGTCTAACAGAGGGACCAGGGCACCCAGCGCCCCTGTCCCAGGGACCAGGGCGCCCAACACCCTTGTCTTGGTAGGACCAGGGCGCCCCACGCCCCTGTCCTGGTCTTTTGCTCTGAAATTTGGTGTGTTGTTCTGTCTCAGTCCGGTTCTGTCGGATCTGCAACTTGCGGCGTCGTCCAAATCTTGAAACCTGCACTTATATCTGAAAAGGTATGGTGGGCGGCTATATAGGGTTTTGCCTTAGTCAAACCCCCGCTTTGGTGATTTCCACCTCCACGAATAGCCAAGTTGTATTTGTAAAGTGGAAAAATCGAACCCTAGTTTCTCTCCCCTCCCCAACTCCAAGGAGAGAGAAGGGAGAGTCACTAGGGTTGATGGTTTTCACTTAGGGGAGACTTTACATTCAAAAGAGGGGTTGAAACCCACAAGATCCAATCCCACGCAATGCAATATTGGATTCTATATGAGTTTCAAGGGTTAAGACATCAAGGATACCCTCTTTTGTAAAGAATGTAGATAGAAAGATTGAACTAGGAATGCATGTAAACTAGGAAAGATTCGCTTATAAACAGAGATAGGGATATGGGATGAAGCTACGGACCTGGAATTAGTAGTAAAATGTCGAGACAGTGCTGTTCTGCAAATTTGAGTGAAAGTTGATGGGATGATGGCGCCTGGCGTGCACACGGTCCTTTGAAAAATCCACGAAACGAAGGGGGATCTGTTCATCTCTGCACAAGGATTCCAGATCTTCAATTACAGCCGTGTACCTGCAACCTACACACAGAAAAGAGAGGATGATTGGGGGGTTAGCGATGAGGGGTTTGCCTTTAGGTCAAACCCCAGTTTTGGAATTAACCAAGAAATGAGAATGCCGTAAATGTAAATGTTTGTAATGTAAACAAGTACTGATACCTTGTTGTAAGAATGTTTGTATTCTTACATGCGAAGGTGTAATGTATGTAGTATGTTGTATGTTGTATGTGATCTCCTCTTCAATGGTTGAATCCTTGTCTTGAATGCAACACCTAGCCTTGAATGGAGACTTAGAATACTCAATTGCTTGAAGGAATGCTTGAATGCTTGAATGTTTGAATATTTGAATATCGTTTCCACCTTTTGCACACATATGTCCTCCTCCCTTTCTAGGAGAGGAAAAGTAGTTTATATACTTGTCAATTAGGGCTGATAGACTAATTTTCCTGACCTTAGGCCGACCAGGAAACATTATTTTCCAATTTGCAAACTTAAAGACCCAATGCCCAAAAGAGACCGGGCCCAAAATAGGGCCAGGGACTAGGGCGCTGGGTGCCATGGTCCTAGCGGACCAGGGCGCTGGGCGCCCTGGTCCCACCTCTCGGAACAGCAGGGTGCAAGGAGGGATCAGGCCAGGGTGCGGAAAACTGTAGTTTTTGATGTTGTAAACAGGTTTCGGGGTCTCCATTCAAGTTCAACGTTGCGCTGCCATCGTGAAGACCCAAATGCAGTCGAAATTGCAAGTGTCACAATTTTAGGACGCTACAGTATTGTAAAAGTATTGTGTGCAGACTTTGTGTGTGTGCAAGATCCTAAAATGCAAGTAAGAAAACTAGAGCAACCTAGAAAGTAAACCCTAATTGCTTGTACATGATAATGTAAATACTCCAAATCAAGATGCAAAGTGATCTAGAACATGAATACAAATGATATAATGAAACTTATGCAAAGACATGAAAACAACATGAAATCATACCCAACCCCATGGGAGGGGTACAAGCCAATCTTCAGTCGGTGATCCCTTATTGTTCTTCAATGCCTTCAAAGCCCTAAATGGATGAATGAAATTGATAGATTCTTGATGGATGGATGTTGAATGTTGTTGAAGTCTTCAAAGATCTGCTCTTTCACTACATAGAAGGTCCTTGAAACCAAAAATTGGATCCTTTCAAATGAAGAAAGAGAGCTCTTATATATGAAACCCTAGGTCTTAATTTCAACTTTTGGCCGACCTAGAGATTGAATCTCCCGCCAATTTCTTGGGGTTAAGCTTTATTTTATGATTGGATCGTGCTCCTAAAATTTCAGAAAAAATGTCTGGGACCGTGTGCACTCCGGGCGCCATGGTCCTGACAATTTTTCACCAAATTTTCAGGGCCGTCGGATATGATAATTTTAGAGAGAATCTCAAAGTTACAGGTGATTTTGAGATGTTTTGACCCCCGAAATCAAGCCCCCAAGTTCAAAATAGGACCTAATTAGGGTTTTTGATTAAATGATGTATTAGAGAAATAAAATGAAAGGGGCACACTTTAATGAAAGGGCCCAACTTTATGATGTGGAAGATGATGAAATAGGACCTTAGACCTAATTAATTTGATTAATTAAGTGCTAAAGGGGAAATGCGATGCAAAGTGCAAGATGCACCAAGGCGGGAGCTAAACCTAGTGTGGAAATGTACCACCCTAGCAAGTGCGTACAATTTATGACACTACACCAACAAATATGCAAGGTCGACTCTGAGGTTCCAATGCCTTGCATTTCTGTGGAGGTATGCGAGCCCATGCTGGACACCTAGAGACTCTGAAATGTCTCACAATCGGTTTCCTACCAGCCCAAACTTCAAAAGGAGTAATACCTTGCAAAGCTTTGTGAGGAACCCGATTCTGGATGTGTGTGGCACAACTGATAGCCTTTGCCCAAAAGGCGGGATCAAGAGAACATGCATGTATCATACAACTAGCCATTTCTTTGAGAGTTCTATTCTTGTGTTCTTCAAGCCCGTTCTGTTGTGGAGTGTATGCAACAGAATGTTGAAGATCAATCCCCTCAAATGTACAAAAATCCTCAAGTCTTTTGTTCACATATTCCCTTCCATTATCTATGCAAAGAATCTTGACCACTTTCCCTGATTGCTTCTCCACACGAGTCTTGAAGTCCTGAAATCTATCAAATACTTCACTCTTATGAATGAGAAAGTAGACCCAAGTGAAGCGGGAGTAGTCATCAATGAAGGTAAGAACATAGTGGGCCTTACTGAATGAAGGTGCTGGAAATGGACCTGCTACATCACTGTGAACAAGTTGAAGAACTTCCAAAGCTCTCCAAGTTTTCTCTTTATCAAACTTCTCTTCGGGATGCTTGCCCATGGAACAACCTGAACATACACCCTCTAAAAAACTAATTCGAGGAAGACCTATGACATAGGGGTAGTTGAGGTGAACAAACCACTCATGCCATAGCTTACTTTCTGAATTTGAATGAGTAAGCAAGGCCCTAGAAGGTGAACTTGGCACAAAGTGGGAGAATGAATAAAGTCTAGAGTTGTCATTGACTTGTCCCACTGCTACCAAGGCATCATCATCAAGTTCCTTTACCACAACTGAATCTGGGGTAATCTCAACCTTTTTCCCATTCCCATAGTGAGTGATTTGGTAGATGGAGAGAAGGTTGGTAGACAAGTTAGGAACATAGAGAACATTCTCAAATGTTCCATCATCCATGTCAACTGAACCTTTCCCTTCAACCTCTACTTGTGTGTCATCACCTATGTAAATGTGAGGTACCTTAGATGGCTCCAATGAAGAAAATTGTTCCTTTGTAGAACCCATGTGATATGAGGCACTTGAGTCAAGTATCCATTGCTGTGAAGAACCTGTTGTAGCCACAAATGCTTGCCCTTTTCCCTTAGACTGTGAGGAAGAGGAAGGAGTTGAATCCTTCTTTGTGTAGGCAGATGGCAAGTTGATGTTGTTTTTCTTGAGAAGATTGGTTAACTCATCAACTTGCTTTGCGTGGCATCGATGCTCATCATGACCATACTTTTTGCAATATGCACAAGTTGGTTTATCCTTCTTAGGTGGTGTCCCCTTCTTGGAAGAGGATGAAAAATCACCTTGTGATGGAGAGGATGATTGTCCTTTTTCCTGGTGTGGTTTAGACTTGGATTGCTTCTTCTTGTTGTTGGAATCTTTGCCTTGACTTCCTTGATTTCCTTGATTTGCTACCAAAGCCTTGGACTTTGAAGACTTGAGAAAACCCATGTTCAACAACTTAGATTGTTCCAATATCAACATTTATGTGAAAGCATCAAAAGAAGGCATAACATAAGAACTCCCCACTGTCAAACGATGAGTTTGGAAGTGTAAAGCGGAAAATCGCGATCGAACCCTAGTTGCTCTCCCCTCTTCCAACTCCAAGGAGAGAGAAGGGAGATTCACTAGGGTTGATGGTTTTCACTTAGGGGAAAGACTTTACATTCAAAAGAGGGGTTGAAACCCACAAGATCCAATCCCACACAATGCAAGATTGGATGCTAAATGTGTTTCAAGGGTTAAGAAAGCAAGGCTACCCTCTTTTGTAAAGAATGTTGATAGAAGAATTAAGCTAGGAATGCATAGAAAGTGACAAAGATTCGCTTATAAACTGAGATAGGGATATAGGATGAAGCTGCGGACCTGGAATTAGCAATAAAATGTCGATACGGCGCTGTCCTGCAAATTTGAGCAAAAGTTGACGGGACGATGGCGCCCGGCGTGCACACGGTCCTCCGAAAAATCCGCGAAACGAAGGGGGATCTGTTCGTGTCTGCACAAGGATTCCAGATCTTCAATTTCAACTGTGTACCTACAACCTACACACAGAAAAGCGAAGACGATTGGGGGGTTAGGGATTAGGGGTTTGCCTTTAGGTCAAACCCCGGTTTTGGAATTAACCAAGAAATGACAAATGTTGTAAATGTAAATGTCTGTAATGTAAAATAAGTACTAATACCTTGTTGTAAGGATGTTTGTATCCTTATATGCGAAGGTATAGATGTTGTTGTTTGTTGTATGTTGTATGTTGTATGTTGTATGTAGCATGTAGTATGTGATCTCCTCTTCAATGGTTGAATCCTTGTCTTGAATGCAACACTTAGCCTTGAATGGAGACTTAGAATGATCAATTGCTTGAAAGAATGCTTGAATGCTTGAATGCTTGAGTATAGTTTCCACGCTTTTTCCCTCATATCGAATGAAAGAGGAAAATGTAGTTTATATACTTGTCAATTAGGGCTGATAGACTGATTTTCCCGACCTTAGGCCGACCAGGAAAGATAATTTTCCAATTTGCAAACATAAAGACCCGAAGTCCAAAAGAGACCGGGCCCAAAATAGGACCCAGGGACCAGGGCGCTGGGCGCCCTGGTCTTGAAGGACCAGGGCGCTAGGTGCTCTGGTCCCACCTCCCGGGACAGCAGGGTGCAAAGGAGGTTCAGGCCAGGGTGCAAGAAAATGCAGTTTTCAGTGTCATAATCAGGTTTCGGGGTCTCCATTTAGGTTGCGTGTTGCGTCGCCATCGTGAAGACCGAAATGCAGTCGAAATTGCAAGTGTCGCAATTTTAGGACGCTACAGGAAGCTAGATACAAATGCTACATATTTTGGTGCAAGCTTGTCCAACAAGTTGAATATCAATTGAGCATCCTTCTTGTCAATTCCACAATCCTTTAGCTTTGCTCTTAGCTCATTTGCTTTGGTTACATAATCTTGTATTGTATCAAAATTCTTGGGATCTAAGTTAGTGAGCTCATTATCAATCTGATAGTCTCTGATTTCATCAACTTGTCCATACAATTTCTGAAACATATCCCAAGCCTCTTTAATTGTTTTACACTTCTCAATGTGGAAAATGAGGTCATCTGATACATACTTGTGTAAGGTTCCAAGAGCCATGCAATTATTTGTGAGCCATTCTAATTGAGCATTTGGATCAGCCTTAGGATCAGGTGGTGTTGTTATTGTTCCATCTATGTAGTGTGTGAGACCCTTTTCCATTAGTTTACTCCATACTTTAATTTTCCATGATGCATAATTATGTGGAGTTAATGGTGGAAACTTATTATGACTCATTGCAACAAGAATGGAAAGAGCACAAAGAGAGGCACAATCACACAAAACACCCCCCCAAATTCACTCAATCAAAGAACCCCCCCCCCAAATGTGATGATTTGGCACTTTATAAGTAGTGCGTATACAATGGGCCACTTGCAAAAGATAGCAAAGTGGACTTCTGATTTACAATTTTACATCTGCCTCAATAAGACCAAAAGAGTCTCAAACTGATAATGCAAGAGATCTAACTAAGATCCAAGCAATTTACAAGTACCTAATAGGCCAAATAAGACCAATATCTGAAAGTACAATTTTTACTCAAAATCTCTGAAATCTGATCATATGTTCTGAAAGCTAACGAAAAAATAAGCACTTAAAAAAAAAACGGCACCTTAAAAGGAGGTTGTATGAGCTCAAACGAGGCCTTTGAAGTTGCAAAATTGAGGATTAGACAGGTACAGCTAAGAGAATCCAAAAATTCCGAAAAACTTGTGCACCAAAATTAGAAAATAACCACACCACTGCGAAGATCATGAAATTTTAGCCCATTTCAAAAAAAATTGCACTAAAAAAGGAGCAAAAATGAGCAAGATATGGCCTTCCAAAGTTGGACTCCAAAACTGAAAAGCCCAATGGAGAGGGGTCAAAAAATTTTCAAAAAATGCTAATGTGGCACTGATGTCAGCAAGTCACTATGTTAAATTTGATGGCCATATGACTATTGCAAAATCTTCGCCTCCCTGCTGACTGGGCATCCGTACTGTACGGACTGATGACTGTACAAGTGACTGTGCAGGCCGTACGGATGACGTGGCACTGTACAGACTGGCTATGTGGCGCAGTGACATGGCAGATGGTATGGTCTATGTGGCACTGTACGTGGTGTATGGAGGGCTGGTTCGGGCCATGTGGTTGGGTCTAGTTGCTGACTGGACGTCAGCATGGCGCTGCCGAAAGTCTTTTGGCTGGCGGCAGGAGTCTGTGCGTCGCCGGGGTAGTGGAGATGGTCGGGAGCTACCGGAGCCAATGGGTGTGGGAGGCACTGGGAATCGAGCTGGTGGCGCAGTGTCGAAGTGGCTTTGCAGGCACGGGTAGCGAGCACAGCGGCGGCGGCAGAACCTACAGGTACGGGCGGCGTTCGGACAACGTAGGTATGTATCTGCAAACCTGCGCACAGAGGGTACTATGTATGGGGGGGTCTGCAGACCCCCAAACAAAACCCCCTTTTTTTTTTTTTTTTTTTTCAATTTTTTTTCCGAAATTTTTTTTGTAAAAAAATTTCGAAATCCGTACGAAAATAGCCAAGATGGGAAAAAAAAATTTCTCACCAAAATAGGTCGACTTTATAGTTGAAATTTATGGAAATGGCCTCCCGGATTCAACGGTGATGTCCAAATCGCTGTATGATGCCCCCAAAAAATGAAGATCCCCAAATCCGAAAGTAGAAGCCTTCCACGATGTCTCCAAAAACTGATCAATGAAGCCCCAAAAGCTCTGATACCATGTTGGATTTTGCCAAGATCAAGGGTACAATGAAAAGCATAAAAGAGACAATAGAATGACAAGAACAAACTATATTCTCATCAATATACAAATGATCAACTGGATTAACCAATACAATGAATAGAGGCCTGCTTATATAGGCAAGGCCATATGGATGTATGAGCACACAAATATGACATGTGGCTCAATGAGAAACAAGGGTAGGTAAGAAATACTAAGGGTAGGTAGGAGAAATAATATAATATTCCACAAAAGGTGGATGACTCACCGAATGTGGAGTGTAACAACAAAATAAGACCACAAAAGGTGGAATTTCTCCTACAAGCTCTATCCCTAAGTGCACACTTCCCTAAGTGTCTCAATTCCAAATTACGATGAGATGCATTATCCTAAGTTAACTTAAGTGTAATAATATCCAAAATGAATATTTATTTACACCAACAAAAAATAAGTGGTTTTATTACATTTAATGGCGAAACCCTATTTTCTTACAAACTACAGAAAACAATGTTCGATCAATGTCATATTTTAATGGAGGTAAATGGTGAAAATCATTCAAGTAGCATAGAAAAGAAGACAATACTGGTTAGAGATCAATTGAGATTGATCTTGAGTAATTCAAATTCTAGATAATTTCAATAAGACACAAGAACCTAGTTTGTTCAAGGTGGTGGAAGCAACACTTGCAGGCTATGAGGATAAGAATAAAATAAGAGTGGAATGTACACAATGCAATAAATGGTTTTGATTGGTGCTAGCAAGTGGTAATATTTTTTAGTTCTTGAAATGAACACAAAGAATCAAAGAATCACACCACTACTATAGATGAGGCTTGACATGATACAATTGTTTAAGGAGTAGCATAGCCCGAAGAACCAACAAGCCTACCATTGATAAGTACCAACAAAGTTTGACTAGGTTCTTGGTCCCATCAAAACCATTTGTATTACATAGGGGGTCTACAAGTGCAAATCCTTCTACTTTAGATGCACTAACTACCCAAGCTTAAATTTAATTTGAATATGATGTAATTTATACATTTTTTGTTTTATCATCTTATTAAATGTCATCCATTGCCATTGATAATGCAATGTTGGGGGTATTGGTATTTCCATATTAATATAAATGGGGAGAGATTAGACACAAATGTCCTAATGGATGATCAATGAGGTGGAAAATTATGGGCCATAGAGAAGCATACCAAGATGATGCTATGTTATGATGGTAATTAATATCGTATTGATGGCACATATAGGCATATTCATTGCAAGAGGGATTCTGAGATAGGGATCCCATTTGAATCATTGACATGAAACTTTTGTAAGATGATTGTGGAATGTGATGAATTTAAGATGCATTTATATTGTGAATCAAGGTGTGTCAATAAAAGACATGGGAGGGTTGTAAGGAGAGGGAGAAGCCTAGACTATTTGACACAAAATGAGCTTAGAATAGCTACTAGAGTTTCAAATGATAGTCAAAGATAGAGAATACGAGCTCTTTGGTGGGAAAAGAAAAAGGTTGATATACTCTCTATTAGAATTAGAACCATAAAGGAGAATTTGTTTTAATTGATAGAAAGGAAGGATGTCTTTAGATTTTGCAAGGATGTGTGTAAGCCACATAAATAAGGAAAATTATAAGGTAAAGATGCAGTTTGGGATTTTGTCAAGGATATGATTCACAGCTTGATGCATCCAAAGGTAGGAAGAATGTATAGTACATCCATTAAATCCCTTTATGAGATGATCAAGTTATGGGGAGTTCCTAGATTACATATTTTTATTAGCTTGAATTTTTATGGTCCTTCACTTTATACAACTTTGAGACAAGTTAGAAAGTCATTGACACACATCTCAAGGGAGCATGACTACATTTTTGAGGCAGTAGGAAAAGTGTATGCTACTTATAAAACTAAACATGGTATCAATGACTCAATTCCTATGTACCTTATTGAAGATGAAACTGTTGCAAAAAAGTATGTTAAGTGGGTAGAGAAAAGTGATACATTGGTGGTTTTTTGTTGTAATAAAGAAGAACATCAATGTCAATCACATTTCTTGGTGGCAGTTGTTGAGGGAGTTGCAAGCTATGATATCATAATAGAATCTTTTAAGAACAATGTTATTCACCAATATGCATGTGTTATTATTGTAAAGCATTTACATGAAAATCTTCCTCATTTGGTTGTGGTTGCTCATCCAACATGTAATAGGTTCAATGCAAATTTTGTTCATCAAAAATGAAAAAAAAATAGAATTTTTATGGAGGAGATGTCGAAAATAATTTGGGATCTATTGTTGGTCATTCCTTAAATGGGGATGGTAGAAGAAGACAACTTAATTTTATGGACTATTGTTCAATATAAGGTATTCGATATCAAAATATTTGGGATGGGTGGAGACTAAGTAGGTTATCCAATGGTTGCAATGTAACACGATTGCATGACTAGGACTACATCTACAATGGTAAAAAGCTAGTGAATCCTTTAAAAAGTGGTTTATGAGATTTTATTTTAGGAAAAGAGATGATAAGATTTAATAATGTTAGGATGGTTTATAAAACTTTTAAAGTGGATTATCACAAGCTTAAAAGTGAAGATATAGAGAGGATATATTGACAAAATTGGGATTTAGCATAGTGCATTGCTTCAAGGAATATTCAAAGCTATTTGAAAGAGATGAGAAGTTCATCTAGTGGAAGGGTAGAGAGGACACTAGGTACAAAGACATATCTAATGATTATTGCTAACTACATTGAATTTTTTATGTCTTAGAGTTTTACTCTTTGGGAAAGAGTACAAAATGCTCCATAGTTCATCATTTCTTCACATTATAGTTATGTTGGCTATGAAAAAAATCTAATAATAATGTCAACATAAATTTCATGAATAGAGAGCCATATCAAGATATGAAAATTTCTTGCCACTTTGTAGTTTTGTTGTTGAGATTGTTTTGAGATAAATACTCTCACTTGCCATGTGTTTTACACCTAATTGGGTCAAATGTATGTGAGAAATTCTTTAGAAAAGTTGGTGGGATGGTTGGAGCAGAAAGGGCCTATGATTTAACTAAATTGCTTCAGGTCATTGGAACACTTAATAGAGTTCTAGAAGAAGAGTCAAATCCCCTAAGGATTCATTTTAATAAAACTCATAAGAAGCAAGAAATTACCAGAAATAGATTGCACCAAGAAAGGATACAAAGCATTAACATATTATCTAAATATGGTTCAATAACTATAGATGATAAAATTATAGAAGCCCTCAAGATAGGATTGAAGGATGCACATGAAATTTTATATTCTCTTGGCATGTGATTAGAGAATCTCACAAAATATTCTTGGTGGGTTAAACCTGTTGGATATTGCTAAGAAGTTTGTTGGAATGATGTGTTGTCATTGATGTCAACATATTCTTTTGTGTATTCAAGTGTTGTAGTCAAATTGGATGAGTTGGCTTGGCCAATGTGTTGCAGTTGAGTTGTTGTGGTTTAATGGGCTTAGAGATACTTATCTCTAGTTGATTCAATAAAAGTTTCAGAGGTTCGCATGATGTTTTGATTGAGTTGTGTGTTCCAGTATTGAGGATGCTATTTAGTTGTTCATGTTATTTGGTATTTTGGTTTGTGCTCGACATTGCTCTAAAATTACTATATATTGGTTTGGCGATTTGGTAGAATGTTTGGGACATTAATATGTGTCCTCAATTCTGATAGTTCATGATTTGGAAGTCCACAAGTGAATCTTTCAGTTTGACAGTCAGTTGAGTTGATGTTCTTGAGGTTCCATATAATGATGGCGAAGATTCTAGTAAGATGTGATGTTGCAGTTGTTTTTGGTGTGATTCATATTTCTTTTGGGTGTTTCTAGATTGGGTTGTATCCATTTTAGTAGACCGCATTAATCATTATGCACATTATTGATATTTTCTTGATCCGATGGTGTTCTTCATGTTATACGATATTCTTGGTGATTGTAGCATGTTGCGGATGTTTGAGGTGTAATTGTTGGAAGTGTTGCATGTTTGTGGTGTTGGTTTAGGTCCATAATATGTCTTAGCTGACATTATTTTAATCCACATGAATTATTGAAGAGTGTGAGGTTATTGTTTTGTGATTTTCATTGAGGGTTTAATCGACCTTGAAATATAGGTTGATGATCTGTATAAATATATATAATATTCATTTGTGAGAAGTATCTTCTTATTATCTAAATTATATCTGTGAGTGTGCGATCAAGTAAGTGTGTGAACAAGTTTTATGATCTTTTTGAAGTGTGAAGAGAAGTGTGTGGAAAATTAGATCAGACTATGCTTAACTGGAACTATAATAAGGCATTTGGGAGATGTTATTTTCACAATTTATGTAATCTGGACTATTGTATAATCTTTGTAAGCTAGTGAGCCTTCCTCATGGTTGTATCCCTTCTTGTTTTTTAATTTGAGTAGTGAGCTCTACGAAGTGTGCCTAAATGCATGTGCATTCCCCATTGTAATATTTACACTTACTCCTAGTAGGGTATTATCTCATTATGGGTAGGTTCCCACCATGGTTTTTCCCTTAACCAGGTTTTCCATGTCAAAAATCTTAGTGTTATGTGTGTTATTTATGTGCTGATGGTTTACGTTTTTATTGTTAATAATTAGATATGAATTTAAGTTTGAGTTGTGAAGAGTTTGTGAGAAAACTGATTTAAACCCCCCCCCCCCCCCACCTCTTAGTTTGTTGCATTGTTGCCAACAATTGGTATTAGAGCTAGATCCTCTGAAAGAAGATTGATCTCTTGAGGAGATCCGAGATGACAACCTTTTCTTTTAAGAAGGATAGTCTGATATTTGATGAAACAAATTACACTCTCTGGAAGAACCAAATGAAATGTCATTTGAGATGCATGGGTGAAGACTAATGGAATATTACTAAGAATGTGTATAATGCTCATCAGAATGGTCCTACCACTCCAAATGAGATAAAGGAAATTGAATTTAATATTAGAGCTAAGGAAGAATTGTTGAGTGCCTTGTCTGATTTTGAGATGACTAATGTGATGGATTTGTAGACTGCTCATGAGATATGGAAGAAGCTAGAGACTTTGTATGAAGGTGATAGCCATGTGAAAGTTGCTAAGTTGCAGAGCTTGAAGGCAAAGTATGAGATGTTGAAGATGGGCGAAGATGAGAACATTGCCTCCTTTATGCAAAAAGTGAATGAGCTTGTGTTGAATATCAGATGTGTCGGTGGAGTGTTGGAAGAATCTGAGATTGTTGCTAAGGTGTTGAGATCCTTGCCTCCTACTTACAAGCATAAAGCTACTACTATTGAAGAGATGTAGACTGTGACAGATGTGACTAGAGGCATGTTGATTGGTAAGCTTGCTGCTTTAGAGTTGAACGAATTTGGTGAAGCCCCTCCTACATCTGAATCTGCATTCAAAGCTATTGTATCTGGGAAGAAGAAGTATGATCTGGGAGAAAGTTCAACAAGAACATCCAGATATGAGAAGGAGATGAGAGAGCTTGAAGAAGATGAAAGAGAACTTGAAGATCTTGAAGCCCTAATTGCTAGAAAATTGCCTAAAGTTGCTAGTAATTATGAGGGTAAGTTGCTTCTTAAATGTTTTCCATGCAATAAGATAGGACACTTTTCCTCAAGGTGTCTCGAAAGAGATAGAAATCCTAAGAAGCCATTTAAGCCCTATACCTCTAAATATCAAAAGAAGTGTTATTTTACTATTGATGAATGTGTGACTGATGATGAGTCTGAGAAAGGAAATTCGGGTGATGAGTAGGTCTTCATTTCTATCAAGTAAGATGATCTGCTAACTATTGATTCTACTAGCTGCATTATTGAAGAGAAAGATGAATGGGTTATTGACAGTGGTTTCTCTCATCATATGATAGGTGGTAAGAGTAAGTTTTTGAGTATGGAAAATTATGATGGTGGTGTAGTGAGATTTGGAGATGACAAAGCTGGTATAATCCATGGTACAGGTTCTATTTCTCTTGATGGTAAGCATAACACTGATGATATCTTGTATGTTGAAGGTCTAAAAAATAATATTTTAAGTGTTGGATAGATGGTTGATAAGGGATGTGACTTTCAATTCAAGAATGGAAAATGCAAGATCTTGAGTAGCTTCAGAACTAAGATTTCATCAGGTACAAAGACTAGGTAATATTGTTCACTTGAATATTGGTGGTAAAAGTTGTTTAATTGCTCAAATTGATGAAAATTGGTTATGGCATAGAAGGATGTGTCATGTAAATTTTTACTACATGGATAAGATAATTTCCACTTAAGATTATAAAGCTTACTAATCTAGTATGTAAGGAATGCCAGTTAGGGAAGTAGACAAGAGTTTCTTTCAAAAGAAAACAATTTACTTCTAATTGAATCTTGTGCATACTAATTTGTGTGGTCCCTCTAGAGTGAGAAGCTTGCAAGGTGATAGGTATTTCATATTGCTGATTGATACTATTCAAGGATGATGTGGGTTACTTTCTTAAGGGATAAGTTTGAAGCCTTAGAGAATTTCAAGAATTTCAAAGCTAAGGTTAAGATAGAGACCGGTATGAAGCTGAAGTGTTTGAGATCTAAGAGAGGTGGATAATTTACTTTCAATGAGTTCAATTCCTTTTATGAAGAGCATGGAATGAAGAGAAAAATATCTACTCCGTACACCCCTTAGTAGAATGGTATTGTGGAGAGGAAGAATAGGACAATTCTGGAAGCTGCTAGAACCATTATGATTGAAGGAAATGTTCTGCAAATCTATTGGAGAGAAGTTGTGAGTACTGCTGTATACACTCTTAATTGGGTGGATATTAAAGGTGATACTAGTGAGACACCTTATGTGTTATTGGGTGGTCATGCTCCTATAGTTAGATATTTTATAATTTTTATTAGTAAATGTTATTTCAAAAGAGATCAAGATCTAGGGAAGTTTGATGCTAGAAGTGATGACTGAATCTTTCTTGGTTATTGTACTAAGAGTAAGGCCTGGCAATGTTATAATAAGAGATTGAAAGAGATTGTTGAAAGTGATAATGTAAAGGTTGATGAAGGAAATGAGTATCAACCTAGATACTCCAAATATGATTCATATCATCAAGATATTATTGCAGATAAAGGAAAGCAAGAGTGCAGACCCAGAGTCAAGTTTAGACTGCTCAAAAAAAGCCTAAGAATGAAGTAGAATCTAGTGTAGAAGAAAGTGTTCTATGAATATCAAAATCATGAAAATCCTAAGACTCCAAGGTATGTAGGGTTAAATCATTCAGAGAATCAGATTATTAGTGACAAGAATAAGGGTGTAATGACTAGGAGAAGAATTGTTGAAGAGTATTACTTGATTTCTAAGATTGAACCTAAGGATGTTGAAGCTTGTAAAGATGAAAATTGGGTTAAAGCTATGGAAGAAGAGTTGAATCAGATTGAATAGAATAATACATGGATTTTAGTTCCTAGACCTAAGGATAAGAATGTAATTAGAAATAAATAGGTGTTTTGGAATAAGTTGAATGAGCAAGGTGAAGTTGTTAGGAATAAGGCAAGCCTTGTTTGTAAGGGTTATTCTCAGATGGAAGGAATAGATTTTGAAGAGAATTTTGCTCAGGTAGCTAGAATTGAAGTTGCTAGATTATTCTTACTTATGT
Organism: Cryptomeria japonica; assembly: GCF_030272615.1. NCBI lineage: Eukaryota > Viridiplantae > Streptophyta > Pinopsida > Cupressales > Cupressaceae > Cryptomeria > Cryptomeria japonica. The sequence goes on along the minus strand of NC_081411.1, from coordinate 669,320,810 downwards.
TGCCTACAAATATTTCAAGGTGTATCAGATGGATGTCAAGTCATCTTTTCTTAATGGTGAGCTGGAAGAAGAAGTCTACATTGAGCAACCTAATGGTTTTTAGTTGATAGATCAGAAAGATATGGTTTGTAAGTTGAAGAAAGTATTGTATGGATTGAATAAAGCTATAAGAGTCTAGTATACCAGATTTGATAAGTATTTGATGAATCTTGAATTCAATAAAGGTACTGCTGATAGTAATCTATACTTCAAGATTGATAATGATAACATCTTTATTTTTGAAGTTTTTGTTGATGACATTATTTGTGGTGGAAATAATGGTTTGTGCAAGAATTTTGCTAATGATATGTAGAATGAGTTTGAGATGTCTATGATAGGTGAGATGAATTTTTTTTGGGGAGTGCAAATTACTCAGTTGGATAAAGGTATTTTCATATCTCAATATGAGTATGTAAAGGAATTGTTGAAGAAGTTCGGTTTGGATGATGCAAAGCATGTTGGTACACCTATGGTGACCGGATGTAAGCTAACAAAAGATGATGATTCTCCAAAATAAAATCAGACTAGATATAGCTATGTGATTGGTGGTTTGTTGTATTTGACTCAAACTAGACCTGATATTATGAATGGTGTATGTCTTGTTGCTAGATTTCAAGATGATCCTAAGGAATCTCATGTTGTTGTTGTGAGAAGAATTTTTCAAATATTTGAAAGGGATACTTGATTTTGGTTTGTGGTATCCTAGAGATGATGATTTCACTTTGTGTGTTTTTAAAGATTCTGATAGGGCGGGTGATGTTGAGGACAAAAAGAATAATAGTGGTGGTGCATTTTTCTTGGGTAAGAGACTGGTTTCATGGATGAGTAAGAAGAAGAATGCTATATCTTTGTCTACTAAAGAAGATAAATACATTGTTGTTGTGAGAAATTGTACTCGGGTGATTTGGATGAAGCAAATGTTAAAGGATATTAGAGTTATTTTTATGAGCCCACTGCTATATATTGTGATAATTCAAGTGCTATAAACATTTCTAAGAATCCGATGTTGCATTCTAAGACTAAGCATATATCAACCATGTTTCATTTCTTGAGAGAGAAGGTGAATGAGAAGGAGATCAGATTGGAGTATGTATCTACAAAGGAATAGATTGTAGATATCTTCACGAAGCCTTTGCCTAAAGATACATTTCAGTATCTCAAAGATAAGCTAGGGATGATTTCCCCTCCTAATGAAAACTAAGATGCATGGAGTTGGATCAGTCTGGTGGACTTCATAGAGATATATTGTAATCCAAATTGATGAGTGAGCCTGCTACCCAAGGGGAGTACTCAATGTATAGTTCAGTTGTTCAGAATGGTTAGAGTGTGTATCAAAGGGGGGGAGATTATCTCATAAGTGTGAGAAAAATGATTTGTGCTATATGTTCCTTTTGCATTGATGTCAAAGGGGGAGAGAGCTATGTTGAGTTGTGCGCATAATCCTAGGAGGAGATTGTTGAATGTTGATTTCTTTCTTTGCATTGATTATTTTTCACATTCATATGTTGTCATCAATGCCAAAGGGGGATATTATTGGAAATTGCTGAGAAGTTTGCTGGAATGATGTGTTGTCATTGATGTCAACATATTCTTTTGTGTATTCCAGTGTTGTAGTTAGATTGGATGAGTTGGTTTTGCCAGTGTGTTGCAATTGAGATGTTGCAATTTAATGGGTTTAGAGATACTTATCTCTAGTTGATTCAACATAAGTTTCAGAGGTTCACATGATGCTTTGATCGAGTTGTGTGGTCTGGTATTGAGGATGTTATTCAGTTGTTCATGTAATTTAGTATTCTGGTTTGTGCTTCACATTGCTCTAGAATTGCTATATCTTGATTTGTGGATTTGGCAAAGTGTTTAGAACATTCATATGTGTCCTCAATTATGAATAGTGTGGATGGTGAATGTTCAAGATAACTCAACCAATTTGTTGCTACCTACTTCTTGGTGAAAGTTTCTTTCATTGGCCATTCATATTTTATAGTGAAATAAAATTGGAGAAAAGATAAAATATATTTTAAATGAAATTTAATTACAAATTTGGGTCTCACATGGCGATCCAAATGTGAAAGTACATGGGTTGATGAAAATTCACATTTCATTCATGATGTCAATGGGGTTTTCAAATCAAATATAAAGGTGCTATAAGGTCATCAATCAAACAACTTGGCACCATGGAAGATGGAAAACATGCCCACAACTTGTCTTTCACAATCCTATTGTTGATTCTAAACTAATATCAATGGTGCATACTCTATACAACTCTTTAGACTTTATATTTTCATGTATTTAAAATCAGAGTAATGCCCTCTATAACCTAAATGAGATCAATTAGGTTGTCCTATTACAAGTTGTTTGTTGGTGTTAACCGTTGAAGGTAGATGTGATTTTGTCTAGCCCTTCATTGCACCATTAATTTGTATCCTATTTCAACTTTGCATAATAATAAAGAACTTATTAAATTGCAAAAAGTTTCCTCATGGATTTGTTGTCTTTACTTTTTGCTCTCATCTGAGCTAGTTGTTTCATATACCAAAGAAAATATACCAAGGAAATATTACTCATCTTCAAACATAGCTATAATTCTTGGCTCAATTTCATTCATTCACCAATTGGGACTGAGGTCTAAGATAATTCTACTCCTACGACATGAAAATTAAAAGATTATATGAGTATTTTGATCCTAAAATTTACTAGGAAAATGAAAAACTAGTGCCTACTCCTTAGTGTAACAGAGTCCAACATCAAAGAATGCAATTCTTACAAATTTTATAAACCTATCACAATTTTATTATCTAACGCTTGTGCCTCACACAAATGTCCCTACAACAATTATAGATTCTACTTCAGAATCACTATAAGATATGTCTACCTTAGTGCAATATAGTTACAAAATTTAATTCTTTCCTTGAAAGAAAAGTGCAATTCATACCACACATTGAAAATGAAGACAAATTAATGCACCCTCGCAACATCCATTCATATAAGTAAACAAACAAAATAGGAGACAATCTGAATTTTCTTGTATTCATTTAATTCAATTCAATTGTGTATACAATTTTGTTAATCACTAAAGATTACAACTATCTTCTATTATCTAAAAGCTCAAACCTAATACATTCTACCCACCCAAGATAATTTTCAAAACCCCTTGCAGATGGTCTTGATTTCCTTTTTATAATTAAAAAAGGGTCAAACAAGCTTTGGTCTACCTGCACATGTGTCAAAATCTGATTAACCTCAACCAAAATATGTTCTTAATAAGAAATCATTTCTTCTTTTGCAAGAATTGAGTGCAAGGCTTTATATCCTCTTCATAAGCTTGACTAGATACCAAAGCATTTAGTTTATTTAAGATCCTCACATTGTTCTCCAATTGTGGCATTCCTTCTAGCTGCTAGGTATGTATAGGATCATGAGGGGCCAAAAAGTGGTGATATCTTGACTAAAGTCCTGATTGATAGTCTGATTGAAAAATATCTATAGATTTCAAATGGTATCACAATTTTTGAATTCAAAACATGCATCACATTCTATGCTTTGTATATTATAGGATTTTAAAAAAAAATGAATTTCATAAAGTTTTGACCAAGTTATGGTTGTTAGACATGCAAGTTTTTATATTTTTAAAAATCTATAGTTAAAAAATTAAAATTAATTATTTATTTAAAAAAAATATTAAAAAATATGTCACATCCGGACATGAGTCTCCTACTTATATCTAAAATATTATAAAAAAAATATTATGATTTAATTGTGGTTGGGGTGGTCAAACAAACACTTGCTTCTTACCTTTTTCTTGATATTTTAGTAATATTGCATTTAAATTTCAAATTTTCATCAAATAGATTTTTTTTTCAAAAAACAACAAGTAACTTATAAACTAAATTCAGTTTTTTACATTTTCTATTATTACATATTTTTAAAATAATATTGGTAACTTATTCAGATTTTTATGTCAAGTTACCTAACTCTGATTTTCTGATTTTCATGGCTACCTAAGGGCCAATTTGGCCCACCATGATCCTACACATACCCTTCTTAAAGAAATATTCTTCTACTTTGTTAGCATCATCAAACACATTATTCATTATCCCATGGAGAAATACTTTCCCAATCTCTTCTTTCAACTCAACTTCACTTTTATCTTCTCTCGTGTCTTTGAAAAATCATGGTGGTTGTGTGCCTTGCAATTTATTTAATTTATTCAAATCTCTCCCCACATGTCGATGACATTTATGATGTTAATTCAATAGTAGAGCCATCTCTGACAATATAGCCTCTGTCTCATCCATTATAGTTTTTGATCATGGAAAAAATGCGTTTTACAAGGACCCAAAACCAAAAGTTTACAAGCAAGATAAAATATTAAAAAAAGTCCACTAAGAGAAGAAAGCTACTAAACAAACACAAAATGACAACAACAACGAGACAAAAATCAGCAAAAGGCCAACACCAGGAAAACAAAACTAACCTATGGACTTTAATTTATCAATAATCTTTGCTTCAAGGTTATTCATCTCTGAGCCACCTTCTTCAACTTGTGGATCTCCTAAGGCAAAAAATATTCTTTTATTTTTAGGTTCGCTTTAGTCCTCTTCAAAGGGCTGAAATCCTCTTTTTGGTTTTTGTCTTTGTCAGCTTCCAAGTCCACAAACAAGGTTCCTTGTTGAGTATTTTCCATCTTATCCACCAAGGTGTTCATTGTAGTAGAAAAATTCTTCACAAATCTATGGCTTTGCTTCATGATGGAATTCAAAGTTACCCAAATTTTGCCAATTTCCCCTTCCAGATGTTTTATCTTTTTCTCATTTTCCTTTTTCATCTTATCCATAAGCTAAACAGTTCTTTGAAGGCAGTTGACCATCGACATATTCTCTTCTTCAGTCCATGAAACCCCAATAGCCTTCTGAGGCACCTCTTTAGTTTCCATTTCATCCATCTTACTAGAAACAATCATGTTCTTTATACTCAAGTCCATAATTTCATGAAAAACCCACTTAATAATTCTGAAATAGTCAACTACTCCAATTCTAGAAATTTCTAGAATATCATCAGGAAATTCCCAGTCATGCTTGAAGTAGTGGTCTTCAAATCTTAGATCTCTAGGGAATCTAGTCCTATTTTCTCTATTGGTTTGAGGGTAAGAGGTATGGGAGCCATTAGTGGAATCTGGGGCAGTGGAAGAATCCTCTGGGGAGTCCTCAGAATAAGAAACCAATTTTTTCTTGGGGAGGGCTTTCTCCTTGTTTTTAGATTTTTGAGAAGTGCCTGTGAGGGTTTTCATAGAGGAGACTTTTTTATTCGAGGGCTTGCTTTGTAAGGTTTTCTTAGTCCTAATTAGTGTCCCATTCACCGTCATCCTCAAACATGCTAATATCAGTGTTATAACCTTCCGAGGCCGAAGGTGAGATGGGGTTAGACAGGGCCGACATATTAACAAAATGCTCATGGATTAACTAAATAAGGACCGTATGCAATACATGATATTTCCTAGGGATTTTGTGGTGTTTCTTAATACTATTTTTTAGAGAGAAAAATAGGTAGTAAAGAAATTATGAAATCTTGACCATGTGTCAAAAGTGATTGAGGAGGGCAAAGTGGTAGCCATAGACTCTAGTAAATTTGTTGTCCACAGTGATATATTCCATGATAACTCTAAGCACCTCCCTTTCAAGCATCTTAACCTTCCCAACTTCAAAATAATTGTTAGATATTTTGATCACCACCTCCCTTTCCTCATCAATTTTGGGAAATTTTATGACCGCTTCATCCAAGAACTTTCTATCATGAAAGAACTTCATCCCCTCTATGGAAAGCCCAATAATTTCCCCAATGAGATTCTCATCAATCTTAACCTTTCTCCAAGAGAGAACAATCACATCCTCCTTCCAATTTTTGGTGAAATACTTTGTAATTTTAATTATAGTTACTAATTGCAATTTAACATTATTATCAAAATGACTTCCATATTGCTCAAAAATTTTGTAACAATTGCGACTTTCTCTTTATGTACTCCTGAGTCAATTTCAATCCAAGCTTTTCTTTCCTTTGTCTTTTGACAACACAAACAATATCTTGGTACCTATTCCACATTAATTGCAAATGAGGTAGCTTAATGAAAATTTAGCTCCAAACAATTTTTGAGCCATTTTAAACTTATGAATTCTTAGATCCTTACTAAGCCTTTGGTTTTCCTCTTGAGCCTTGGCTAGTCATCTTTCTGCTTATGTCCTCTTTTTCTTCTCAATGGCCAAGTCAATCTTCAATTTAGTAGTATCATGCTCTATAGATAATAAAAGACCTTGTTGTGGAGAGTTTCTTAATCTATCATTTTATCTCAATAATCTTCCTCTCCAACTCCTCATTCTTAGCCCTGAGCTTCTCTACTACAACCCTAGTAAATAAGCATAGTATTTACATTCAAATGTATATCATGTTTTGCATTGACATATTCCAACCTATAAATAATAAAGTGCCCCAAAATGTGTTGTGGATTTGCAATGGTGATAGGCCTCTTGTCAGGTGGATATAAATAACACATAGCCAAAACTTTGTTACTAGGCATAAAATTTGAACCATAACACATCTTATCTATTCCTTCATCACCTAACATTAGATCCAAACCTTCATATCTCCTAAGATTATTATAGGTAATGCAATAGGACTTATATGTCCCTAGAAGGAGCATATATCTCAGTTATTTTAACAATTCTCTTCCTTTCTATGGGATCGTGTCCTTGGTTTCTTCTTTGACCTCTACCCAAGATTGTTTGATAACCTCATCTATTTTCTCTACGAAGGTATTACGAGTTATTTCCTTAAATTCCATTTCCTCTAATTGATTAATAAATAATTTGAAATCACTTGTATTAATGAAATAATCATCAGATACAAACTTTTTAGAAGTCAGAGCTCTGACTTCATCTATTAAGAAATCAACAATTTCATCAATTTTGCAATCTTGATATTTCGAGGCTAATAAGCTAGCACATGCACTTTCACTTGTTCCATAACCTCTTCCTCTTCCTCATATGGTTCTGCACTTTTTCTCAAATCTTGTGATACTTCCATTCCCACTGATAGAGTGGGAGACATTTGAGCTAAAGGAGAAATAGCCTCATGTCCTTCCACCTTGATGGATGAGACACTAGGTGAAGATAGGAAAATTATTGGCACATTCGATATCAACCTAGATTGATGTTGGAGTAACAACTCCATTCTTGTGACCTCATCATCCTTATTTTGAAATGCACCCTTGTATGTAGGTTCAGTGGTGCAGGAGCACCCTAGGAGCACCCTTATGCTCATATTAGTCAAATTTGGGTTTTTGTTTTATTTTTTGTTATTTCATGTTAATAAGGCCATTTTTGTCCATTATTGTTCATTTGGACCCATTTTTGCAAGTTTGGAGTCCATTAGTTTAAAGTTGTAAAAATTATCTATTATTGTCAAAGTTGTCTTAACAACATTTTGCATTTTCTTGTCAACTTTTCAAAAAGTTGTTAAAAAGTTTGTTTGGGTCAGTTGGAGGCTAGGAATTATTTATATGGGTATAAATAGACTTCTTTTATGTGACCCAAGGGTTGGATTTTTCTATTGTGAAATTTGATGCAATAAAACACAGTTTTTTGCACTCTTTCTCACATTTTTGTTGCTATTTTTCTTGGTATGAGCTATACATTCTACTTGGAGATCTAAGACCAATTGGGTTAAAAAGGGCTTTGAGTCTACTTCCTTTTTCATTTTGTCTAACTCAATTTCATTAATTATTGAGGAAGTTATTGAATTTTTAATCCACACTGGTCAAAACCCTAGGTAGGGTAACCAGTGAATAAGAAAAATGCTTAGCTCTGTCATCCACTAGCAGAAAAATTTCAAACTTGGTAGGATGACTTATTTTTACATGTATTTTAGTATCCAAAATATACTGCAAAAATTGTGGAAGTTTTCAAGTGTAAAGATGCAATAAAAAGTCTGATGTCCTCATGTATGAGATAGAGAGGGACAACAAAGTTGAAGAATTCACTTTGTGAAGACTAAGTGAAGGATTTTATTTGTATATGGTGTTGTGGAGATGTTTGGTGACCCCATTAACTCAAATAAATTGTTTGCAGGCTTAATTTTAGAGAAATAACTGACGAATTATTGATTGTCCTAAGAGGGTAGATTGAGACAATTTTATTAACCAATGCCATTGTCTACAAGATAAGGTCTTAGTGAGGAGTTTAAGTGTCTAATGCCCAAGAGACTATATTTAGATGTTGTGTAGGGTCCCTCAAGCCAGGGTTAATAAAATTTAAGCCATTAAGTATTGATTTAGTGTTTGGTCATCAATGGTTGACAATCCTAGTTATAAGAGCCTAATGATCATCAACTCTATCAAGTGGAACATTGTTGAGAGCCACTACTTTGGATTGTGTATGATCCTAGAAGCTCAAGACTAGTTTGCTATGATGTCTATATTACCCTTATAATGTTGGTTCAAACCCTCATTAAATGAGTAAGCCTAGAACCCAAGTGGTATATCCAAGAGCCTTTATGGGGATATGTTGTGTAAGTAATCTCTTAGTGTGTTGAAGTTCTTTGCATATTCCCTTACCTCTATATCATTCAACCATCTTTCTTTCTTTCTTAGTCTTTTAAATTCTTATCCATTCTTTAACCTTTTCTATAGTGGCTTCAAAAGTGGGGAAATTCCTTGTTAATTCCTCTTTGAGCACAAACGTGTGACTCTATATGCTCAAACCTACAAACTTTCTTGAAAATGTGATGTATTATTCAAGATTAAATTTCCTACCTTTTGAATATAGAGGCAACTTATATCTATTCAAGAGATTGATGGCTTGTGCAAAGTCATGTGATGAAGAAACCTGGAAATTTCCAATATGAAGATAAGAAGGGAGAAAAGAACCCTTGTGTGACTTATCAAAAGGAGCATCTGCCTCATACATTTTTCTAATTATTTCTAGATATGCCAATATATTAGGAACTATCAAAGGTAGAAAATGTGGTTGTCCCTAAAATCCATAGAATCTTAAGTATTCTTCTCTATGATGTACCAAATATCCCGATTATGGTTTATTTTATCCTTTATCTCTTGTTCCCCTCCTTTAGGCCTCAAGAACTTCATGACCTTATTTGACAACCTTGAATTGTTTTGACCAAATAAGCCATATATTTTTCAAACAAAATGATCCTTAAAACATAAATATTGGTCATGTGTATAACCACAGTCCCAAATAGATGTCCATACCTGCACAAGCCACCTTGCTCCATTATCATCAAAGTCCTCAATGCATAAATAATTAATCCAAAATCTATTTCTTTATCCAAAAATAACAGTATATGCATCAATATGGAATACCATTTGAATGTGACAACTAAACTATCCCTTTGAATATTGATTAGGACATTGTGAATCCAATCTGCTACAAAGCAAGGATAGTCAAAAGGTTGATTTTCAACAATAATTTGGAGAACATTGTAAGTATCTCAGGTATGCATAAATGTCCATCGAAACGAAGCACTTGACATAGAGAATAATAAGTCATCTAAAAATACTTGTGAAACAATTCAATACTTTAAGGTGGTAGGTCTATTTTCTCAAACTTTGGAAGTCCATTATCCAACTTGGGCCTATGAAGTGGTAGCCACTTTCTCCTATATATCCCCTCCACATTGTGGTATTCTTCTCTCAAGCTATCTAGGTTGATAACCATGTCATTACCGACTACATCTTCCATGCCAAACACTTGACAAATAGTGAATTTACTGACATGGAACAAGTTCCCATAAATTGATCAAATGCACCTTGTATTGGCATTGTATTGCTTTACAATTACTCTAATTAAGTCCACATTTACCAAAACATTTGGAATTACCAATCAAGCCAAACCTAGTATCCAAGGATTACACTCAACCTCTTCTCTCTTTGATTTTATGTAAAAATATCTGAAAATGTTATAGCATCTAACTGCTATATAAGCTTCTTTATAATTCCTCTAAGAGTCATGAAATCTCTTTGTATGCCCTAGAGTTTGGTCTTTGAGAAGACCCTGGAAATTAAGCACTTAGCTCATCATGGAGATTCAACTCCTTTTTTATTTTGGGTTTAGGGCCCTTTGGTGCAAAGGCTTTGGATGAGGTTGACATGTTTTTTGGTTTCTTTTTACAGAGAAACCCTAAATCTTGAATCAAAGTTATGACTAGGGTTTCTAATTTCTTTAGCCTCTAAACTTTCAAAAATTATATAAATATACAAGAAAATAGGAAAGAATCCAAATCACTATTAAAATTCCCTTGTCTACAATTCTTCTTTAGCTTATTTGCAACAGAATCTCCAAAGCTCAAGCTTGCCTTTTATTTTGCCTTCAATTGCCTTTTTTTCTCAAAATTGAGAAAATCTCCCCAAATTGGTGCTTTTACAACTATCTATTTTCCATTTGTCTTCCATTAATATCCTTCATGTGAGATTTTATTCCTTAGAATGAGTAGTTGAGAAATTTTAAAACTCCACCGTTAATTTTATTTGATCAATGGCCATCAATAGAATTTGAATTTTTTTATCAATGGCCGGTCTTGCAATACTTGGTATCATTGGGTAGTTGAAACATTTTAAAACCATCACCAATGAGTTTTGATTCTATCGAAAACCAATTAGGAAATAAAACTCTATCATTTTGTCTTGTCTTGATCTAGAACTTTCCCATATGTGTCATCATTGGTGGATTGTGGAAGTTGAAAATCTCCCCCATCGTTCTCCCTCCCCACATCATTCTATTGTTTGTACTATTTGGTGACATGGATGCCACATATCTATCATAGTTTATCAACCTCCTCCATTACTAAGTCATTGTGATGTGTAAGAAGATTTTTCTGATGTTTAGTTCTTCTAATGTGTACATCCATATATGCATCTATGAGTCAAAAAAATGAAATTTAAATATCCTTGGAACATAGAATCTCACCAAAAAGCTTTGTCTTTTTGAGTGTCCATCCAAATGTGCCTTGGCGAGTCAACAAGATATAATTAAAGCCTCCCTTAAGTGCAAGATCTCATTGATAAGTAGTTTACATTTGAACATTGTCCACATTGGCATCGTCAAGTCGCTAGGATCTAAGAAATCTCCCAATGAATCTTCGATATCATTCCTTTTCTAACTCCTTGTTGATAGGTGGACATCATCAAGTCATTGAGACTTTGAGAAGGATATCAATGATGCCACAAAAAGCTGCTTCTTTTATATATCCATCATGATGTGGACTTCCACATTATCTTGATGGTTTGGTGGAGCATAATTTTGACTTCTACAACAACCCAACGACCTCCCAATGGGACCATGACTTAGGAGAGAGTTAAAAAAAATTCTTTGAAGGTGAAGTTACTAGGACATAAGAGGGACTGATATGCGCTAACACATGACTTAGGAAAAATAAAAACATGCATGTGAAGACTTAAGGGAAATATACTGACCAACAAAATAACACAAGCCTAGACATGGGGCTGGTTAATGCAATGACATAGAATCTTTAAAGACAAATTAAGAGGAAAACCTTACCAACCAAGCTAGTCAATAGAAAATTTAAAAAAATCCTGCCAATTTATTATTTAAATGCACTAGGTCAAAACATCTTGTGAAACCCTAACCCCAGGGGCTGCAAAATAGTCCTAAGGTAGGGTTTTGGATTGAAATGAGGATATTTCTAAAGGGTGGGTAGAATAGTTATTTTGAGAAATAGATATGAATGTATAGTTTGAAAATTTTCCCAAATTGTATCAATTATTATGCAAACAAATGAAAAGCAATTTTATATCGTCTCCAATTTGAGTTTATTTATTTGATATGAATCTAGTTATCAAGTATGGCTCCTTCTTGGTATTTATTGGGCAATCAGTTGGAAACACCAACACTATAACTTGTTAATTTCAACCAAATGGATATAACAATATTTCCTCTAGGGCTTGTTAATCTATGGCTCCAACTTTAAACCAAGCCAAGTTAAATAGTAGCTCTAGTTGATTTAGAACCCATGAATTAATATTAGCACCTCCTGCCAAATTTAGAGTTTTTCTTAAAATCTAGCCAACTCTTAAAATAAGATAGAAATATAAAGGGGTATGAAAAATGTTAAAAGAAAAAAAATGATACATACAATATTTGGTCAAAATAGGGGGGTTTTAATTCGGGCTATATATTGGGAGTGGTAACAAGAAAAGAGTTTAGGGAAATATTTTTGAAAATAGGAGGATTCTTTAGTATGCCATGAATGCACGTGATATAACCTAAGTTCACTAAGTCAAGCCTCCTTACCTAAATTAAACAATTAAAATTTGGGTATGATGTTATCATTCAAAGGTTGGCAATGTATAGGTTTTAATTTGAAAAGGATTAAGGCATTGCAGATCTTAGAATGATATCCAAAGTGCAGTTTTAAATACCTTTATGTACATTAATTATTATAAAAATATGGTCAAAGACATAAATTAGCAGCTTTAGGTAAAGGTTAAAATGTTTTTACATCAGCGAAGATGGAAGATGAAGTATCACGCACAAATTCTGAAATACCAAGGCAACATAAAAATAATTAAATAATTTTGAGAATTCATACAAGAGATCTTTCCAAAACCAAAAGAATTTTAATTTGTGCATATGAGAGGGGAATTTAATTTGATGATGGTATGATTTTTATTGACAAAAGATTTTGCAGTCAAGTCTTTTCACACAAAGGGTGAAATATTTTCATAGGGACAAAATATGTGGAATTATAGAAAGAAATGAAATATCTAGTGAATTAAGCTTTAATGCAATGGTGATCAAAATTAGGAAATATTATTCTTATCATTTAATAAGGATAATATAATTGGTGAATGAATCTTTTATCAAAGGGGGAATTAATTTTCACATGACTTTTTGGCCAAAGATATAATGCAGCAAAAGGTAAAACAAATTCGGTTAGTGGTAAAAATATTTTTTACGAAAGGAGAAAAATGTGGGTAAATTATTTTACTAGCAGAGGGGAGATTCAGTTACTAGAGGGAATGTTGTTTTACTTCCACCAAGCTCTAATGTATCATGGGAGAGACAAAAGAATATACATGAGACAAATTTGTAAATTACAAGTAAGTGAAAATAAAATGATTGCAAGGAAGTGGTAAGGGAAAATAAATATATGCAACATTCCTCTCTTCTAATCATGAATAGTTTATTCATGGGAGTGCAAGTTGAAGACTAAAAGTTTAATAATAAAGAAAATAGTTGTAACTTTTTATATTTAGTTGGGTAACTAAACGGTTTTTTGTTTCTAAGGGGTGTGAACAATCTAAAGCACTTCTTCATTTTATATAAGAAGGAAATGAAGGTTGTGTACTAGAGGTTAGTAAGTTTTGAGAGAGTTATGGGACATAATATTTTGGTGTATATTTTTGAAACCTTAAAGGAAAATGTGTAGAAATGATCTGTTCTAAAAATGCTTTCAACTGTTTATTGATTATAATGAAAAAACATTGTTAAATTGTCTCCATGTTGTATTCTTCTTTGTTATATGAATCAACATATCTAGAATATGTTTGATTTGTTGTTGCACTCTTATGCTTTTGTGTAATCTATTTAATAGATTTTTTCAAGGAGAAACTAAATTCCATTGAATACTTTGTTGTGACTCGGAGGAATCAAGAAGGATTAGTAAGTAGGGTTTTGTGGTTAACTTGCATGTTTATGCAATGCATAAGCAATCATAGTGCTAAACAGTTTGAGTTTTAAGTCATTGTATGAGCATACATTAATTGTGAATTTTTTCTTAGTTGCCTTGGATAAGACACTAATAATTATTCTATTATGGAACAAAGTGTAAATCATATACTTTACTTTTTAGGTGTTCATTTTTCTTTCTCTCTTTCTCTCTCTCTCTCTTTTTTTTTTTTTTTTTCTATTTCACCTCATGCCAATTACAATAGAAAACAAGGAGATGATAAAATAAGATATTAATCAAACAAACTTCAGAAATTGTGTGAGGTTTTATTTGCTCCAACATCAATTATCAATATAGAGAAATATTTGAATGATGTAAAATATGGTTCACCTTGTAAGATTTTTCAAAGTCTAAAGTGTAGGGGATACTAAGCTTCTTGGTTAAATCACTTTCATTGGCAAAATCCAATAACAAGCTCGAACAAAATAAATTGACATATCTTTAGGGTTCGGCAAATCTTTTGATTTGGGAACCAATAGATTGGTGACTCTGCTAGGGAAACATGTGATAAATCCAATTGGAAAGTGTCCATAATTTAAAGAATTTGAGAATTTGATTCAAATATTTTGAACATTTTAGACTTAGAGACTCTTGTTGCAATAGTGGTGAAGAAATGTTTGAATGACTATGCTATTGGAGAAGACCTAGAATATTTAAATTTTGTCCTTTTTGAAATAGGTGGTAACTCTTTTAAAAGAAACTAATAAAGAATGTAAAGACATCTTATATCTGTAACATTTCTAGTAAAGAAAAGAGGTTAAACACTGTAACAAATTTTTAGATGAGGTATATATTGTAATTCTTATTTTCCCTCTACAAATATCATGGAAGAATCACAATAGAAAAAATTATGTTCTCAAAGGGGGTTATCCTCTCTTCATATATACATGCCACTTGAATTCAGAAATATTCATGGTTATGATCCTCATCAAGTCCCTTTGAATGTTAAAAGTTGTTTTCCTAAGTTTGATGGAAGTAAATCAAAATCAGCATGTAGACATCTATAGGAGTGTGTGTTGGAATCAAGGATCCAAAGAACACTGAGAGGGGGAGGTGAATCAGTGTTCTACAATTTCAACTTAGTTATCCAAATCAATAAACCTCTTAATGTAGATTAAGAAAAATAAAATGTTGGAGCACAAAGAAAGGAATATCAACACCATAACACAAAGATTTTTACATGGAAACACGATTAAGGGAAAAACCATGGTGGGATTCAAGCCAACAATATTACTATACTTTGTTAGAACTATAAAAATATTACAAAAGGGAATGCACATGTATTCAAGCACACTTCCTAGAGCTCACTCCTCAAATTACAAATAAGGGCTACAACCCAGAAGGCTCACTACCTTACAAAATGTTTGTAAGAGATTATAATGAAGTTTGAACTATGAAATAGCATCAAAAAATGCTTGGATATAGTTCCGGTTAAGCACAAAACATATTCTTACTCAATTCCACAACACTACACTAATCTGATATTTTGCTACAATCCAGAGCACAATTATAACACCTGTGCATGTGGAATGGCACACAATCACTCATACACTCTTTGCACACTACCACTACACACAAAAATATCCATTACAATTGATCTTATATATCTACGTTATAAATTAAGAACCATTTCATGTTGGCTTCAATAATATGCCACAAAAGATGAAACATGTAAATGAGTCGACTCAAATCCACTTTTAAAGCATATGCAGACCAAAAAAATGTCCACATGATTCCCACATGATATCTTATCAACCTCGAATATGCAAAAAATTGCCAAAATCAATCTACAAGATCCGCAAACTAAATTATCACACGTTACCACTGATAACCACTATTCTAGACAAAAGAATGATTACCAGATCTTCTAACTTGCACGAAACTCATCACCAGAGACCACAATCCAGGAATTAGGCATATTACATGACCACAAGCCTTCTTCAAAATATGCATAGAAAAATACACAAAAAAAAAAAAAATTCTAACCAAAATTGTTTAGTATCGGATATTCTTCTATGCTAATCGGACCTCACCAGACTCAAACAATGTTCACTCAACCTACCGGAATAATGAAAACATGAATTGCAGATACCAGAATTGATATAAGTTACCATCAATGATAACATTTGAACATACCTACAGTGTCTCTTGCCAACAATCTCCCCCTTTGGCATTGATGACAACACTTAGTGAAAAATGACTAAGTGTCAAACCAAGACCAAAATATACACAGTGGAACCAAAAATTTCTCTACTAGATTCAAAAAAGAAAAAAATCCCCCTAAGATCAACATTTTTCACTCATCTACTCTCCCCCTTTGACATCAATGGAAAAGGTAGAGTTCTAGAAACGAAAAATGCTTTGTACACACAATCCTTTTATACACAAAAAATTTGAAGATGGCAGCATAAGAATTCTTCAATGAATTTAGGTGACTACCCCAACTTGTTTTGAGACTCTCCATAACAGTTATGAGCCCATTGAGAAAGTATGCAAGTGCCTCTACTGATCTAAGATTAGATAGCTCAGAGGAGTTCATGTTAGCCTAAGCATCTTCCAATCCACTAAGCATAATATCCATCTTAGGAGTAATAAGGCTCATAAGTTCACAAACTTTATCAACTATCTTCAGCTTTTCATTATTCAAACTCCTAATCTTCTCAAGCAATGATACTACTTGTGCTTCATGACCACTCAAGGAGACTAGCAGGGGATCAAATGACTGAGATAATTGATCAAGTTGATCCTCATGCTCTTTAGTCTTTTTCTCAGTATCCCAAGTAAACTTGGATAGCTTTAAATATGACTTATAGATATTTCCTCCCTTAGACAATGCTTCCTGAATGCTTTTTATGCCAACATCCAAAGTGATTCTATCATCCATGGCCATGTTTTTTAGTGTTTGCAACCTTCCGACATGAAATTCATTGTGGACCTTCTCTTTTGTAGATTTTTTAAATTATTGAAAGTGATTTTCCACATAATTGATTAAGCTTTTCAGATTACTGGATGGAGTGTCTGATAATTCCTTCAGAAATGAAGGCTTGAGTTTCTCCAATACACCTGATTACAAAATAACCAACTCATTGTTCTCTGTGCAAGATTTTTCCAATTCTTCACTAGCTTTGGCTTGAGAAAACATCGCTAATTTGAGCATCTGAATAGGGGGAAAAGAAGCTAGGTTAATGGGGCCTTGAGCAAATTCTAGATCCTCTACATAGATCTGCTTTTATTTTACCAAATCCTTAGTGTCTCTTTCCTCAGTAACAACCTTAACTTATGGCTTCTTATCTACATCACCAGCATCAACATTAATCTTATCACCTTCATCTTCAGCTTCTTCTGAAACTAGTTTATCCCGATTTTCTTGTGATTTCTCTAGAACCATCTCATATTGATTATCTGACAAAATTGCTCTTAAAATTTGTTTAGTTCCTATTCTATCCTCTTCACTTCTACCAATCATTATCTTATTCACTCTCTTCTTACTTCTAAATTTTTCTTTGTTTTCTTCAAGAATCATGTCAATTTCTACCTTTGATATCACATGATAGAGTTGAACTAATATACATTCTCTTATTCCATCTTCCTCTATTCTAGTAGTTTCTTTCCTCATGTCTAGAATGTCATATAAGCTCGAAGGAATCTCGCACATTATTTCAATAAGAGACCTATTATATTTATTCAAGTATTCAACAGTTGCCTCTTCTATAGATCTCTTTCTGGCATCATCCAATAATTCATAATATTTGGAAATAGGTTTGAGGTTACCTTCCTTGACAATGGTTTCCTTAATCTTTCTTATAGTCATAACAATGTCATTTGACTAGGTCTTCTTGCTGAACTTCTCCTCACTGGATGATTTCCCTTTGACAACTTTATCTTCTTTGCCACTCTTCTTTATCTCTTTCACCACATCATCTGACTCTATTTATCATCTGGAAGAAGAACTTTGTCTTGTCCTCATTTCCTTTTTACTTCACCAGATGATTTAGCTTGGGGCTTGGGTGAACTGCCAGGTTTCTAACCACCAGATGAGGGTGCAAAACCCTTTGACTACTTAGGCTTGGGAATAGGGGATTTTGGTTTAGCCTTCTTTGGCTTAACCATATCTTCTTCCTTTAGAAGGTTCTTTTCTCTTTCTCTCCAAACTACGTCCTTGGTGATTCCCATATTCTCAACCATCTGCTCAACCTCCTTTCTAACATTCTTTTGTATCTCTAGTTTCTTGAACTGAGAATGAAGGCTCAAGCTCTTTTCCTTATATATTCCAAACCTCTCCTTGGATTTGTCCATCGGTTTACTCAATAGGTGCTAAGAATATGCCTCAAGTACATGTCCTTTGACTTCATTTCCCATAGGAATTATCCATGAAGTCCTTAGATCAACAACTTCCTAAGACATTGATCAGTGTCCACCATAAAGAAGATAGTATCTTTATACTTCTCAACTATCTCTTTAGGAATCCTTTCTCTCACTTGCATCATGCTTTGAAATGTTTTGAAGTATCCCCAAATAATTATATTCCAAACTGTAGCATCTCCAAGACCATAAAGAGTTTCTTTTATCTACACTGCCACTAGTTTATCATAGGCCCATTGAACCTTTCCTACTTCCCGAATCTCATTCATGAAGTAGAAGCATAAACAGATAACCAAAGTACTGAATTTCAACACATGGTTCTTGTCTTGCTTGATTTTCTTCAAATTGATAAATAACTCTGTCTGGAGTACTTCACACAAATCATACTACTTATCTTCCATCAATATTTCATAGGCAACATATATTGTTGTACCAGATACTGAATTGTCTCTACTAGACTGATATAACTTGTAACCCATCACCATTGATGTGAATTGTACATCATACTCAGCAATATCATGGATTGTCATTGACCAACTATCAAATTGTGAACTGGTTGCCTTAGTTACCAGCTAATTCTTCACATTTCTTAGGGTAGGTACTTCATCAACTAAGCTTAAGCAAGTTACTCCCTTATTTTCACTTTGAGTAATCTTGTAAGGTTTATCAAGCCACATGAATTCATCATGTATCCTTCTCAAGATGTGTCTAACCCACTCTAGTTCAACGAACATTGAAAAATGAACAAACTGCATGAATCCCTTTACCTCAATTGATTTGAATTCAGGTTTCAAGTTTCCCATTTCATCAAGCATGTGCTTTGTGTACAAATTTAACATTTGGGTGTTTCCGATCTCTTCAACATTATAATGGATGTAAAACCTAATATCTTCCATATGCAATACTCCATATGGAACAAATGAAAAAGCACCATTCAGATCATCCTCCATGTATTTATAGGGATGCTTTTTAAAGATTGGCCTAGCCCTTTAAGAGATATCAACTACCAATGGTATCGCAATACCAAAGGATTCCATATTAAAATTTAAAGCTTCAAACTACAGAAAATGTTAGCCAATAAATACCTTTCAATCGGATGCAAAATCAGACAATGAATCCTCAATTCACTTTGAATTTCTAGAAATTTTTATCTTCTTCTCTCTACTTCTCTTTTTCTTTGAATGCAAAGTGAGAAATGAAAGGTTTATTTTCCTTTTATCCATCACATTCCTAACTTTTAGGTATAATAAATGTACTTAACCCTAATTCTCCCAGTTACGCTGCATACCAGCAGCTTTTTAGGAAATCTTCTGCAAATCATCTAACTCTTCTGGAAAATTATCAAAAAAGGGTTTGCAACCTGTCAAAACTAGGTACAGGCCTCCAATAGGGAATTTAAAATATTTTTACTAAAAATCTCTCCCTAAGGCATGATTCCTTAGCTTAGTTACTAGATGAGATTCTAGCACCTGAATCAACTGCAGACCCACTTTCTACATCATCACTGCTCTTCTTTACCCAAGTCTTCTTTATTTGATCTTTGATCTCTTCAACTTTTTCTTTACCCTTCTCATCTGGATTCACATCCTTGTTCATATCTTCAAGACCTCTCCTATTCACATTTCTGCTTCTACAATACTTTGCAATGTGACCGGATTTGTTGCAAGCATAGAAAACAATATTTTCTTGCATAGGTATGAAACTCATCTAATTTATTATTGTTCTACATTGATTTGTAACATGTCCAAACATACCACATGCATAGAATCTGATATTTCTACGATTTTCAAAACTATTCATCATAGTTCTACATACATTTACCCTATGGCCATGTTTATTGCATTTGAAACATTGACTAGTAAAACATGAAGCATTATTGATCATCCTATTTCTGTATTGACTAGCCATGACCAAATTTATTGCAAACAAAGTAGTTACCATTGAATTTATGAGCATTAGGTTGTCTTACCAGAGGCCTTCTTGAACTGTTCTTCTGCTGAGATGATTTGGAGCTTTCACCTTTGTCAAAACCAAGACCTTGAGTGTCATTAGGAATCTTCTGACCAGGAAGCATTTCATCAAGTTTGGCTGAACTAATTCTAAACTTCTCCTTATACTCATTTGCAGCATCAAAATCAAATTTAAGAAGTAGGACCTTCTTTCCAAGGGGTAAAAGCACAAAACTATGTCACGTTTCAAGCTAACATAATTATCAGCACAAGTGAATTTAAGTAGTTCTAACTAAAAATTAATTTTAGTCAAACATCTAGTCTATAAAGATTCATTATAGCTAAGTTATATATGGGCCACAACATTTCCAATTGGAAGTTTCTACTATATTTATATTTTATACTTTTAGTCTAAATACCAAAAAAACTTAAAATTAAAAAAACTTGATGTTTCAACAACTCCTACTCTTATAATTAATATTTTTCTTGGAATGTAAAAACACCCTTTTTATAGATCTATAAGTGAATTCTCCAAAATATATATATTTTAATATTTTAATTAGTTTTTTATAATTTATATTTATTTTTTACTAAAAGTAGGTTATCAGCACCAAAATATAAGGTTGATTATCTTGTCAAGGAAAACTACTAAAATTTATTTTAAAATTTTGAAAAAAATATGATGCAGTAGAGAAAAGAATCTATGTTAAGATGATATAATTATTTTCTAATTTAGATAAATAATAAAGAAAAAAGGTGGTGGGAATTGCAAAGAGTTATATTTCAGCACATGCAAATTTTCAAATTTATTGAAAAATATATATTTATAAAAAATAGTAAAAAATATATCCATGTACTAAAGTTTCAAGTTATCAATATACACAAAGAAATTGAAGAAAAAAATATTAAATTTACTAAATAAAGTGTGGTGGCTTGTGTAACTTCGATTTCAACATTTTATCAGCAACTAAATTATAGTGTTTACTTTATAAAAACTACATTCAAATAATTT
Organism: Cryptomeria japonica; assembly: GCF_030272615.1. Lineage (NCBI taxonomy): Eukaryota > Viridiplantae > Streptophyta > Pinopsida > Cupressales > Cupressaceae > Cryptomeria > Cryptomeria japonica. Next base: position 669,299,696 of record NC_081411.1, on the reverse strand, counting down.
TTAAAATTTTTATTAAAATTATAAACATAAAATAGACAAAAGAATATGAATTTTATTAATTTAGATCATTTCAAAATTCAAAACATATATTTCACTTTCTATTGATTTAATTAAAAAAGTTGGATCAGCATTGACCATTTCCTTTATAAAAGTGTGACATGACATTTTACTTTTACCCCAAGATCTTCCTTATGTTCTCTAGAATTTGGAAGGTCACTTATTAATTGTCCATTCTCATTCTCAAGTCCATAACATTCTTCAGTTTTGTCTTTCAGGGACTGAACAAGTTTTTCCTCATTCTTCTTCCTTTCTTCAATGTCCTTTGTCAGTTCATTACTATAGCTTCCATTTCATTTTTTTGAATTGCGTTAGCTCTAAAAAATTTCTCACGTTCTTCAGTCTTCTACCTTAGAACTTCTTCGTCAATGCTTTGACATTCTTTCTCTTGAAGCTGATCAACAAGCTCCTTTCTTTTGTCTCTTGACTTGTTCAACTGATCTTTTAGTGATCCAATAAAGTTTTCTGCATCTTTCATATTTTCCTTCAATTGCTTGACCTTAACTTTGAACTAATATAGATCATCAAGTGCAACTAGTAGTTGTTCTATGAGACTACTAGAATCTATTGATTCACCTACAGGATCCATCTCAAGCTGTTAGACTTCTTCCAAGGAACTTAGCTCTGATACCAATTGTTGGAAGCAAGGATCCAAAGAACACTGAGAGGGGGGGGAGGTGAATCATTGTTCTACAATTTCAACTTAGTTATCCAAATCAATAAACTTCTTAATTTGCAGATTAAAAAAAATAAAATTCAGGAACACAAAGCAAGGAACATCAACACCATAACACCAAGATTTTATGTGGAAACCTAGTTAAGGGAAAAACCATTGTGGGATTCAAAACCACGCTAATAGTATACTCTATTAGAAGTATAAAAATATTTTTCAAAGTGAATGCACATGCATTTAGGCACACTACCCAAAGCTCACTGCTTAGATTACAATTAATGGGCTACAACCCCGGAAGACTCACTGCCTTACAAAATGTTTGTATGAGATTATAATGAAGTTTGAACTATAAAGTAGCATCAACAAATGCCTGGATATAGTTTCGGTTAAGCACAAAACATATTATTACTTAATTCTCCAACACTGCTCTATTCTAGTATTCTGCTACAATCTGAAGCACAATTCTAACACATGCACACATGGAACTATGCACAATCTCTCATACACACTTCACAAACTACCACCACACACAAAAATACCCATTACAATCAACCTTATATATCCGTATCACAAATTAAGAACCATTTCATGTTGGCTTCAATAATAAGCCACAAAAGATGAAACGTGTAAATGACTCAGCTCAAATCCACCTTTAAAGCATATGTGGACCAAAATAAAATTCCACACACTTTCCACATGACAACTCATCAACCTTGAATATGCAAACAATCACCAAAATCAATCTGCAAGATATACAAACTAAATTATCATACGTTACCATTGCTAACCACTATTCTAGACAAAAACATGATTACTAGATCTTCTAACTTGCACAAAACTCATCACCAGATGCCACAATCTAGAAATTAGGCATATTACATGACCACAAGCCTTCTCCAAAATCTGCATAGCAAAATACACAACCAGAATAATTCGCTAACCAAAATTGTTCACTACCGAATATCCCGCTCTACTAACTAGACCTCAATGGGCTCAAACAATCTTCACTCAATCTACCAGAATAATGAAAACACGAAGTGTGAATACCAGAGCTTATAAGTTGCCATCAATGATAAAATCTGAACATACGTGTAGTTTCTCTTGCCAACAATGTGTTGATTTAATGATTAACTGTCAAATTAATGGAGAGGATCATTTTATCATGAAGCTCTTTTTAATATCATTAGAGGATGATGCCAAAAATTGGTTTTGTAGCTTGCTTATGCATTTTATAACTTCATGGAATGAACTTGGAAGTAATTTTATGCATTAATTTAATGAGAGAAATAACGAGCCTCTACACATTCAAGAAAGGAATAAGGTTGCATTATGAGATCAAAATATTGAATATCACCATTGGATGCATTTTTTGGCGTATGGAGACATGAAGGGGAATCAAGATTTTTTTATTCAAAAGAATGCCAAATATGTATATGCAAATACCTATTAATTTTAGGCCTAATGATTTTTTATGCATTGAGTTGTTTATTAAAATATATGAGCCTAATTTGGTTTATTTTCTTGAGTCTTTGAAGCCAACATCTATTGAATAGGTTTGTGAAGTGGTTGGTATCATTGGGAGGATCAATTATGAACAAACAATTGGTGCTAAATTTCCTAATGTTGAAAATGGTGACAACATTAATAGATGTGAGAAGAACAATAACACAACGTAGCCTATAGAAGAGATGTGTAGGTGACGATTGGAATTATAGCATTTTGGATTCAAATGAAGATGAATTCATGAAAGGCCAACTCTTAACTTTGAATGACTATTATAATATTGAAGATACTACATGAGGATTATCTCCATATTTCTAAAGAGGATAAGGAATGCATCAACAATAAGGTGAGTGATAGAAAAAGTTCTTTGGGTAGTGAACAAATAAGAGATCTATTGACATCTGAATACCATAGTGACCCAAGTGGTGGAGAAGAAAACGAATAACCATTCATTTGGCATGTCACATTAGTTAATGGAAATTATCATAATATAGTTTCAACTCATGATATGAGTCAAGCTGTTTGTTGTCCTCTTGTGTACTATAATTTGTGTGAATAAAAAATAGAAGCATTTTTTGCATATGAGTTGAAGATAATGACACAATGTATGGAAGGGATATTATTCAAAAGGAAATTGTATCTAGAGCTAGTGAAGTTATGTATAGTGGCTAGCCAATAGTAAAGGAAAGAGAATTTTCATATGAAAGAGATGCTACATCAATTTGTGATGCAAATAGCCATGTTGATTAAATTGATGTATCTAATTTATCATTTTTTAATGATCTTTAATATTGTTGTGATGTTGAATCTGATGAAAGTGGAGAATGCATCAATCATGGGGTGAGTGAAGAGGCATGTTCACTTAGTAGTGAACAAATTTAAAAATTCTTGACTATTGAATATTGGAGATATACATATGAGAATGGTTATAGGCTCTCATGGCCAACACACATTTGTTTTGCCATTGATGGTACTTTTTATTGTCCAAAGTATGACTAATATGCTCTTGATCTTTCCTTTACACATGAATTAATTGACTTTCAAGATAATAGTGCACATGAAGACAAGAGATTATTTGACTATAATAATGCATTGTATGATGAGTATGAAAGTGTGAATGTTGATGTAGCTCACAATTCTATTTTGATAAAATAGGGATAACTAATGGTTGTGAAGTTGATTGTAGGAGTATTACAAGTTAGGAAGATTCAAATTTAGATGTATATGAGTGTGTATTCTCCAATCTAGATGAGATTTACATTGAATCTTTTTTTGTAAATATGGGTGTAGATTTGAATAATAAACTAGATTGTGTTTTTGAATAAAAAATACATACTTCTTCTAAACCATGGGATGTTGATGATATTAATTTGCCATATTTGCAAGAATGTGTATGTGAAGGATCTTATCAATATCCTAGATTGTAGTTTCCTGAGATGTCTGTGTATGAGTTATTTTCGTCTCATACATTTGAAGATAGTTTTCATTATGTACATAATTTTTAGTTGTATTAGATTTTTATGAAGTGTGGAAATGAGTGAAATCTTGGAGGATATATTTAGCATGTATGTATTTTGTATGATGAATATGACATATGGTTGTCACATGATAGTCAATGTTTTCAGATTGTGGCTAATTTACAAACGCATATTGATAGAGAATGTGCTAACAATGCTGAGCATAGTAGGCTAATGAAAGATGTCAATATGTTTGATAGAGTGGATTTGGATGATATCTTCAAACTAAATTCAATGTAGTGTAATGAAAACTATGTTTGTGATAGAGGGAAGTGTAGGCTTTTCTTTTTTAATGGCCTTGGGCCATCAAATGTGCTTTGTTTTTTAAACCATAGTAGTTTAGGGTAGAGGTGAGGTTTGACATTGCCACCCAATGGATAGACAGTCGGTTTTCTCTCACCAGAGATCTAGATTCTTGCAATGCCTACAAAGGGCATACATTTCTAGTCAAAGCCACAGTTAGAACCTTTAAATTTTGGCAAAATTTGAAGTGCCCATGATCAATAAAGTTGATTGCAACACCTAGAAACACCCTTACCAAATCTTCGCCCATGATCAATAAAGTTGATTGCAACACCTAGAGACACCCCTACCAAATCTTCTCAAGTAACCTACTTTGGAGGATCATAACCTAAAATCGGGTGCTCATCATGAGGAATGGCTTGGTAGGCATACTGATGTGATATATGGTAATATCCATACTCATTTTCAAATCCCCTGAATTAGAATTTATTAGTTTTCAAGATCCCAAGTTCAATGGCTCATAAAACGTTTTCTATCTGCACTTTGTTGTGTTTGCCTATGTGGCCCACTTGGAAGATTGTCATGCCAAACAAATTGGTGCTTGCAATTATCATGATATTTATATAACCCTATGTGAATATTGAGAGTCTTAACATTTTGTTTGATATTTTCACAAGCCCAAAATAAATTGAATTTATTCAAATTTGCACTGTGTTAGGTTTGTTAGAGGACCTACTTTTGAAAATCAATATTTTAAATCAGAGTGATTGTCAAGTGAAATGAATTAATTCACATGATTCTTTGAATGTTCATTTACTACCTTGATCAATTGCAAAGCTCAAAAGTTTAATTTGATATTTTCTAAAGCTAAAAGCAAGTACAGTGTACAGAGGTTTATTGCCTAAAAGTTTCAAAAGGGTCAACTTTGACCATTGATATCTTGCACAGAAAGCGAATTTATGAATATTTCACTTACAAACATTCTCATTGTACATTAATGAACTCACAAAAATAGTGGTGGCTCCTTGAAATGAAGATTGATATTTTTACAAACTGTGAAGCTAGTAAGGTTTAGATGATTTCTGATGTGTGCAAGTTGTTGAAACACCTAAGTGGCAAACTTTGACGATTAAAATTTTGAAATTTAAAAATTATCTTGTAATTTCATGTGGTATAAAGTTTCTTGGTACATATGGTTGCATGCTTATTCAATTTCATGGAGACTTGACAAGATTAGATAAGCTTTTAAATTGTTTCCTGACTGCTCCCAAGCTAGATTTGGCATCCTAGAAAATTTGCAAAGTTCAAAGCTAGATTTGGCATCCTAGAAAATGCGCAAAGTTCAAAAATTTAAAAAAGTCATGAGCCTTGGTATGGTCTTAGGATTCTCCAATTTTGATTTCGTCAAAATTTGAGTTCACTTGATATATTATTTTATAGCTCACATTTTCTCACTACTAGCTTCCGCAAGCTACTTTACAAAGTAGCTACATCTCCTCGAGATGCTTGATTTGTCTATAGTGAAATTACTTTGAAATGGTAGTAGGAAAAATAATTTTTTTATTTATTTAATTTCCCTATAATTTATTGGTGCTAATATTTAAAACCATTTTAAATGTTTTAAAATTAATTAGAGAAAATTTGAAAACATTAAATTTATCACAAATTTGTAAAGTTTAACTTTATAAATTATGTCTAAATAAAAGATCTCAAAGACAAGTTTTTCATTGGATCATTGGAGCCATTTCTAAGCTCTAACGAACAAGTGAAAGTTTAGCAAGGAAAGCTTTCTCATGTAGCAAACCTTATTGTTGGATCGCTGGAAAGATAATGAAGCTTCAATGGTAGTTAAGAGCTCCAATTATGGTGTCTTCTCTAGCGATATGACAATTTAAATAAAAAAGTGGATGCTCTATTTGAGGATTGATAGAACCAAAAGCATGCTCCACAGATACATTCAAGCTTCAACGATGTGAAAGGATGGTGCCCTAATCTATTTTGTGGGGAAAATATTTTAGGATTTACTATTTATTTTTCATTTATCTGTTCAAACTACTCCACTTTTCCAGAGCAATGGAGTTGTATAGGGATATTTTCAGAGATAAGGCAGCATCGAAAAGGGGCGAATTGTATTTTGTTTGCTATGCATGCCACTTCAAATAGAAAGGTGACTGTAATAAGATGCCATTTAAATGCAACAACTTGTGTTTGATACTCAAGCTTGTAATGTGATCAATGGAAGAATCTCCTTTGTTTCAAAATGCCATTGTTTCCTTATTGTTGCTTACTGCTGCAGAGAGCTCACAAATGACAAGTATATATTTTTATGAGTCATCATTCCTTCAAAGGAATGGGCAATGGCCTGAATTTAACAATTCAAATCTGGGTATGATGTTATCATTCAAAGGGTGGCAACGCACGAGTTTTAGTTTAAAAAGGATTAAATGCATTGTGCTTCTCAAATGACATCCAAAGTGCAATTCTATATACTTTTATATAGATCAATTAGTGCGCAAATATGGCAAGGGCCGTATAATAGAAGCTTCTGGTAAAGTTTGAAATGTTTTTACATGAGCCAAGATGGGAAATGGAATAATCCACAAATTTTGAAATATCAAGGCAAAAGAAAGAATTATATAAATATAAGAATTGATACAAGAGATCTTTCAAATGCCAAAGAATTTTAGTAAATTCGGTGATAATTTTATGGTTTTTACTAGCAAAAGATGTTGCAGTCAAACCTTTTCACTCAAAGGGTGAATTATTTTCACAGGGACAAAATATGTGGAATTAACCTTTGCAAGAAAGAAATGAAATATCTAGTGAATTAAGCTTTATGAAATGGTGAGTGAAATATGAATAAGGATAATATAAAGCTATGAGATGGGAAAAATATACACACAATCGAGTCCAGAAAAAACACACTAGAAAAGGATAATATAGTTGGTGAATGATTCTTTTATCAAATTGGTGAATGATTCTTTTATCAAAAGGGGATAAAATTTTCACATGACTCTTTAATTAAGGTAAAACAATTTCATTCAGTGGCAAAAATATTTTCTACAAAAGAAGAAAAATGTGAGTAAATTATTTCACCACCAAGCTCTAATATTTAGTGGGAGATGGAGAAGAATATACATCAAACAAATTTGAGACAAATTTGACTGGAAGGAAGTGGTAAGGGGAAATAATTAGATGCACCATGCCTCTCTTCTCACCATCTCTCTTGTCATCATGAAGAGTTTGTTCATGGGAGTGCAATTTAAATACTTAAAATTTAATAATTAAGAAAATATTTGTAAGCTTTTTTATTTAGCTGGGTAACTAAAGGGTTTTTTGTTTCTAAGGGATGTGAACAATCCTAAGCATTGCTTTGTTTTCTATAAGATGGAAAATAGGGCCATGTAGTGGATGGAGGTTAGCAAGTTTTGAGGGAGGTTTGGAACATAATATTTAGATGTATATTTTCGAAATCTTAAAGGAGAATGTTCATAAATGATTTGTTCTGAAAATGGTTTCAATTGTTTATTGATCATAATGAAAAAACACTACTAAACTATCTCCATATTGCATTCTTCTTTGTTATATGAATCAATATATCAAGGATATGTTTGATTTCTCATTGCACTTTTATGCTTTTGTGTAGTCTTTTAGGGTTTTGTCAAAGAGAAACTAAATAGATTGTCGTGAGTTGGAGGAATCAATAAGGACCAATAAGTAGGGTTTTGTGGTTAACTTATTTGCACGTTTATGTCATGCATAAGATTCATAGTGCTAAATAGTTTAAGTTTTCAGCCAATAGACAAGCATAAATTAATTGTGAAGTTTGACTCTCTTGCCTTGGATAAGGCACTAATCAACATATATTTTAAGTTTTAGGAGTTAGTGTAAATTTCTTTCACTTTTTTGTTTCACCCTATGCCAATGCATAATAGAAAACAAGGAGATGTTAGATTAAGATATTAATCAAACAAATTTCAGAAATTGTTTGAGGATTTGTCTGTTCAAACATCATTGATTAATATTGAAAAATATTTGAATGATGAAAACTATGGTTCACCCCCAAGGTTTTGCAAAGCGTAAAGTGTAGGGGATATTAACCTTCTTGGTTAAATCCTATTGGTTGGCCAAATCCAACACCAAGCCTTAACATAATAAGTTGGCATATCTTTAAGGTTTGGTGAATCTATTGATTTGGGAACCAACACCTCCAGAGGCACCTTCTTCTTGAACCAATTTTGCATTCTAGAATCTAAGTGTACCTTTTTGGCTTTCTGTGTCCTCAATGGTAAATTTAATTTCTTGGATCATATAGATATCTACATTAGAAAGCTCCATTTGAAACTTGACCAAAACTTCTTGTTAGGAGCATTTAAGACCCTAAAATTTAATAAAAAGATCTTCATTGATTTCTAAGAAGGGGGTTTCCCTTTCTAGATTCAGTAGTTCAGTTATTTTGACTCCACATCTCCATCAATTTTTATTTTCTTTTAGTATGTCTTCCCACCATTTCTTTTGGTTATCTTGTAATCCATGTAGGTTTAAATTGCCTTCTTTTTGTTTTAACCAAGCATTGTGTTGTAATTGACATGAGGTTCAATTTCATCTTTAAAGATATCTTCTTCTGAAAATGACTCATCTTCTCAATTTCCTAATTTCTAATCTTCCATGTACTCAATACAAGGTTTTAATGCAATAGTGGATTATAATCCAATTTGTTTGTTATACCAAAAGGATCGCATCGGACCTATAAAACTAATGCATTTATGTCTTCTTTGTAATTGTCTATACCCTCCACTGTGGCATTAAATGCCAACGGATCTTTTCTTGTGTTTGTTTCAGCAGGGCCTTCAATTATTGGTGGGGATGCATCTTGCGACTAGATGTCTTGGAGATCATTTTATGCTTCATCCTCCAAGGGTTTATTTATCTCTTCAATCATTTATGAGGGAGTGATAATCATTTGATTAGGGGCTACGTCCTTTTGATCAGGTTCTTTAGAGGCAATTTCATTTAATTTGGCCACCATTCCCAGTGAGTGCAATCGGCTTTGGAATGTCCTTGATTCAAGCAACTAGTGTAAAGAGTGGGAGTTTTGTTGATCTCGATTCACTGCATCCACCTCCGAGATTCTATGATGATTTCTAAGATGTAGACATATACTCCAAAATCACCTTTTCACAAAATTTTCATCTGCTTTGATGAAAGAGTCTAGCACATCTCCAATCCCTTTTTGAGCCTCTTTGCACAAATAATGAAAGGGTAAATTGTATAGTCTGATCCACAAGGAGGTCTTCTTTATTTCTTCTATCAGTGTTTCAATATTTTGAATCCAATGCCTTGTGTATAATCCTAAGCCATTGTTAATTTGAATCTCTATTCCGCAATTTTTCTTCAGTTTTTTAATTCTTGCCTTGTCTTGCTATTCGCAAACATATTTGATGAAAAATTGCCTTCCTTTAGGCGATATATCGATGCCTGAAATGTCTTTGTTTGGGTGACAATTGCCTTACTGTTCATAGGCTTCTTTCACAGTACATCGACCTAGATATTTGTCTTTGGAATCCACTTTTTCTTGTAGTGTGGCAATCACCTTAGCTAGTGGCGACTATTGGTTGGAGTCAAGATCCCTTCTTGCCTATGGAGGTTTCCCTAAAAGCCCTTTCTATTAGCACCCGTGGTAATAGAATTTGTAACATTGATATTTGCTACACCTGCTCTACTCTATGTTCTGGCCTAGAAATATTTTTGCTCGCCATTATTATATAATTACATTTATTTTTAATCCCTACAGTAAGGCGGAGACTAATGTTTTTAATACTCCGTTTGCAATTAATCTCTGCTCTGTAAACCGTGTCAAACGCTTTTATCCTATGGTCAGCAATATTTGTTTTACTAAAGTGAATTCTTTGCTTTTTTTTATTTTTTTCTAATTGGTCATTTGTATTTTTTCTAGTGGTTTTTTCTTTTTTCTGTTTATGGATATCCCTCAGTCTTTGGTTTTTAGTCAAAGAGGTTTAGCCTATTAGCTTGTGCCCCGTATCAGGTGACAAAATTACTGTGTGAAGATCCTCGCTAAGCTGACAGCTCACGAGCTTCATGCCCTTGCTGGACTGTTGTGCTGGCTGATCTGAACCTCCCTAAATAAAAAAGAAAAAGAAAGAAAGATGAAAACAATCTCTCATAAATCAACAGCAAACAGATTTTCTACTTTTTAACCAACAGGAAAGAAAAAAAGCGGGCATCATGTAGCACGTGGCATTCCCAAAACAATTCACGCGCCTTGTTTGTACTTCGACATTTTGCATACATGCTTGCTATATGGTCAACTCCATAATTTCTTCCCTCCCACGAATGCACATCAATTCATTTCATTCAAACCTGCATTTCATTCAGACCTGTAAGGTGACAGATCTGAGAAGTAGAAATAGGCTGTGGCTAATTGCTGCTCATGCGGGGCATGTTGATCTTATACGAAGACTTCTGCTAAGAGAAAATTATTCTATAATCTATTAGCATCAAAATCGGTGAGTGCTTTTCTAATTGTAAAAGCTCTAAACAATGCTTTGTTTCGTATCAGCTGGAAATGAGACGATGATTTTGTTCGAATTTTAAGAAAAAATATAAATGCCTTGTAGGTGCTGTGCGCGGTTGCTCACACGATTTTTACGTTGTTTGGATTAGATTATTTGCTCAAAATTCTTTCGGACTATCAAAATGTTATGTATTTCTTGTATTCATCTTAATGCTTTCATTGTTTCTACATTTCGGCTGTATGTTGAGGATTTGATGGGTTTAGGGTTTTAGATAAAAGCCTAACGTTCACCTAACAAGCCTATTGTTCATTGTTACTGTGCTTGATTACATCAGTTATGCACGCAATGTAAATGTTACAAATTTGTTAGAATCAAGTGGAAGCTTGATCAGTAGTTAGTGCTTTTGAGTATTAGGATCAGGGCCATTTCTTATAAGAACCTTTTGCCGTAAGATGATCACAACAAATATCATTCCTAGATCCTTACGAAGAGGAAACTTGGATTACTATTATAGGTTGCCCAAAGAATCGATTCAATCTTTCAAACATCTGGTTATAACAACATTCATACAATCCCCCTATACTTCTTAAAAGTTTGGATATTTCTTGGAGCCATATGGTTCATCACAAAGTGAGATACAGATGACAAATTATGATGTTACCTATTTCAAGAGTGGTTGACTGGTAAGTTGGAGTAATTACCTGGGTTCAAATCCCACCTGGGAACTGCTGGGCAAGTTTCTCATGAATAATCTAGTTATTTCTTCTTTTCTATCCTCGCATGATAAAAATCTAACGTCTAGACTCTATATTACCCATGAAATACAATTATTATGTCCATGGTATGATCATGTTAGTACAGTGCATGATGTTATTGAAATAGTTAATAACTCATTTTAAGAAAGAATATTTGAGGCCTATATCTTGTCCTTTCGAATCTGTAGCCTACATCTTGCCCTTCCCAGTCTGTAATATATACTTAATGCCTTGTAAATACTGAGTAAAAAGTAACAAGACTTTATATGAAATGGCAGAGATAGGACATTTTTCCAATTAGTGCATAGCTAGTTTATCTTTCAACTATCAATCTCAAGAGTCTTGATCTCAAGTGTCTTGATATATAACAGTAATGAATATAGACCATTGAGTAGAACACTTGGTTGCACTTCTACGACATGCTCAGCAGTGACAACAAAGCAGCTCAAATTAAGAGAGCTAGCATGGCAATCTTTGAACAACTTTGATAAAAGACACATAACATATAGACCAATCTCCCATCTGGGCGAAAGGCAGGGACTCCAGCTGCATGCAGCTCTTGTTATATATGATAGTCGATATGATATAAATTGCACCGTTATGAATAAATATATAATCAATTGATAAATATACATAAATAATAATTTATTTAAATATTTATTAAATAAACAGAATTAAATGATAAGTATGTAAATATTAAACATATATGATTACATAATAAATGCAAAATTACTATATAATAATTTATTAAAATCTATTTATTAATTTATATTATATTAAATATTATTTAATAAGAAATATAAATTGTAATGAAGAGTATTTTGTAAGGAAATTGTCAGGTTTCAACCAATATAAATTTTGTCTTATTCGGAATTTAATAAATAATAATTATTGACTTTTTACAGACATTATGTCTAAAGTTTTAATTGATAGGCTGATTGAAAAACATCTATAAATTTAAAATGAATAAACACTTTTTAAATCCAAAAAATAACTAGTAGATTAGAAACTAGATTCAATTTGCAACAAATTTTATTGTTACATATTTTTCAAATTATATTAATAACCTATTCACATTTTAATGTCAAGATGCCAAATTTTGTTGTTACATATTTTCCAAACTATGTTAATAACCTATTCATATTTTAATGTCAAGTTGCGTAACTCTAATTCTATAAATTTTCATTGCCACTTAACGACCTAGTTTGGACCCCCATGATCCTGCACACACCCATATATACCATTTAAATATTAAAGCATACCTAAACATAAAATTATAAATTACTTAAATATTAAAACCTAAAATTAACTTTTTAATAAAAAAAAAAGCAAAACTATGTATTTTCATTTAAAGAAAAACATAAATACTAATATAGGGGGAGAAAAGGAGAAAAATATACCTGGAGGGATTGTTGGGTGGCTAATGTCCACTACAAATCTAGATCCCGAGTTACTCTATTAGTGAAAATGACCTAGATCACATTTTTTTTTAAAGTACTTTTACAACATGGGATCCCAATTAAATTTAAATGAGATATCTTGTTTTGTAGTTTTCAACTCAATATCCCGCCATGAATCAGGATCCCATTTCATTTTTTGACTTAGGATCTCGAAGCTAAATAGGGTCTCGATTCATTTTGGTCAAGATTTCATTACACACAATGTGACTTCCCCAAGACAACTAAGTCCAAAACTTGCACTCTAAGTGGACTCAAGTTGTTTCATTTACCCGAAACCATTATTACACCACCTATTATGATGAAATTGGACAACTATTTTGATGAAATATTTGAAACTATTGACTCTAAAGTATTGACTCTATTAGTTGGCATCACACATAGTGATCCTTTTATAGGGAATGATTAAAGTATGGAACTAATTATATCTCTTTTTACTAGATACTAGGTATAGCTACTTTAGTATCTTGTGTGCCATCTCTTTATGATGAGAAAGCTTGGAGCATAGATGATTTTCTATAGATTGACTTATAATTATTGCACCCCTTTTTTTTTTTGCATTTTCCTTCATGTAATGTTCTTCCATGTGATTTGTTATTTAATTTGTCTTTTATTTGTCATGTTATCTTTGGACGACCCTTGATACTCCATTAGCACAAGGACACAACGGGACCAACCTTGTTGTGACATTCTTTTATTCGTGTCTTCGATCTTCTTTTTATTGAAATGTGCTTTTGGTATATACATGTTCTTTCGGCTTGTATTTTGGGGATAATAAAATGTTTTAAGGCATTCAAGTCTTGTCCATGTTGACCAAAAACTTTGTGTTCCTTCTCATGCGATCTTCCTCTTTTGTACTTCTAGTTCTACTATATTTTGGTGATTAGGTCAACTCAAAACAACCATATTGATATAAATTATATATCTAATATTCATATTCACCCCATAGCTTTCGATCCCTTATGGGCTCATGTATATATTATTTTAGTATGTGACATCACCCCAATTTTCTTATGTTGGAACTATTTATATTATCCTTGACAACACTTTATTAGAATTGCTCAAAAAATTATTTTGGTCTTCTTGGCTAATAATATCTTATATCAATACATTCCTCTATGTGTTTCAATTTACGCACACACCACAAGATCGGTTGTTCACTATTATCGTGCACCATGAATATGTCTGTGTTATTAAAGTGCATGGTAGGGATTTATAAAAACTACCCAACAAACAAAATGTTTTTGTTAGCTAGTAATCTTTGATACTATAGGCGTGAGTCTCACCTAGTATATCTGATGATTTTTACTATCTCGTGAGGTCTTAATTGTTCATGAGCCACCTAGCATATGTTTAATAGCTTATGACTTCTGAAATCTTATTGGGATGGCTCCTCATAATTTTTTGAGAAACTTTCTAGTCTTAAAGGAAAAGATTTGTGTATTTCTAGACATGACTCCTAGTAGGTATCTAAGGATCTTACTAGTCCTAGAGGTTATGCCTTATGTTTGCAGATATGGTTCTAGTAAGATTTGAGGATCTTACTAGTCCTAGATGCTATACCTTGCTCAATGTGTATACTTTATATATGATTTGTGCATGTTTTGTGTATGTGTTGCATCCTAAATATTACTCCCTTATAGTTTTGTCCTCACATGGACCCTGAACTTAGTGTCCGTCCCCTAAGGCCTGATTGAAGCCTTGATTCTACTCATAATTTGTATTTCACTCAAATTCTTCCCCAAGATCCTAGGACCTTAATGTGTAGGACTAGGGCACTCAATGCTCTAGGCCTCTCCAAAAGGGCCCATTTTAGGGTCTCATAATGGTAAGATGATTTGAGAAGGAACCTAGATCTTGTCTCAGACAATGTCAGAAAATTAAATTGTTTTTCAACTAGCATGTATAAAAGGAGGTATACTCCTCTTATTTTGGTAATCAATTCAAATTCATAATCCACTCTGGAGATTCAACATATTCAAGTGAGCAAGCAATCAATTTTCTTTAAAGAATTAGAGTAGAAGTAACGTCAAGATTCAAACAATGGAGATGACATTCATGTTCTATGTTTTATAAAGACTACTTACATGAAATCCTCAACACACAAACTTCATAAAGTGGTATATCGTTAGTGTTGCAGACATTTCTATCCCTTTACCTCAAAAGGAAAGCATTTTCATTATAGTAATTAATTTACATTTCAATTCAATTTCATGGTTAGTTCTAGAACTAGGGTTTCACCTAAGGCAAACCCCTATTCCTAACTATTTTCCCTTCTCTACTATGTGCAAGAATAGGTACAAAGCTGTAATTTTCAAGATCGACATTATTCATAGAGGTGAATATGTTGGCAACAACAATGAGAGAAAAATGAGATGGGGGGGAAACAGTTTTCTACTGGATCTATAAAATCAACCAAATACACAAATTTGATAAACTGCAGCAACAACAAGCTAAGAAAATTGATAGCACAACATACAACACAAATATTTTGAAGTGGAAAACCAAATTAAGGGAAAAACCAGAGTGGGAACCTACCCACAATAAAATGATAATCTATAGTAGTATGTGAAATTATTACAATAGGGAATGCATCGTCATTCAGGCACACTGTCTAGAGCTCATTTCTCAAATATAATAAACCAGAAGGCTACAACCTTCAAGAAGTCTCACCAACTTAAAACAAGATTTGGAATACAATCTAGAAAGAATGAACTATAATCATAGCATCTACAAATGACTGATGACAATTTTGGTTAAGCATAATTGTCTGCTCTACAACACCAATCTCTGATCAATCACAATGCCAAAGGATGAATCACTTTTTCGCACATACACCACTCTCTGATAATGAAAACACAACCTTGATACCTAGATTATATGACTATATCACTTATTTATATAATTCATCAACTTTGACAACAAGGCCGGTTAAACCCTCAACTCACAATTACAAAATTACATCACACGATACAACGATCAACTGCCAGACCAATATAATGATATACATGACATAAAATGGACATAAATAAAATTTCTAAATGCTCACCATCATTGGTAATCACACCAAGATCAATTGCATAACACGAAGAACATCACCGGTTCAGAAAAATCACCAAGAACTCGCACAATGATCAATGCAGATCATCAAAACAAAGAGGACACAATTAGGAAACACTAGCAAGCACATTAAAATCATCAATAATAGTTGTACCAATACCACTTATCAAATATTCATCGATCAACTTCTGAAACTTAGGAGTACTCAAAAAATAACAACTGTCATGAAGAAAGATAACTTGCAGAGTGCCAAATCATGAACCATCTAAAAAAAAGATACACAAGACCATCCCAAAAAATCTCTCAAAATCTCAGCTCAAGATCTGATCACAATAGAATATATCAGATGAAATATTGAACTTTGCAAAGCACTGATCAGAAAAACAATCTGCAAACTGGATCATATGATATGATCAATATATAAGAATATAATGATGCTAGAAATACTCCATACACCAAACCAAGATCCCAATAAACCAATCTGCAATCACCGAAATAATAAATCAAAGGAATATGTTTACATCAATGACAACAACATATCTTAGCAGCAACAATGTCCAACAATCTCCCCCTTTGGCCTTGATGGCAACATATGAATGTGAAAAACAATCAATGCAAAGAAAGAAAACATCTCCAACAAACTCTCCTTCAGATCAATCAGATAAAGCAGTTTTTCACATGCTTCTCCTCCCCCTTTGACAACAATGTCAAATATTCTAAAAGGAGAAATACCAAACTTACTCTCCCCGTAAAATAGATAACCAATCCAACAAACTACTCCACCAAAGGAGAAACACCAACTCATCAATCTAAATGAAAAGATAATATTGTGGGGTCCACCAAATTGATGCAACTAAATGCATCTAGTTCTCATAAGGAAAAACCAGAGAGGGAACCTAGCCACAATAAGATGATAATCTGTAGTAGTATATGAAATTATTACAATAGGGAATGCACTGGCATTCAGGCACACTGCCTATAGCTCATTTCTCAAATATAATAAACCAAAAGGCTACAACCTTCAGGGAAGTCTCACTGACTTACAACAAGATTTGGAATACAATCCAGAAAGAATGAACTACAATAATAGCATCTTCAAATGATTGATGACAGTTTTGGTTAAGCATAATTGTTTGCTCTACAACACCAATCTCTGATCTATCACAATGCCAAAGGCTGAATCACTTTTTTGCACATACACCACTCTCTGATAATGAAACACAACCTAGATACCTAGATTATATGACTATATCACCTATTTATACAATTCATCAACCTTGACAACAAGGCTGGTTACGCCCTCGACTCACAATTACAAAATTACATCACACAATACAACAATCAACTGGTAGACCAATACAATGATATACATGACATAACATGGACCTAAATAAAATTTCTAAATGCTCATCATCATTGGTAATCACGCCAAGATCAATTGCATAACATGAAGAACATCACCGGTTCAGAAAAATCACCAAGAACTCACACAAGGATCAATGCAGATCATTAGAAAAAATAGGACACAATTAGGAAACATTAGCAAGCACATTAAAATCATCAATAATAGTTGTACCAACACCACTTATCAAATGTTCATCGATCAACATCTGAAAATCAGGAGTACTCAAAAAATAACAACTGTCACAAAGAAAGATAACTTGCGGACTGCCAAATCATGAACTGTCTAAAAAAAAGATACACAAGACCATCCCAAACAATCTCTCAAAATCTCAGCTCAAGGTCTGATCACAGTAGAATATATCGGATGAAATATTGAACTCTACAAAGCAATGATCAGAAAAACAAACTGCAAACCAGATCATATGATATGATCAATTAAGTTTTCTGGATCACCATAACCAATATATAAGAATATAATGATGCTAGAAATACTCCATACACCAAACCAAGATCCCAATAAACCAATCTACAATCACTGAAATAATAAATCAAAGGAATATGTTAATATCAATGACAACAACATATCTTAGCAGCAACAATGTCCAACAATCTCCCCCTTTGGCCTTGATGCCAACATATGAATGTGAAAAACAATCAATGGAAAGAAAGAAAACATCTCCAACAAACCCCCCTTAAGACCAAGCAGATAAAGCATTTTTCACATTCTTCTCCTCCCCCTTTGACAAAAAAGTCAAATATTCTAAAAATAGAAATACCAAACTTACTCTCCCCCTAAAATAGATAACCAATCCAAAAGACTACTCCACCAAAGGAGAAACACCAACTCATCAATACGAATGAAAATATAATATTGTGGGTTCCACCGCATTGATGCAACTCAATGCATCTAGTTCTCATAAGGAAAAACCAGAGTGGGAACCTACCCACAATAAGATGATAATTTGTAGTAGTATGTGAAATTATTATAATAGGGAATGCATTGTGCATTCAGGCACACTGCCTAGAGCTCATTTCTCAAATATAATAAACCAGAAGGCTACAACCTTCAGGGAAGTCTCACTGACTTACAACAAGATTTGGAATACAATCTAGAAAGAATGAACTACAATAATAGCATCTGCAAATGACTGATGATAGTTTTGGTTAACCATAATTGTCAGCTCTACAACACCAATCTCTGATCAATCACAATGCCAAAGGATGAATCACTTTTTCGCACATACACCACTCTCTGATAATGCAAGCACAACCTCGATACCTAGATTATATGACTATATCACATATTTACACAATTCATCAACGTTGACAACAAGGTCGGTTAAACCCTCAACTCACAATTACAAAATTACATTACACGATACAACGATCAACTGCCAGACCAATATAATGATATACATGACATAACATGGACCTAAATAAAATTTCTAAACACTCATCATCATTGGTAATCACGCCAAGATCAACTGCATAACACGAAGAACATCACCGGTTCAGAAAAATCACCAAGAAATCGCACAACGATAAATGTAGATCATCAAAACAAATAGGATACAATTAGGAAACACTAGCAAGCACATTAAAATCATCAATAATAGTTGTACCAACACCACTTATCAAATATTCATCGATCAACATCTGAAACTCAAGAGTACTCAAAAAATAACAACTGTCATGAAGAAAGATAACTTGCGGACTGCCAAACCATGAACCATCTAAAACAAAGATACACAAGACCATCCCAAACAATCTCTCAAAATCTTAGCTCAAGATCTAATCATAATAGAATATATCAGAGGAAATATTGAACTCTGCAAAGCACTGATCAAAAAAACAATCTGCAAACTAGATCATATGATATGATCAATTAAGTTTTCCAGATCACCATAAACAATATATAAGAATATAATGATGCTAGAAATACTCCATACACCAAACCAAGATCCCAATAAACCAATCTGCAATCACTGAAATAATAAATCAAAGGAATATGTTGACATCAATGACAACAACATATCTTAGTAGTAGCAATGTCCAACAATCTCCCCCTTTGGCCTTGATGACAACATATGAATGTGAAAAACAATCAATGCAAAGAAAGAAAACATCTCCAACAAACTCCCCTTAAGATCAAGCAGATAAAGTAGTTTTTCACATGCTTATCCTCCCCCTTTGACAAAAATGTCAAATATTGTAAAAATAGAAATACCAAACTTACTCTCCCCCTAAAATAGATAACCAATCCAACAGACTACTCCACCAAAGGAGAAACACCAACTCATCAATCCAAATGAAAAGATAATACCGTGGGGTCCACCGAATTGATGTAACTCAATGCATCTAGTTCTCATCAGGAGGAGTTGATACCCCTAACTTGTCTCTCAAATAGACAGATATATCTATAGGAAAAGGCTTAGTGAAAATATCAACAATCTGTTCCTTTGTAGATATATATTCCAGCTTCACTTCCTCTTCACTCAGTTTTTCTCTTAAGAAATTATATCTAATTGATACATGTTTATTCTTTGAATGTTGCATTAGATTCTTTGACATATTAATAGCACTGGAATTATCACAATATATGATAGTAGGCTCATCATAAATACTCTACTATCCTTCAACATTTCCTTCATCCAAACTACCTGGGTGCAGTTACTGGCAGTAGCAATGTACTCAGGTTCAATAGTAGATATGGACATTGAATCTTGTTTCTTACTAGCCCATGAAGCCAATTACCCAAAAAGAAAGCACCACCAAAGGTATTCTTCATGTCATCAACATCGCCAACCCAATCAACATTAGTGTAACAACATAACATTAAATCATCATTCCTCGGATACCACAAAACATAATCCATAGTTCCCTTCAAGTATCAAAATATTCTCTTTACTGCAGTGACATGACTCTCTTTCGGATAAACTTGATATCTAGCAACCATGCACATATCATGCATAATGTCCAGTCTAGTTTGACTTAAATATAGCAGTCCACCAACCATAGATTTGTATAAAGACTGATTAGCTTTTGGAGATTCATCATTTTTAGATAATTTGCAGCTAGTCACCATAGGAGTTCCAACTAGTTTGGATTCATCTAACCCAAACTTCTTCAATAATTCCTTAACATATTTAGTTTGAGATATAAAAACACCTTTTTGAGTCTATGAAATCTGTAATCCTAAGAAAAAAATCATCTCTCCTATCATAGATATTTCAAATTATTTCTGCATATCACCAAAAAACTTCATACTCATGTTATCATCTCCTCTAAAGATAATATCATCAACAAAAACTTCAACAATCAAGATGTTATCATTCTCAATCTTAAAATATAGATAACTATCAACAATACCTTTATTAAATCCTAATTTCAACAAGTATTTCTCCAATCTAGCATATCAGGCTCTAGGGGCTTGTTTCAATCTATAAAGGGATTTCTTCAGATTGCATACCATGTCTCCATCATCTGATAATGAAAATCCATCAGGTTTCTTGTAATATTTTGCCAAGACCTAGAGGCAATAGAAAGCACAAATAAGAGAGAACAAAATGTAACAAGAATAAACTGTATTCCTATCAAGAGAAAATACTGATCAAGAGGATCATAAAAAGTTGTTACATACAATGTAGGATAAGCCTTCTTATAAAGACAAGGCTAAGAGACATGAGAACACACAATGATGACATGTGGCTCAATGAGATGCAAGGGTAGGTAGGGGTAGGTAGGAGAAATAGTAAAATATTCCACATGAAGTGGATCACCCACTAAAGGTGGAATTATCACTCCACAATAAGTGGATATGATAAAGTAATAACAAGATCACACCATAAGAGGTGGAAATTCTCTTACATACACACTCCCAATGTAGCACATCTCCCTAAGTGTCTCATATGAAAGCTACAATGTTATGCATGTACCTAAGTAAACTTAAGTAAAGTGTAATTATATCCAAGATGAATAAATAATTACACCAACACCCCCTTTAAGTGCAACTTAGGGGAATGCACTTAAGTCTACAATGTAACTAAGCAATGCAAGATGGGTCATGACTACTAGGCCATGTTAGGTACCCATGTACAAATGCAAATGCAATCTCCCATAAAGCAGGGACAGAGAAAAAAACCCAATGGGAACCCTCCCCCCCCCCATCCCCCCTCCCCCCGAAAAAAAGAAAAGAGAAATGATGAAAGCACACAATGCTCTCAATGATGAATAAGAAAGAAGAAGAGACCATGAAGCCCCCCCTCAATGTAAAATCTCTTTTAAAGATGGTCCAATGATGTTGACCAAAATATCTCCTCATTAGGAAGAAAGAGAGCCAATGTTGCACCAATAATGTCAAAGTGTGACAAAACCAAGTACCAATATCGATGACAATGAATCACTTGCTACAACATGATAAAGATTAGGCATGGAGACAAATTTCTTTGAGAATCAACTAGATACTCGTAAATGGCAGAAATACTGGTACAAGCAAAGTCTTAGGGGAGCCATGCACCAAGTCTCACAAGATATTCCTAATCTACCTGTACATGAGGATTACATCAAATAGTCATCAAAGACAAGATACAAAGAGGTGTGGCACTTTATGATAGTGCGAGTACAACATTGCTCATGCAAGAGCATGCAAATATGGAAACATGAAGATGATGCCACCAAAGAAGCCTTGTAGAATACTGCAGATGAACATGCCGATTGGGATGTCGCCAAGAAGAAAAATAGGAGCAATAGCCCCCCCCCTCCCCCTTGACTCCCTATTGGAAGCACTACAAAACAGGTATGAAGGAGGACAAAACATATGTGTTCCCAAGTTGCCTTATTTAATGGAAATTTTGTTTTTAAAAACTTAATTAAAAGTTTAATAAAAATAATTTATTAAAAGACCTAAAACAAAAAAAAATTTATTAAGAAATAAAGAAAAACCACATTATATATTTTTTTAATTAAAAAATTAACAAAGAAAAAATCACATCATAATTTTATTTTTCAATATAAAAAACTTTATTAAAAAAATTATTTATAAAAACATATTTAAAAAGTTTTAATATATGAAAAAAATTGTTAAAAAAAATTAAAAAGCCCCTTGCGTGGGAGCCCGCAGAGCCTGCAGCTACTCACAGGTACTCTGCAGGACCGCGCGTACACTATAGCTGTTCACAGTGCCTGCGGTTACCCATAGGTACATTGTGTACCCGTAGGTACTTTGTGGGACCGCACATACACTGCGGTTGCTCACAATGCCTACGATTACCCATAGGTACACTGCGAGACTCGCAGTGTCTGCGGTGTACCCGCATCACCTATGACTCAATAAAGCCCCCCCCCCCCCTTGACCAAATTATTAAAAATTCATTTTAATTTTTTTTTAAATATAAAAACAAAATATAAGTTGCTTTTTTAAATTTATACCTTGCAATAATGATGTGTGTATGATAGCTGGGAGGGGGATAGCTGGGAGGGGGATTTTTTCACCTTGGGGTGACGAGCTCCAATTTGGATGAATGAACAGGCGATCTTGGGGGTTTTGAACCTTTTGAGCACAATCGCGATGACGGATTTGGCCAAAAATGCTCTAAAATTCCAGATCACTCCTAGGATAAGTGACCACCCTCCACTTTCAAACGGCTCTATATTTGGCCTCAGATGTCAGATCTGGATGAAACAAAAGATGATTTTGACCTTCTCAATGATCCTAAATCCAATGGTAACCTCAGATTTGACCCAACAAGCTCCAATAATAACCTGCAATAGAAAAGGTCCAATATGCAAAACCTCAAATAGCATGAAATTTCTCTCAATTGGAAAACGAATGGAACTCCAATGGATCTGATACCATGTGACATTTTTCAAAGATCTAGAGGCAATGGAAAGAACAAATAAGAGAGAACAAAATGTGACAATAATAAACTGTATTCCTATCAAGAGTAAATACTGATCAACTGGATCATCAAAAGCTGTTACATACAATGTAGGATAAGCCTGCTTATAAAGACAAGGCTAAGAGACAAGAGAGAACACAATGATGACATGTGGCTCAATGAGATGCAAGGTTAGGTAGGGGTAGGTAGGATAAATAGTAAAATATTCCACGAGGTGGATCACCCACCAAAGGTGGAATTATCACTCCACAATAAGTGGATATGATAAAGCAATAACAAGATCACAAGGTGGAAACTCTCCTACATACACACTCCCAATGTAGCACATCTCCCTAAGTGTCTCATATGCAAACTAAAATGTTATACATGTACCTAAGTAAACTTAAGTAAAGTGTAATTATATCCAAGATGAATAAATAATTACACCAAAATTTCTCAATGTAGACTTCTTCCTCAAGGTCACCATTCAAAAAAGATGACTTGACATCCATCTGATATACCTTGAAATCCTTATAGGCAGCATATGCAAGAAATAATATAATAGCTTCAAGTCTAGCTCCCAAAGCAAGAGTTTCCTCATAATCAATTCCTTCTTTCTGTGAATATCCTTTGCATACCAATCTTGCTTTGTTTCGAAAAAACTTCGCCGACTTCATTTAATTGAAATATATTACCTTTAGTCTTAGTTCCAGATGCAATCTCTATATCGGAGGCATCTAGGATCTTGCATTTTCTATTCTTGAATTGTAAATCATAAACTTTGTCAATCATCTATCCAACACTTACAAGATTATGCTTCAAAGCTTCAACATACAAGACATCATCAATGTTTTGCTTACCATCAAAGGAAACAAAACCTCTACCACAGATCACATAGCCTTTGTCATCTCCAAATATTACTATTCCACCATCACACCTTTCCATATTCACAAATTTTTTTTTATCACTGGTCATATGATGTGAACAACTGTTGTCAGACATCCATTCATCTTTCTCTTCAACTTTAGCAGCTAAAGCTTTCTCCTCAATAGTGCATCTTGTGGAATCAACATGCATCAGTCCATGTTCTTTGATAGCAATAAACACAACTTCATCTCCTTATGATTCTTCATCTATAACACCTTCATCAACAACATAATAACAGTGCTTTTGATGCTTATACTTTGGGTTAGGATTATAAGGCTTATAATACTTCTCATGCTTCTCATATCTATCATTCGTATCATGCTTATCAAATTTTTCATACTTATCATACTTAGAAATTCTCTTCGGGCATCCAGAAGCGAAATGCCCTACCTTATTGCAACAGAGTAATTTCAAGGGAAATTTTCAATCATACTTACTAGCTCCTTTAGGCAATCTTCGAGCAATCAATGCTTCAAGATCCACCAATTCTCTTTCTTTATCCTCCATCTCTCTTCTCTCTCTTTTATATTTGAATATTCTTCATTCTTTAGGAACATACTTCTGCTTTTTAGATACAGATGCTCTAAATGTTGTCTCACACTTTCCCTGTGATTCACCGAATTTGCTCAGTTCAAATGTAGCAATATTTCCAACCAATAGGTCTCTTGTCACAGTAGTCACACTCTGGATCTCATCAATAGCAGCTACCTTATGTTTGCAAGTAGGATGCAATGATCTCAACACCTTAGCAATAATTTCATGTTCTTCAAGGGTTCCACCGGTACATCTAATACCTAAGACATGTTCATTCACCTTATCCATAAAGGAATTTATTTCCTCATCATCTCCCATCTTCAACATCTCATACTTCTCTTTCAAAATCTGCAAGTTAGAAACTTTGACTTGTTTATCTCTTTCATACAAGGTCTCAAGCTTCTCCCAGATCTCATGTGCAGTCTGAAGTCCCATTAAATTAGTGATCTCTAAATCAATCAGGGCACTCAATAATGCTACCTTAGCTCTAATGTTATTTTCAGCTTCTTTAATCTCATCTGTAGTAACCAGTCCATTCGGAGGAATAAAATAGGAATACTTTGTAATCTTCTCCAAGGCATCTCAAGTACACCTCCATCCTATTTTCTCATATAGCATAGTTACTTCCATCAAATATCAGACTCTCCTTCTTATGGATAACACCTCCACTTTCCATCTCAGATCTCCTCAAGCGATTAAGCTTCTTTCAGAGGATCTAGCTCTGATACCAATTATTGGCAATAATAATCAGAGAAAACTGAGAGGGGGGAATTAGTTTTCTACCAGATCTAAAAAATCAGCCACAAATATAAATCTAATAAATTGCAACAACAACAAAGATAATAAATTGATAGCACAACACACAACACCAAGATTTTGATGTGGAAAACCTAGTTAAGGGGAAAACCACGGTGGGAACCTACCCATGATAAGATGATAATTTGCAATAGTATGTAAAATTATTACAATGGCGAATGCATCGACATTCACACACACTACCTAGAGCTCATGACTCAAATATAATAACCCAAAAGGCTACAACCCTCAAGGAAGTCTCACTGACTTACAACAAGATTCAGACTACAATACAGAAGGAATGAACTGCAATAATAGCATCTTCAAATGCCTATTGACAAATCTGGTAAAGCACAATTGTTTGCTCTGCAACAACAATCTCTTATCAATCATAATGTCGAAGGATGAATCACTTGTTTTCACATACATCACTCTCTGATAATGCAAACACAACCTCAACACCTAAATTATATGACTATATCACCTATTTATACAATTCATCAACCTTGACAACAAGGTCGGCTAAACCCTCAACTAACAATTACAAAATTACATCGCACGATATGAAGATTGACCACCAGATCAATATAATGATATAAATGACATAAAATGAACCAAAATTAAATTTCTAAATGCTCATCACCACCGGTAATCACGCCAAGATGAACCACAATATGCTACACCACTAGGAAAACCGCATAACATGAAGAACATCACCAGTTCAACAAACTCACCAAGAACGCACACAATGATCAATGCAGATCATCCAAAAAAATAGGACACAATTAGGAAACATGAGTAAGCATGTTGGAATCATCAGTAACAACTGTACTAACACCACTTATCAAATCTTCATCGATCAACATCTGAACTCAGGAGTAATCAAACAATAGCAACTGTCATGAAGAAAGATCACTTGTGGAGCACCAAATCACAAAACATATGAAATGAAGACACACAAGACCATCCCAAACAATGTCTCAAAATCTCAGCTCAAGATCTGAACGTACCAAAATATTCTGGAGGAAATACTAAAATCTGCAAAGCACTGATCAAGAAAACAGACTGCAAACTGGATCATATGATATGACCAATTAAGATTTTTGGATCACCAAAACCAATACAAAATAATATAATTATACTAGAAATACTCCATACTCCAAACCAAGATCCCAATAAACCAATCTGCAATCACCAGAATAATAAACCACAGGGATATGTTGGCATCAATGACAACAACATATCCTAGCAGTGACAATGTCCAACATAATAGGTTCCCTTTTGGATGACAAAAAGTTTGAAGGACCAAAGTGATGGGCATTACAATCTAGACAATTCAGGTTGACCTTTTGGGAACAGATCCGAACATGAACTTATTTCTCAAATCTATGATCATGGCTCCATTTGACGACCATATCTAATTGTTTATGCAAAATTGTTTCAATTTACACACATTTACCCTAATTTTAGCATTGTTAATTTAATCGATTCAATTTAAAGGAAAAGAAGAAGCAAATCTAAAACCCCTAGAATCTGATTATAATCTTGTTCTTTTAGGTTTAGATTTATCAAATTCCATATTTCACTAATGTAGTGGTCCATAAGCAAAAAATAGCAGTTGTACTACATTAATGGGTGAAACCTTAATTTTGCACCTCTACATTTTTGGTGAACCTGACTCCTTACACCCTTATTTCTATTTTATGTTTTCATATCTACTTGTTTATGCATTTTTAAATTCTAATTTGGACTCATAAATATGATTTTCATTTGAATTACCTAAATTTAATGGTTGAATTTACAAAAACCCTGATTTATAATTTTGAAGTTTACTTGTGGGTTGCATAATTTGTCAAATCTATTTTTAAATATAATTTTTGTGGTATGGTATGCTACATTTTAGAGGCATTTATCTTTCAATTTCATCAACCAAATTATTCAATTAATTGGTTAATCAATCATTTCTACAAAATTTTGCATTTCTTAATCACAAATTTCAATTTCAAATTCAAAATTCCCTCCTTTGTGCATGAGTTTTGTTACCACTAGTCTTTCCTACAATATTCCCATGAGAAGAAGAAGCATAAATAATGTTTCCCAAGGTTTAATTACTAGGGATATGGAGCCTAATTTTGATAACTTATTTCATGAGAATGTTGGTGGTTCCTCTAACCCAACAAATGATTTCATTTATCCTTATTCTTTTCATAATTCTCATGATGTGGATGGATCACTAACTAGGGTTTCAATTGACCAATTGGAAAAGATTGAAAATAAATTTGAAAATCTTCAACAATGGATGAGTCAGCAATACCCAAAAATCAAGGAAACTTCATTGATTAAAGGATTACAAAGAATGGTTCAGAGTAATTAAATTAGTATTGATTTTTTGTGTAGCCTTCCTCATATTGTTGATACTAATATCATGCCTATCAAAATTGGTGCCAAAGTCCTTGGTTATACTCAAGCTAATAGTCAAGTAAATTATCCTATTCCTATGCCTACATCCTTGCCTAGTGTGCCTACATTCACATGTCTTCCATCATGAGTACATCTGTTGGATATTATTGAGAAGTTTGCTGGAACATTGTTTTACCATTGATGTCAACATATTCCTTTATGTGTTTCAATGTTGCAGTTAGATTAAGTAAGTTGGTTTGGCCAATGTGTTTCAGATGAGTTGTTGCGATTTAAAGGGTTTTGAGATAAGTATCTCTAGTTGATTCAACAGAAGTTTTAGTGATCCGCATGATAATTTGTTCGAGTTATGGGGTCAGGTATTGTGATTGGTTGTTTAGTTTTTTGTATTGTTCAATGTTCTGATTTTTGCTCTACGTTGCTCTGGGATTGAAATATATTTGTATGAAGATTTGGCAAAGTGTTTGGGAAGTTTTGGGGTGTCCTCAATTCAAATGGTTCGTGATTTGGATGTTCGCAAGTGTACCTTTGAGTTTGACAATTAGTTGAGTTAGAGTTCTTGAGGTTTAGTCTAGTGATGATGAAGATTATAGTAAGTTGTGATGTTGTGGATGTTGTTGCAGTAATTCATGATGCTTATGGATGTTCCTAGATCATCTTCTATTTGTGTTGGTGGTCCGTGTTGGTCGTTGTGCACATTGATAATTTTTTTCTTGGTCTGATGGTGTTCTTCATGTCATGTGACATTCATGATGATTGTTGCATGTGTAGATGTTCAAGGCGTAATTATTTGAGGTGTTTCATGTTAACAGTGGTGATTAGCATCTAGTCTATGTCTTAGCCAACATTGTTTTGGTCCACATATGGATTGGAGTTCAGATTGAGCCGACTTGGTATTACAAGTTACATTTGTGCATTGTGTGTTTTTTGGCAGACTTGTAGAAGATCTAATTTGATGTTGTGGATGTATAAGATCGATTGATACTGTCATTTTTAGTATGAAATGAGGATCAGTGATTGTGTGGAAAGTATTTTACATAGTTTCGTATGCACAAGTGGAAGATTGGTGCTCTAGATTGTAGCAGAACAACATATTAGAGAAGAGTGTGTAACAAAGTGTGCAGTTTGATATATAAGATTAACTGAAACTATTTCTAGGACTTTGTAGATGCTATTTCAGTTATCTATTGTAGTAGATCTGTAAGATAATGAGTCATCTAGTGTTGTAGCTCTTATTGTAATTTTAGTAGTGAGCTCTAGGCAATGTGCCTGAGTGCATGTGCATTCCCTATTGTAATATTTATATACTTCTAACAGAGTATATTAATATTGTGGGTCTTAATCCCACCGTGGTTTTTCCCTTAACCAGGTTTCCACGTAAAAATCTTGGTGTTGTGGTGTTATGAGTATTTTCTTTATGGTTATGCATCTTTATTTTCTTCATATATGCTATGTCATTATATGATTAGTTTAATAAAGTTAAAGATTGCAAAACACTAATTCACCCCCCCTCTCAGTGTTCCTTGATTCCAACAATTGGTATCAGAGCCTAGTTCCTTGGAAGGAGTCTAAAAACTTGAGGGAGGTCCAGGAAGGTATGTTATTGGAGTCAGGTAGTCTGAAGCATTAGCTTATTGTTTCTCTTGATGATCTTGATCAGTCTAAAGCTCAAGTTCGAGAATTGAAAGAAAATTTGATTGATGTTGATAATTTCATTTAGTCTCTAAAGGATCAGTTGAACAAGTATAGGGAAAAGAGAAATGAAATTTTTTACTAGCTAAAGAAAAAAGAAAGTCAAAACATGGATGATGAAGCTTTGAAGGAGAAGACAGAAGAATGTGAGAAGCTTGTTGAAGATAATGCTATCCTAAGGAATGAGATGGAATCTATAGTGATGAGATTGACAAAGGAGATTAAGGCTAGAAAGAAGAATGAAGAGAACCTTACTTAATCCTTTAATGATAAATCTATTGAATTATATAGACTTAATTATGAGTACGATTAGTTGAATCTTGAACTGTTACAATCTAATAACAATGAACAAGAGCTTGAGAGGCAGATTATTATTCTTAGAGATGAATTATTTATTGTGAACAAGTATAAGGTGAAGTTCAAGATTAGCTTTGCCAATCTTGATGAAATGCTTGAAAGCCAGAAGGATGTAGATGACAAGCGAGGTCTTGGATTTAAGAAAGGTAAAAGCTTTCGATCTAGAGAAGGTAATATTAAATAAACTCAACAGAAGAATAATTCAAGAAGGCCTTCAGTAAGGCAACCTAATGCTTATAGGTTCAATGGTAACTATTTTGTTTGCAATAAATTTGATCATATGGCTAGTCAATGTAGAAATAGAGTGAATCATAATAGTCCATCTTTCTTCGATCAATGTTTCAAATACAATAAGTATGGTCATAAGGCAATTGAATGCACAAGTATGATGAACAATTTTCAAAATAGAAGATAATATGCATGTGGTAGATTTGGACATGTTGCTAATCAATGTAGATAAAGAGGAAATCAGATGAACTTTAGGCCCATGCAGGGAAATGTTCTTTTCTATTCTTGCAACAAATCTGATCATATTGCTAAGTACTGCATAATCATAAATGTGAATAGGAGAGAAATGGTAGACAAGAACAAGAATGTGAAGGCAAATGAGAAGGGCAAAGCAAAATTTGAAGACATCAGAGAACAAATGAAGAAGACATGGGTAAATAAGAGAGATGATGATGTAGGAGGTGGATCTACACCTGATTGTAGTGCTGGAACTACATTTGGTAATTGAACTAAGGAATCTGGCCTTGGGGGAAGTTTTCATGAAGATCCTATAAACCCCCTATTTGAGATCTATGCTTGTTTTTTGCAAGATTGCACAGAAGTTGTATTTGATGATTTTTAGTCTATTGGAAGGATTTTTGGTTTTGTTTGAACAGATTTGAGGGTCCGCGGAAGATTTTCATGTGATTTAGGGTTTTAGAAAAGTTTAGGGAAAAATGTATTCAATGTGTTAGAAAGTTAAGTGTGCGGAAGATATAAAGGTACTTTTCTCACCTTTGGTTTCTGAAGAGATGCATTTGAGCAAGTCCTATGAGATATTTCAAAGCAATCTAGACCATGAAGGTGATTCGGTGGAGGAACCCTAATCCAACATAAAATGTATTTATCTAAAAATATTATGAATTTGATATTTTTGAGTAAGATCTTTAGTTGTATTGATAGTTTAAGGAGCCTTAAATTACTTGTAAGATATGGAAGGAAGTAGAGAACTATGCACAAAATATTGGATTTTAGTTAAGGTGGTTCAGGAGACAAGAAAATGAAACATACTAGCTACACAAGGTGTCAAGGAAGATGGGTGGAAGGAAGAGCATGTTGAGGTAGTAAAGATTGAGGTAGCTCATGTTGCTAAGGAAGTTTCTTTTGTTGTTGTGGAAGGAAACTTGGTGACGAGTCTGAGGTAGTGGATGTTGTTGAGGATACTCAAATCCTTGGGATCATTCTAGAGATGGATCTCCTATGGAATCTTAGGAAGATGCAAAATAGATCATGAAGCATAGGAGATTGAAGCTATGGTACCTGTTTTGGATGTGTGAGACACTTGAAGGAGCTCCGACAAGAATCTTTGAGTTAAAAAATTTGTATCATTTCGATAAGTGTTCTTTTTGAGTCTCTTGTGTAAATTGCAAAGGTTCATACTAGGAAAGGAGTTAGCAGCAAAAGGATTCAGTAAATTGATGAGTATGGTTGCTAGTGATTTAAGAGATACACTATTTGAAGGTTGAATTGTTTTCAAAGCATGTTTATCATCCGAGGATATAGAGAAGCGATGCAGTTTGGAAAGAAGATCTATTTTGGAGTGTCTAAAGTAGTTGGGATAGAAATTTGAGTTCTTTTGTAGATGTATTCAAGTTTGTGTATATTTGTGGAGTCAGTTTATTCATAGTCATTCTATGTAATTATTGTTATTGATCTCAAAGAAGGAATAGTCAGTGTTGTGGTTCAGATGTTCAAATTTCTAATTTTGTCAAAGGCAGAGAGAGAGAGAGAGAGCTATGTTATATATTGTTGAGTTGTATGCATGATTTAAGGGGGAGAGAACCATGATTTTCATATGTTCTTTTTGCATTTATGTCAAAAGGGGGAGAGAGTCATGTGAAAAATTGACATATCTTGTGCTAATCTAAGGGTGAGATTGTTGAGAGTTATGAGAGATTGTTGTTAGTTGATTTCTTTATTTGCATTGATTGTTTTTCACATCATATGTTTCCATCAATTTCAAAGGGGGAGATTGCTAGATAATGTTGAGAATTTTGTTGGAACATTGTTTTGTCATTGATGTCAACATATTTTTCTATGTGTTTCAATGTTGCACTCAGATTAAGGTTGTTGGTTTGGCCAGTGTGTTTCAGATGAGCTATTGTGGTTTAAAGGGTTTTGAGATAAGTATCTCTAGTTGATTCAGCAAATGTTTTAGTGGTCTAAATAATAATTTGTTCGAGTTATGAGGTCCAGTATTGTGATTGGTTGTTCATTTGTTTGTGTTGTTCAGTGTTCTAGTTTTTTCTTTGTATTACTTTGGGATTGCAATATCTTTGTTTGTGGATTTGGTAGAGTGTTTGGTATATTCTGGTGCATCCTGAATTCAAATGGTTCATGATTTGGATGTCCACAAGCATATCTTTCTATTTGACAATCAGTTGAGTTAGTGTTCTTGAGGTTGGGTTTATTGATGATGAAGATTCTAGTAAGTGGTGATGTTGCAGATGTTGTTTTGGTAATTCATGATGTTTATGGATGTTTCTAGATTATATTATTTTTCTGTTGGTGGTCGGCATTGATCATTGTGCATATTGATGATGTTTTTATTGGCATGATGGTTTTCTTCGTGTTATGCGACATTCATGATGATTGTGTCGTGTGCAAATGTTCAAGGCATAATTCTTGGAGGTGTTTCATGTTCATGGTGGTGATTTGGGTCCAGACTATGTCTTAGCCAACATTGTTTGGTCTGCATCTAGATTGGAGTTCGGGTTGAGCCAACTTGGTATTGCACTTTTCATTTCTGTGTTATGCATTTTTGGGCTGACTTTTAGAAGATCTAATTTGATGTTATGGATATATAAGATCAAATGATAGTGTCATTTTTGGTATGAAATAAGGGTTGGTGATCATGTGGAAATTATTGTATGTAGTTTCATGTGTGCGAGTGGAAGATTGGTGCTCTGGATTGTAGCAAAATAACATATCAGAGCAGAGTGTGTTACAGAGTGTGCAATTTGATATATGAGCTTAACTGAAACTATTTCCAGGCATTTGTAGATGCTACTTATTAGTTCAACCATTTCAGTTATCTATTGTAGTAGATCTGTAAGACAGCAAATGAGTCTTTTTGGGTAGTAGCCCTTATTCTAATTTGAGTAGTGAGCTCTAGGCAGTGTGCCTGAATGCATGTGCATTCCCCATTGTAATATTTCTATACTTCTAATAGAGTATATTAATATTAAGGGTCTCACTCCCACCATGGTTTTTTCCTTAACCAGGTTTCCATGTAGAAATCTTGGTTTTGTGGTGTTACGAGTATTTTCTTTATGGTTATGCATCTTTTTTTTCTTCATATGTGCTATGTGGTTATATAATCAATTTAATAAAGTTAAATATTTCAAAATGCTGATTCACCCCCTCCCCTCTTAGTGTTCCTTGATTCCAACAACTTCCACACAAAATGATAATCCTACACATAAAATTCAAGGGGGAAACTTTGTTAATCAAAATTCTTTTATACCTCCATCTGCGAGTCTTCCATTTGTGATGCAATCATCTCCTATACCCACATATAATAGTATTCCACCTCCTTACTCTCAACCTCAACCTACATAAAACAATGTTACTCCTCCATCTAAGCAATCCAACATGTTCAATTTCAATCCATCAACCAAAGCAACCATCAATAACTTATCCCAAATTGTTTCATCCCAACAACAATAGTTGGCTTCCATTTCCCAATCCAAGTTTAATGTGCCCACATTTGATGTAGTGATCCCATTATTTGATGACATTGTCCACCTTGTCCCTCCTAAACATATGGAAGCCCCTTAATTGGAGCTTTACATTGGAAAAAGTGATCCGTTGACTTATGTGAAAATATTCCAAACTTTGTGTAGTGACTTTGCTCATGATCAAAGACTTATGGATAAAATTGTTTACTTAAACCTTAAGGGATAAAAATTTGCAATGATATTGTTCATTTCCCCCTTATTCTATTAGATCATTTCAACAACTAGATAATTCTTTCATTCAACAATTTTAGAATAATATTTGTCCTAAGATTATTTTGACTAATTTGATTCATTGTAAGCAAGGTGTTAAAGAAAAAGAGACCAATTTTTTGGTAGATATAGACATTTGTATTCTCATATTACTTATCATATGCCCGATCAAGGTGTTCAAATAATTTTTATTTTTATTCTATATAAAGACATTAGCGTTAAGCTTCTCTTTCCTTTATGCAGTTGTGCACAATGCTTCATAATTATTAGCTTCAAGTGAGTCAATTTAGATCATCTCATTCAATGGACCCAATTGATAAGATTGAAAGTGCTCAACAATATTTTGTGAAGTTTAAACCAAACAATGGATACATAAAGATCAATGACAACATCAATACTCGAGTGGAAACAATGACATCAGGTGTGGCACCTTTTTTCCAAATACTTTAGAAAACAATTTACTCCTCTTTCTAAATCTTTGCATAACATAATGACATAATTGATAAATAAAAATATGTTGAAACTTCCTTTCATCAAGACAATTG
This sequence comes from Cryptomeria japonica, assembly GCF_030272615.1. Lineage (NCBI taxonomy): Eukaryota > Viridiplantae > Streptophyta > Pinopsida > Cupressales > Cupressaceae > Cryptomeria > Cryptomeria japonica. The sequence continues at coordinate 669,265,130 of NC_081411.1, read as the reverse complement.
ATAGCTCCAAACCTTTGTCACTCTATCATGAACCCAAAGCCTTTTGCCAATTTCATCATCAACCTAGTCATGATATTGAGAAGTGTTATACCTTAAGGAGTATAATTCAACACTTTATTGATAACAATACCATATTCATAGTTGGTGTGAATGACCAAGGAAACAAATCTGTAGCTCCTCCTAATCAAAACCTTCAAATATTCACTAATCTTTTGCGTTCCCATTCTACTAATGTGGTTGAGTCTGACCCTCTTAACTTTTCTCCCAATGACCTTGGTGTTGAGCCCAATAATATGGTGAATATTGTTAAGGACCTATGCATTACCTTTGATCATAGTGAGACTATTGTTTCATTTAATGGCCCACTATATATCACTATGAAGATCAAATAAAAACTCTCACGAGGGGTGCTCATTGATCTAGTGTGTATGGTGAATGTAATCATTGAAGAATATATTTATACTTTACAATTGCATCAAGTAGAGTATGATAAGTTTGATGTAGTGGTTAAGGTATATTATGGTTTCTATTTTTGTGCTATTGGTTCTATTACTCTTCCCATTGAGGTAGATACTAATTGCTTAGATGTTATTTTTTCTATCATTCCTACATCAGATCAAGTTCATGTAAAGTTGGAACATCCTTGGCTCTCTTTCACGAAATCGATCCCTTATACTATTCATAAAAGTTTAAAATTCCCTCATAATAAAAAAATCATAATAATCAATCATAGCATGTATCAACCCATGGTCAGGTGTAGAGATGCCAACCTTGATTACTTTTGGCCTAAATAATTTGAGCTCGTTAAGCCTTGAAGTGATGCATTTTTTCTATGTCATTAAAAGTGGAAGAATGAGATGACATTATCTTTGAGTAAACATAGAGATCTTATACCTATTCCTCCTGCTCATGATGGACATGGTCTCATTCCTACACCTTCTATTTCTCCTATATATGTCATAGTTCCACCTCCTATATCTTACAAAAGGAAGCATTCAACATCTCCTATCTTTCAACCTAGTATACCTTCTCCCATTCCTCATCTTTTAAAGAAAGAGAAGAATTCTATGTCCATTGACCCTAAACCTTCGTGCAACCCTCGACTAAAACTAAAAGAAACCTTTTTGTGAGAGAATACCAACAAAGACATCGTGCTAAGGCTCATGAAATTGCTTCTCAACTCATTTCCTCCTTGAAGACACCAAATGTTGACTTGATCTCATTTTTCTAGCCTTCACCTAACCTTAGGGAGGAAGTTCAACCTAAATCACCAAGATAAAAAATGCTTAAGAAAGATGATTTGCATGTTCTATCCATAATAGAGATCCCATTTTTACTAATTTTGATGAAGAAATGGATGAAAATGGTGTTCATGATAAAAATATTGATTCTAATGATTCTAATGATATGTATGAGCTTGTTGATGTTGACAATGATCAATCTAAATAATTTTCAAAATAATTATTCCTAGCTCCTAGTGACAGACAAAGTGACTCATCATTAGAGCATGGTCCTTTTTTGAAACTTGTAGTAGCTCCATCTACCATCCTTGAAGTTTGTCCTCTTACATCTTGTTCACCTTACTAAAATAATGTTCAACAAGATTGGTAGGCAGATTATTTTCTTGGTTAGCTTCATTCATGTCGTAGATTCTTTCTCTCCTCTCTTACTTGTTTGTAATGTGTTTCCCAAATGATGTATTTTTTTGTTATGTTAGGTTTTCTTTGGACGACCCTTGTCACTCAATTGATGTAAGGTAATAAAAAAGTTGAATCTATTGTGTCATTCTTCTATATGTATCTCAATTCTTCTATTTGTTGTCCCTTGTTTTGTCTACTTGGGAATGATGCAATACATTAAGATCTCTTTTGGTCTCTTCCATGTTGACTCCAAAGACACATGTTCCCTTCTTCCGATGTGCTTGTGGTCCCACTACCTTTTGGAGATGAGGTCAATTGAATACAAATATTTCATGAGATCCTAAAAGTCCATGGGGGGCTTGGTGTGTCTTGTATCTTAGATGTCTTGATAAAAAAATTCAGTATAAACCTTTTTACTTTACCATGAGTATACTTAGTCTCATACTCCCACTAAAGTGGGGCTTAAATGTAGCATCCTAAATTGTACTCCCTTTAAATTTTGTCCTCACTTCATCCCTCAAATTGGAATTCATCTCCTAAGGCTAATTGAAACCTTGATTTTGCTCACACTATGTATTTCACTCAAATTTTCATGGTCTGCATTTCCTTGCCCAAGATCTTGGGACATTAATGTCCAAGACTAGGGTGTTCAGTGCTCTGGTCCTCTCCAAAAGGGCTCATTTTGGGGACTCATAAAGGTAACATGATTTGAGCAAGAACCTGGATCTTGCGTTGGCCCATGTTAAAAAATTAATTTATTTTTCAACTAGCATGTATAAAAGGAGGTCTAGCCCTCTCATTTTGATAATTATTTCAAATTCATAATCCACTCTTGAGATTCAAAAAATTCAAGTGAGCAGTCAATCATTCTTCTTCCAAGCATTGGAGTAGAAGTAAAGTCAAGATTCAATCATCAGAGATGACATTCATGTTCTATATCTTATGAAGACTATTTACATGAAACCCTAATTTCTTTAAGAGACAAACAAAACTTCATAAAAACATATATAATTATTGTTTAAAACATTTTCAGCTCTTTTCCTCAAAAGGAAAGCATCTCCATTATAGTACTTCATTTACATTTCAATTATATTTCATAGTTAATTCCAAAACCAAGGTTTGACCTAAGGAAAACCCCTATTTCCTACCATTTTCTCTTCTCTACTATGTGCAAGAACATGTACAGAGCAGTAATTTTCAAGATTGATATTATTCATAGAGACTAATAGGTTCCCTTTTGGATGGAAAAAATTTAGGAGGACCAAAGTGACGGGCACTCTGGTCCTAATAATTCAGGTTGACCTTCTCCAAACAAATCCAGACATTCACATATTTCTCAGATCAAGGTTCATGGCTTCATTTGATTATTGTAGCTCATTTTTTATGCATAATTGCTCTAGTTTACGCACATTTACCCTAACTTCAGCATTATTAATTAAATCAATTCAATTTAAAGGCAAAGAAGAGGCACATCTAAAACCCCTAGAATCTTATCAGAATCTTGGTCTTTTAGGCTTAGATCTATCAGTTTCGATATTTCCATAATTTAGTGGTCTTTAAGCAAAAATTAGCAACTTTACCACATAAATGGGTGAAACCCTATTTTTTCACCTCCACAGTATGATCCATGTAAGTTTTTAATATGAATTATATTTTAGCCAACCTTGTTTTTTGAATAAATTTTTACTTCATGTTTTACATGTTTGACCTTTTATATTGGCATTATGAATTGGTAGAACCCTAGGTTTGCATTCTACCACCTCTCTGAGATTAAAGTAATCTTATCTCTTTATTTTTCCATGAAAGGATCTTTGGATTCTTCATAATTTACAAGTATCAATGTAAGTTCTTACCATCGCTAAAGTGGGGGGTGAATGTAATTTCATAAAATATTAACCTTAATAATTTTAAACTAGGTTAAGAGCCCATTTTTGTGTTTGTGCATGATTTCAGTTCTATTTCAGTAAAATATATTTAGTCTCCTATTCTTGGCCTTTTTGCTAGCACATTTTTCTAAGATTAGGTTTCCCAACACTTGTATCCCAACAAAAAGGGCTCAACTTTTAGGACATGAAATTCAACCTTTCAATTTATGTGAATCAACCTTGCTTTGTCAACCTATCCCAAAAAAATTATTTTGAAAAGGTGTAAGTTGTATATAAATACAACTTCACTTCCCATTTGAAACTCCAACATTCTCTAGCATATTTAAATGAGCAACCTACACTTTGGAGCAACTAATTTAAATCATTCAAGTACATATCTACATTCAAGGAGAAAAGCACTCAAGCATTCAAGTCTTTTATGACAATTATGATCAAGTATGTTATGTCATTTCATGTCTTAAACATACACTAATGTGTTGCAAGAATTTATGAGCATCATTCAAGCATGGTATGAGATTCCATTACAGGGTTTCAAACCTAAGGTAAGACCTTATCATTTTATCATTTTATCATTGGGTTAGCTTCTATCCTTGTGATGGCATGAATCCAATCACATCATTAGCCAATATGAAAGTTCTAACACTAACATGGGGTTTGACTTAGGTAAAACCATCTACAATCTAACCCTTTTCCTCCATTTTACATGTGTGTAGGTACAAATTCAATAATGAAAAAGTTACATATGAGCTAGAGAAGATAGTGACAAATAGTGCCATATTTTGAAATAATGAAAACCCTCATACTAGGGCACCCAAGACTCTTGTCTTACTACTTTGACCTATATTTTAAGGAGGCATGTTGGTTGAGCTAATTAATTCCAATTTTTATCACCTTGCAAAACCTTTGTCAGCATTTGACTAGGGGAGCCTATCATTCCATCTAGCATAATTAACTATAGATTTCAATGCTAGATTCCTCTATGTGTATATATTCTATATCTACCTTACTATTTTTGTTTCTCATTATTTTTTTACTATATTCTATTAGATTTATTCATTTTACGAATCGTAGCCTAGTTTACTTACACACAATTGACTATCTCATTCTTTTGCAAGTAAGAAATAGAATCTCAATACTTATGTCTCTTAAGGAAAGTTGCCAGGCCTATTCATGTTTCATTGTTATGAGAGGGATTGAGATCTTCAGATTGCATTGATAATCCTAGAGATCCATTTCCCCCTATTTAAATAACAACTACAAGAAACAAGCTTCTTGTCTCTATGAAAAAGTTTGAAGGAAACAAGAAATATTTCAAATGGGCCTAGGATCATGTCACAAGTGGAAAGATGTAGATTTAATTTTACTTTAAGCTCTTAGTTCTTGATAATTTTCTCAAGAACTAATCAATATAAAAATAATTTTTAGAAAGATAATCCTTATTCATCTTAGTTTTTAAATCAATAAATGAATATCCTTAGATACAAAAACAAATCATATAAATCAAGAAAAAAATTCAATACGTTAGTTTACAATGGCCTATGTAATGGTTTTCTGAATAAAATACTAATTTTTTATATTTTGAAACATTGGGGATCAAATCTATGATTGCAAAATTGACTTGGGTTAGGTCAATACCCATAAATATGATTTAGGATGTGTGAAATAGGTTTAGGGATGGTGATTACAAATTTGCGGACTAGGGATGGGAAAATAAAGTTTTGCATTAATTTGAGTTGACTTACATAGTAATGTGCATCTTGTAATCTAATTTTTACATTTTTGGCATTCTAGATCTAGTTAAAGTTGGACCAAAACATAAGAAAAAGGGTGGGGATATATAATTTTCACAATTACAATATTCAATGTGACATTTGTTTGAATATTATTTTTAAAATTCACTTAATTCACAACTAATTATGACTCATAAATGAAATATAATGCAGGATATTATAGAAATTAAGATTGCTTAATCTTAATAGTTCTTATTGTAGCAACATGTTCTAATTGGAACCTATCATATAAATATTTGTGTGTGTAATAAAAATTATAATTTTAACAGAAAACCATAAAGTCCTATCCATATTTTCTAATATTGTGCTCATGGCCAAGATGTCTAGTGATGAATACATGATTTTTATATCCTTCAAGAATAAAATTATTTTTTTGACATAATTTCATCCTAAGCGTTGAAGAAAAAAAATTGGTTGGATTCTTTGAACTATTTTATTATTTTATATTACATATTCTCTTATATATATAAAAAGATGAAATCTCTACTAAATTTTTTAACACTCTTACATATATTGATTTTGTTACATACTCCATGTTGAGGGTTATAGTCGATGTTCCAACAAAATTTTAGGTTCAAGATCCTAAGCTTATGCTAGATCTTCATTGTCCTAGAACCATATTGACTATTAGAGAATACCCCTACACTATGAAAGGGTTCCTCTCCACAAAAAATATTGGACCCCATATCATCAAAGAGATTTAAAATCCCACCATTGTAAATAGAGAGCCACCATCCTACTATTAATGTTGACTACAAGACAACAATTTAGTTGGAATCCTCCTCCCCATTGCCTTGCTACCATGAAGGATGGTCCGCATTGCTACATTAATCAATCATATCATCTCTCAAGATGGATGGGACCCTCTTGATCAAGGTAAATGTTCTCAGCTTCTTGGGCTATGAATGATCATAATCCTACACATGAAGTGGAAGAGTGTAATGAAGTTTGGTAGCCTATAGGTGTTGGTCATGATCTTCTAGGTGGCAAGAATAATCATGAGGATGATGATCCCCCTCCTACTTTTAGAATTGTTCTAGAAGCTTAATGTTTCTACTTATGATCATTTGATTTTATAACTATTGTCCTTTTGGGATAATAGTTGTTTCATTTATAGCTTTACAACATTACATTTTGACTCTACCAATTTGACTTTAAAATTTGATCCCATACCACCTATTCTTTTTAAAGAGTTAATATTATATTTTAATAGATTTATTTTAACATTTAATCTTTAATTTAAGAAAAAAATTGAAAACTTAATTATATTAAGAAAATAAAAAATTAAATAATCCTCATAATCATGTACTTGAAAGAGAACATGAATTAAATATGCCGAAGACATTCCCTATTGCATTACATAACTTGACTTGAAAGATAAATGGTGTACAATATGCAAGAGATGTGCAAGATGATCAAATACATCTTTACCGCTTGATTGCTTGTTTTCATTGTTATTTTTTGCTTTTGAAAATACCACTATATCTACAAGAATTTTTGTTTTTTATTAAGATAAATGGGTTTTACAAAACCCGAAACCCAAATCCCAAAAGAAATACGAACCAGTAGCAAAACATAATAGTGTCAATAGCCAAACGACAATAGAAACAGGGAAAACACCCCACAACGCCCAACAAAAATCATAGAAACCTTGTAAAAACTACAAAAAAACTAACACAAGACTAACCAAGAGCTTCGATGAGCTCAAAATTTTTTTGAATTATATTCTTTTTCATTTCTTCGAGCTCCTCCATGATGAATCTCGTGGCACTTTTATCCTGGTTCCTAGTTCTTGTCTTGGTAGAAGGTCTAGATGACACCCGTATATCCACTCCCTATGGGTTTATATCCAAATTCTTCCATTTCAACTTAGCACCTGAGGGCAGTATACTGCTGAGTGGCTGGGCTCTCTGAATAGAAATTTTCTCATTGACTTTTTTGAGACCTTTCACATTACTATTTATAGACTCTTTGATAATTTCCACAAAACCCCTAATTTTGCACTTTAATTCGTACATCCCCTTCTCTAGATTGACAATTTTAGCTTCATCTTCTTATACTTTCAAAGTCATCTTCGAGACCTTATCATTTTTGTTGGGCATCAGGTTCTCAGTGAAAGTATCGATTATATCTTTCATGCCCTGTTTTATGAGGAGAATTTCGCTGACCACCCAACATAAACACTTCTCCTGACTATTAGTTGACTTAGCCAGGAGCACATCAAAATTAACTTCGTCACTTTTTCTATCTCCTAGGTCCACCTGATCCACATTGAGAGGAATATCCAATTTAATTTCTTCTTCCCCTTTGCCTTTTACTCCACTGCCTTCCCCCCTTTTTTCTTTTTTGAGCTTTTAGGGACCATCTCTTGGGGATTGGAGGGAGGGGTTTTGAACTTTCTAGCTACAAGTTTATTTTTCCTGCTACTGTTGGTACCATGGGTCACTTTCTGGGGGGTCCCTCATCCTTCGAGGTCCAATAATTAGGGTCATCAGTCACATTAAGGTCGCTCCAGTCCATGGCCATCTCACCCAACTCCTTCTCATCAATTTCAATGTCTAACATCACATGAACATGAGGACTAGCCAAGAGATTAGGGTTGTTAGAAATTTTGTGAGCAAGGGAGGGTTTGACATCATGAGCTTTGGCATATTCCGTAATAACAAGGATTTTTGTTTGTTTGAGTTACCATTATTTTTTTGAAATCATTACTATAATATATCCACCACTATAATGGGTATGGCAATAAGGAAGTATAAACATATAAGCATACATTTAATAGAACAAGACAAATCTTGAAAAATAACAAAGCACATTTAATTAATGTTCAAAATTCAATGTCTTGCATGAAAAAAATCATAGTATAGACTTCCTTTCTTAGGAAACACTTTTTTAAATAAGCATTAACAAAGTTTTGAAGGAAAATATTCTCAATGATAAGACCATTATATTAACACGGTAAATATGTTTAAATGAATGCAAACTTTATACAAGATTTTGATAGTATTTAGTTTTATTTATGTTTTAACATTTACAAAAGACTTAAATTAGTTTTGAAAAATATATAATGTAGATTAAGAAAGGGAATGGAAAATAATATAACAAAGAAAAATATGAAATTTATAAATATTTAAACATAATAAAATTATATATAACTTTACACCAAAGTAACTGTCTCCCACTTACTATATTCATTTCACATTGTTTTATAATAGCAAGGGTTATTTAGCTACATTAAAGTAATTTTCAATTAGTATTGTGTACAATTAATAATTTGGGTGTAGTGTAGCTAATAATTATATATTATAATATGTTTATTTCTAATAATTTGTATTATATTAAAAAAATGTTATTACTGAAAATTTTATATAAAATAAATATGTTGTTGATTATATAATATAAATATACAATTATATAATATTATATTAACTATATATTTTTAAAATATATATAATTGATAAAACCATAATATAATTTTTATAATAAAATATATTTATAATTAAATAACAAAAAGATAAATATTGAATATATAGTGTATATACTATTTCTCTTACTAAATTAAAACATATATAACATTTTAAAAAAATGTATCCCATGTTGTTCATAGACTAGAACTAATCCAACATTTTTAATATTTGGAAACCTTAATTACATTTAAATGTAACCCATACATGGAACATGACAATTCACTTTAAGTAACTTAAATTTGTAATTGTCGATCATAGTCAAATGTAATGCATAATAGGCATAGTGCAACTCACTTGAGATATTAAAGGTTTGTTCACATCGAAAATGGTCAAAATAACCAACAATTTACCTTATATTTTTTATATTTGTAGAAATGGATCACAGTCAAATGTAACCCATAATTGACATATGACAATTCACTTCACATGCTTAAAATTTGTAACTATGAATTATAGTCAAATGTAATGCATAATAGGTGCATATTGCAACTCAATTGACATATTTAAGGGTTATTAATATGGAACGCTATCAAATATAACCCATCATCAATATTGTACAACTTTTGTCACATTATTAGGTTTTTATGTGTGGATCATATGATAAAATATACTCCATAAGACTGATACACTACAACTCATCTTACATTCCTAAGATTTGTAAGAATTACTCAATATCAAATGTAACCCATAATTGGTATCACAACTTACCCCACATTCCCAATCAAAATAGAGCCTATTGATTCTCGTTAACTATTCCAAATATGTTTTAAAATCCATTTTTTTAATCCATAGATCACACACATTAATGAAGAGAAAGGAAGAAAGAACAAGATGTTTTCTACTTTTGATTAGCATTGTTTACTTAGTCATTAGATAGATAAGATTTAATAGGAAGAAATAGACTTTCTTTCTTGTCAATTTAATACTATAGTGGATCATTTCATGTAAATTAATAAATATAAAAATCAAAGCTAATCAAATATGTTAATATATGAAAATAAATATAGATAGAACAAGGGTAAGAATATCTATGAGTAATCATAAATGATAAAGAAAAAGCATAAGAAGCTAAAATTGAACAAAAACAATGTATACCAAATGCTAATATATGATTGTATTAAGGCAATTCGTCTAAAATGAATCTAAAACTACATAGGAATTACCACCACCAATATACACTAATTATCTGTGTGTGTGTGTGTGTGTGTGTGTGTGTGTGTTTATCTATCCCTTTCTATTTCTCTAACTCTCCCTATCTTTATCTCCCCATCTACCTCTTGTTACCTCTCTATCTATTTCCCTCCCTATTCCTCTCTCCATCTTTATTTATACCTCGATCATCCTCTCCCCCCTCCATCTCTAAAAATGACTCTTTCCCTTTATCCATTCATCTCTCTCCTTCACTCTCCCTCTCCCTCTTCCCAGACGTCTAAATTAATATATATTTTACTCTCTATCTCCATTTGTCCATATTTTTCCTTTCACCTCTCCCTCTCTCTATATATAACTTCCTATCTCTATCTTTATCTATATATCTCACCCTATTTCATTCTCGACACCTCTATATATTTATCTCTTCTAGATCTATCTATCTATCTCCCCTCTCTCTCTCTCTTTATCTCTTCCTCTATTTCTCTACATATCCATCTCCTTACTACCCTCTCTCACTCCTCCCCATCTTTCTATCCTTATCTCACCCTCTTTATCACTCTCTCCCTATTGGAAACATGACATGAACTTATTAGTAATGCATCCTTATTATCATTTGGAAACCTATAAGTGGTTAGATTTCAAGCTATCACTTCCCCATTGAGACATTTGTTGCACACACAACATCATTTTGTAACTAGCCTACCAATAGACCTTAATTGCTACACAAATGTATGCAAAAGATAGACCAATTTTTTTTCTAATTGACTTTCCACACATCTTCAGTGTACCCATTGCACACAAAAGTACAATTGCTAATATAAACATAAATACATTTCCCTCACTTTATACTTAAAATCACTTCTGCCTAATTAATACCTTAGATAAAATCATCCCAAAATCTGAAATAAAAATTATAAGTTCAATACATGCTATTAATCCTGTAATTTTGGTTGGGTGGCATGACTACACTTAAACTCAACATACCAAAGGATAATGAGCCCAACCAGGGAGTCGTGCATAGAATTTCAACGTTGCACGTGACATCCCTTTCAAAAGGAGCTTTATGTCACAGCACAAGCTCAATTGATGATGACTCTTCTGGTTGTCGAATCAGCATTTTTGATGAGTACAAAAATTGACTTAAACATCTTTGTCATTTACGTCCACTACACGAATCAGAATACAAAAGCTGCACGTCACTTATACGCAATGTATTATAGCTACTGCAACACTACAATCTCAAAAATTATAATCACAAGAAGATTCACAGAATATTAAGTCTAACAGTGCAGAGGATTCACAGAATATTAAGCTCAAAAGTTTAGAAGATTCACCTCAATGTTCAGGATAGTGTGGTTTTAAAAAAAAAAATCACAACTACCTCCTTGTGAATAATAACTAGCCTTATAAAGTAGAGGATAAGATGTAACATAACAGCGAATTTCGCCTCCAAAATCCGGTTTTTTGAATTCCATGTACAGAATTCAGGGAAAAATGATGAAAAAACAGAACTTCCATGAAGATGCAGAAGTTTGGCTTTTGTGTGGTCTACAAGTTGTCAAGTAGTTACAAGTCAGCGACATTATACCACAAATCGACGAAACATAGAACAGTCCAACAAAATAAGATTGATCTTCGTCTTACCTGCTGTCCAGCTGTTTGAATTTTACTTCTGTTTTGGTGGGCCGTTCAATCCAACAAAACATCACTCGTACTCTTTACAAATCGACCCTGATATAGCACAGTGAAAAAAAATCAACGAGAAGCATAATCGCACAGTAAACACTTATTGTAATGATAAAATTAGATTAACTATGATAAATTCGACCTTCATCCGCGGTCGTTTCTCTGCATTGAGTTTCCGGACTTGATATCTTATTCGTTTGGAAAACAGTCTATTCCGACGCTTTTCACGATATCTGATTACACGGGCTTCTCTCCCTTCACGACATCCGTACTTCTTTTCTTCGTTGTAGTAGCAGTTGATTACCGGCACACCTTCAGCATGATCTACCTGCCCTTCATTCCCTATGTTCAAATCTGGAACAACTACATAGATTGTCCCTGTCTGTAAAAAAAAAACCTTAGAATTGAAATCATAACAAAGATTTAATTTATATTTTATCTTTCTTACAAACAGCAGTAAGTCAGATGATTGGTACGAATTCATCAATATCACATAGATTAAGCGAGACTGACGCATTCATCAATATCACATAGATTAAGAGAGACTGAACCTTGTGACCTCAACAAATAATTCTAATCAATAACCATACTTCAACCCAAATTTAACTTATAAACTGCAGTGGTCAGATAAACCTTTTAAAGTGATGGTGTGACATGTTCATCAATATCACATGAGTTAAAAGAGACTAGACCTCGTGGTCATGTGACTACCACATAAAACTCTAGTGAATCGAACTATATCCAACCCAAATTTAACCTAAATTAGTACATCGGGAAAAGATTGTTTTGTTTTTACCGTTCCTTCAGAGGCCGTTTCCTCTTGCAGAGTGTTGTGGTAGGCCCAAGGCGACCCCCTGTCAGACCAGGCGCTCAAAACATCTTCGTAATTCAGCATCAAACACAGTCTCTTCTCCTCGCCATTGAAATTGCAGTCATTCACCTTCACAACATCATCCTCCGTATTGACTGCAAAGTCAGAAAGATCTATATTCAAATCAAAGAGCTCCTCTGACACTTCGACTTTGTTATCTTCATAATCGCTCTCCTCGACCTTCACCCGGTCGAAAACTGCCCAACTGAAGGTCTGCTCCTCGCTATCAACAGGGCTCGAATCTTGACAATCCTTGAACCCAATGCCATCATTCTTGTATAGGGAGTCCAAACAATTTTCCTCGCCATGGGACTCTGGGGCAGCTAATTCATCGACATGGAATGAAAAGATCTCCGACTCAGTGTCTAAGAACAGCTCGACATTGAGATCAGTATCAGGGCCGAATTCACCATGATTTTGGCTAGTGGACTTCTTCAATCCCTGTTTGGCATTCAAGCAGAGAAGTCCTGTCCCAATCTTCTGGCGGCGCTTGGAACGAATCCTCTTTCGAGGCCATGAGCTCTGCCCATCGGCCATGAGACCAGAGGACAGAATTCCATTATGGGTCAATCGAACTCTTTCATGGCGGCAGGCAACAGAATTAGCTGAGTGAACAGAGGTGTCACAGGCATGGCAGAGATAAGCTCCATCTGCTCCACAGAACCAACGAGCTCTCTTTGTTCCACAGGCGTCACAGGGTCGAATCTCCCTCCCTCCAATTGCCATAGCCATTTTTGTCCCCTCTTCATCTTCTAAACGCATGGCCATGCTACAGGAACAGCAGATTCTAGGTTACAATAGTGCCACAACATAGATGCAATTTAAAACCCAAAACCAAATCCGAAAAGTTGGAGACTTGGTAATCTTATCTAAATTGTAGGAGGGCTCCTATTGGCTGGAGCCTTCGTCTCGTCACTTCATTGGCTTGGCCTATTCTATCTGCTATGGGGAATCTAGACGCGTGGCAGATTGGGTGTCTGGGTTTGAAGAATAACTGCATCGTCATAGATAAGTATGATCGTATTAGTCTCGTTTTCACTTTTTGGATAGAGGAAACTTCCAAAGATCTGACATTGCAAAAGATGTGACGCATCGAAAAGAATTATTCCTGTTCGAGCCAAAAAGTACTCAAAGATTTTAATGGCGATTTTTTATTCATACGAAAAGTCCTTCAATAGGGCATTGATCTTTTAAATAGTCTCCACGTAGTCCTTCAAAAGGACATTCATTATTTAAATTGTCTCCACGTGTCTCTGAATTTGTGGGGATCATATTTTAATTTGTTGCACTCCATAGAATAATGTAGATGAAAAAATATTCAACCTGAATTATTACGTTCAAGTTTTTTAGGTTTGGAAGTGCTTCCATCATGCTGATGTTTTTTCGTGCCTTTTTTTTTCTTAATTAATATTTAGATTTTATTCAATATTAAAAAAGAAGGCAATGTTCAATTGAGTAAATGAGGTAAATTATTTTTTAACTTGCATATCGATGACAAATATATTACTTATTTTAGCATAACATAAGACCAATATAAGCTCCTTACGAACAAACATGATAGAAATAACCTATGGAATGCCAAGAGTTACTACATAGAAATCCACTTTTCGAAACTACTCCAAAAATTGTGGAAGACCAAGAGTCACCTTGAACTCCACATTAGATGTCCCTATCACGAATTGAACTTGAGTTTCCACAATAAAACTCCAATGTTTTAACAACTTAAGCTCAATCCCTCGAGCTAAAGTAGATTTTTTTGAGAAGACTAGGAATTTTATACGTAGTTTTACGTGGAAAGCATTCTTTTCTTTGAAGTAGATGAATCTAACTTGGTAGATCAATGACTCATTCTATTAGATAATGGTGCAACATGATGGAATTAATCTGGGCCATTCATTTTATTTTTTTCTCATCATCATTTATTTTACCACTTATCGTTTTTCTCATTGTGTCATTCCTCAACTTCTTTCAAAACATGCATCCTATGATTCACACGAAAATACACAAATTTTCTAGCTGCCCTTAATCACTCTCTTACTTTGTACTCACCCATTTGACTAGATTTTTTATCAAAGCAAAAAAGACGAGTACTCCTAACCACATTCCTGAATGTTTGTGGTAAAGAACAAAGTTCATTTTCAAAAATCAAAGTAACACATATTATGGATATAGGAAAAAAGGTTCTGCATCCATTGATAAAGTTACTTGGTGGTAATGAATGCGACATATGTTTTGAATCAAAACACAGATACATTTTCAACTAAGTGAATTATTGCTTTGATAAATATATAAATGGTGATATACATAATATTTGTATATTATTTATTATATTTATTATTAATTATATCCATTTTATATATCAATTATTATATAATTACTTCAATTATTATATTTTATATCATGTTTATTATTAAATAATATTTTATAGTAATATTTTCTATTAGATCATTATATATTATATTTATTTACAAATTTATTTTTATATACAAAATTATATATCAATTACAGGGTAAGTGCAAGAAGTTGTATCCACTTAATGTGGAAGTTTTGGACTTAGTTAAAAGGTGGAAATTAGGCAGAAAGAATAGGAGACGAATCAGGATCCCGTTTACTCTCGACATCCCGAGCCTAAAATCAAACAGGATCTCATAGGCCCTGGGATCCCGAGCCTAGAGCTCCAAACGGGATCTCGTGTTGAAAATGAAATAGGATCCCATGTTGAAATGAAACGGGATCCCATTTCATTTCAACATGGGATCGCGTTTCGAATATATAATTTTTTTTTTTAACGAAATGCTGTTCATTTTTGCCATATGGGATCCTGATTCAAGGAGTGGAGCCCTCCCACGAATTGCCAGCAACCCGCCTTCAAGTCTTCCAGGTATGTCCAACACCCATTTATATTCAATATGTAATGTTTAGACTAATTTTTTAGTTAAAAAATTAGATTTTTAGTTTAAAAATTATTTTTTTTGTTAGAAAAAAATGTTTTTTAGCTTAACAATTTTTTTTTCATTAGAAAAGTATGTTTTTATTTTAAAAATTAGTTAAATTTAGTTTGATTTTTTTTTATGAATTGATTAGATTAGGATTTTTTTTAAACGAATAAATTTAATAAAATGTTGAAAACCTTGAAATGAAACGAAAACCCAAAAAACAATCAAAACCAAAACATTTAATTTACAAGATCAAAACAAAAATGAAAATGAAAACATAAACCAAAAAATTACAACAAAAATGAAACTATTTAAAACATCTAAATTGTATACAACATACCCCCTATGACCACATAGGATCACATCACGTCCAACCCCTTACGACCACATATGACCCTATAGGATCATCCATAGTGTCCAAAGGGGTCATTTATGTGGTCTTAGGGGGTCATGCATGCACATTCTAATGTACATGTGCGACCCCTTAGGAGCACATACATGACCCCTTAGGACACTATGAACGATCCCATGGGGTCGCACATGTACATTGTAGAACACATGCATGTATCCCCTTAAGCCATCTCCTATTTTCAAATTCATTCCCCTTTGAAGCCCCATTTGTCCTATAATTTAGTTTTAGCCATGTTTATATTATACCTTGAGTTAGAATGCACGCATGTGTGTGATGAGCCTTTACTAGGACCCCATTCTGTTCTAATGGGTCATAATCTAGTCCTAAGGGGTCACGCATGTGTTAGAACACATGTGTGACCCCTTAGAACAACATATGACCCCTTTTACCATCCTAATAGTTGGGGTATACTGTATACACTAAGTATAGCATGTTAAAAGGGCTCATATGTGGTCCTATGGGGTCACGCATGTGTTAGAACACATGCATGACCCCTTACAACACAATGT
Organism: Cryptomeria japonica; assembly: GCF_030272615.1. Lineage (NCBI taxonomy): Eukaryota > Viridiplantae > Streptophyta > Pinopsida > Cupressales > Cupressaceae > Cryptomeria > Cryptomeria japonica. The sequence goes on along the minus strand of NC_081411.1, from coordinate 669,248,781 downwards.
GGTCCTAAAGGCCCATCACACACATGCCACTTTTTTAACATTTATGTAGACAACATGTACCCCTTATGACCCAATTTGACCACATAAGATCTCATATATTGTGTACATGTGTCCATCCCCTTAACAAGTGTCTTAAATGATTAATTACAAAATTTATAGATGTTAAATTTAAAATTACTATTCTAAGAACCGGAAATTAACTAATTAACTAATTATGACTATACCCATCTTAAAACATACTATTACAATCATACCCGTTTTGATGTATACTAGGACCTATTAACTATATATATATATATATATATATATATATATATATATATATATATATATATATATATATATATATATTATTAAATGCCATTTATTAAATAGCATAATAGGTCCTAGTAACTATATATGAAATTAAGTAATTACGATCAAACTAAATAGAATTACTTGACCAAGTCTTAAGGGGATCCTAGTCATAATTATTTATTTAAAATGATCTCCTTAAGCCACATGTGTGGCTTATATTTAAAGTAAATCTTATTTCCTTTATTTGCCACATACATCCTATAATCTAGGTAGATGGTATTAAGCCACATACATCCTAATTAGGCCTATCATCTTAAGCCACATGCATCCTAATTAGGCCAATCCCTTTAAGTCATGTGTCTTAAATGATTAATTACAAAATTTGTAGATGCTAAATTTGAAATTCCTAATCTAAGTACATGAAATTAACTAGTTACAACCATACGGGCCTCTTAAATAGCATGTAATAGGTCCTATTAACTATATATTAAATTTATTAAACTTAATTATGATAAAATTTAATTTAATTTCGACCATGTCCCCTTAAGACGCATGTAATTAGGAAATGCTACATGTGCATCCTATAATTTAGGCCTATCACCTTAAGCCACATACATCCTATAACTTAGGCCTCTCCCCTTAAGCCACATACATCCTATAATTTGTAGATGCTAAATTTGAAATTCCTATTCTAAGTACATTAAATTAACTATTTACAACCATACGGGCCTCTTAACATACTATTACGACAATTCCCCTTTTAACATACTAGGACCTATTAACTATATATATTAGTAAATGCCATACATATTAAATAGCATGAAATAGGTCCTATTAACTATATATTCAATTTATTAAACTTAATTATGATCAAATTTAATTTAATTTCGACCATGTCCCCTTAAGACACATGTAATTAGAAAAATGCACATACATCCTATAATTTAGGCTTGTCCCCTTAAGCCACATACATCCTATAATTTGTAGATGCTAAATTTGAAATTCCTATTCTAAGTACATTAAATTAACTATTTACAACCATATGGGCATCTTAACATACTATTACGACAATTCCCCTTTTAACGTACTAGAGCCTATTAACTATATATATTGTTAAATGCCATATCTATTAAATAGCATGTAATAGGTCCTATTAACTATATATTCAATTTATTAATCTTAATTATGATCAAATTTAATTTAATTTTCACCATGTCCCCTTAAGACACATGTAATTAGGAAATGCACGTACATCCTATAATTTAGGCCTCTCCCCTTAAGCCACATACATCCTATAATTTGTAGATGCTCAATTTGAAATTCCTATTCTAAGTACATTAATTTAACTATTTACAACCATATGGGCCTCTTAACATACTATTATGATAATTCCCCTTTAAACATACTAGGACCTATTAACTATATATATTATTAAATGCCATATATATTAAATAGCATGGAATAGGTCCTATTAACTATATATTCAATTCATTAAACTTAATTATGATCAAATTTAATTTATTTTCAACCGTGTCCTATTAAGACACATGTAATTAGGAAATGAATGTACATCCTATAATTTAGGCTTGTCCCCTTAAGCCACATACATCCTATAATTTATAGATGCTAAATTTGAAATTCCTATTCTAAGTACATTAAATTAACTATATTTACAACCATACGGGCCTCTTAACATACTATTATGACAATTCCCCTATTAACATACATTCAATCTATCCCCTTAAGCCAATCTATTAACATACATCCTAATTAGGCCTATCCCCTTAAGCCAATTGTCCTAGTTAGGCCAATCCCTTTAAGCCATGTGTCTTAAATGATTAATTACAAAATTGTAGATGCTAAATTTCATTACGACCTATTTAGGCCTATCCCTTTAATCCAAAATTATCCTATTTCTAGTTTGATCCCCCCTTAAGCCACATGTCCTAACTAGAGGCCAATTCCCTTAAGACATGTGTGTGACTTGATGATTAATTAGAAACATTTTCATGTAGATATTAAATTTTAAATTCTGATACATGATCATATATTATATGCAAAATTGTGCATGTTCTTGATTTCATATGTACACATTAAATTTTTTATCATTTATCTGTCTGTAGAGTTTGTATATGTATATATATGTTTACAATGTATATATATATGTAGATTGTACATGTTTTAAAATCATTTGTAATTTAAATTCATGTTTTAGTTTCAAAAGTTAGATTTTAAATTTTTATTTGATTTTTAATTAAATGTATGTGTACATGTATATATATATATAGAGCTCAGATTACATACACATCATCACATGAATGTGTTTGATATAGAATATTTGCTTAATGCAACATGGCCTCAACCCCCCCAGATGACCTTGCCCATGGTGCACCACCTCCACCCCCACCTCCACCCCCACCCCCTCCTCCACCTCCACCCCCACTTGATAATCATCCTCCACCTTTTTATTCTGTCGAGGCTCGATTTCGAGCCATTATTGATGAGAATGTTGTATTCATACAAGGAAAAGTTAATGAAATCCTTAAAGCACCACATATATCCCCACACATGCACCATTTTGCATCGAAGATGCAAAACATTTTCGACGCAAAATGTTATTGATGCAATTAGGTCTATAGATGCAGAGCTTGATTCACATCAAGCATGGAGAGAGGAGAGATGCTGATTTTATTCTAATGGCCTCTCCCATAAGGAAATTTTGAACCTAAGAATAGACAAATATCACCTTGATCCATATTTTTCAAACCCCATCACAGATGAACCCATTCCACCAAACAAATCCCGCATATCCATGGGGTGGTGTACACATTGGGGCATGGCCAATAATTTTTGGGATCGATGGCAGATGGTATTTGACACTCCATCACATGCCAACTTAGAGTGCCCTTTATACTTCTTCAGAAAATTATTTGTAGAGTTTGTTTTGGGTTTAAAGCCCAATTTTTTTGATATAAGAGAATTCCAGGGTGTTGGTGGTGGCATGCCATAGGATAGGTTGGGAGCATGTATTTACCCCAATAGACCTTCCCATCGCCACGCCATTGTGGCTCCTATGCCTATTACACCTATGACTGTTCATCAACGTTCTATTATCTCCACATTGGACTCATTGACCACACTCACTAGTAGCCTTAGTCAGCAGATAGCTGATTTGTTGGACCATGGTGACATTGACACTAGTGAGGATGATGTTGACATGAGTACAACCATTCCATGTACATCGACACCTCATTTTTATATGAGTTGCCATCGACTATGCTATGGGCCTTGTGATGGTCTAGACCTTGCTTCAAGTTCACATCATGGTTCATCCTCTTCAGCTGCACGGGGAGCATCCACTGATCATGATAATATTGGTTCATATGTCAATTTTCTTTGTGCCGATGATCATCCCGTAGATCATGATTTACATGGTAAACAGGTATGGGGAGATCCAATTTTTACGTATAGTTTGCACTATATATATATTTAAATTTACATAATTTATATAGATATATCTATCTATATGTCTTCACTATTTACACATTTACATGTCTCCAGACCATGTTTGGGGCGACTCTGACTTCCACATCGGATTACCCACCTGCCACTGTGGTGAGTGCAGCTCCTCCAGCATCGGTTGTTGTGGATGAGCAGAGAGATTCTGTACATTGACACTCTATCTTAATTTATATATATATATTTAGAGATTTAATTGATTTTGTTCATCAAAATTACATGATATTTTAAATAAATAAATAAACATCATGTACATTTGATTTAATATCTAGATTTAATTAATTTTTTTGTACTAGTGGACACGACCATCAGGATGAGTTTACATTCAGATGGGCCATATGATCATCCTAATCCTCTTGTTAGCTTTTTGCATACATCGTCTGCATTTCAGGTATTTAATGTTGATTTAAATTAAAAAAATTTGATACAAGTTTCAGATATTTAATTTAAAAATTAAATTAATTTGTATATTATATAATATATGTACACATGCGTGCATATAATTGACACGTGCAACTCTTTTTTAGATAACTTGTAGGATCTTGTTGATAGTGGAGTTTTTGTTGATGTCGCCCCAGATACTGTAATGCATAGAGGAGAGGATCTGAGTCAGGTACATGAGTATGAACATTAAATTAGATCTCTAGTTCAAAATGAACATTTTAAATATAAATTTAATTTAAATTTCTATTTTAAATCATTGATCTTGATCTATATAAATATGTGTGTGTGTACATGTACTATATATAGCATGAGATACCAGTGCCATCGACTGCCCCTATAGCACCTAGAGATGCAAAGCCCTCAATAGAGTCTAAAGGAGATGAGCCTACTCATGTACACATATGTGCTACTAAACTTATAATTCAAATTTTTAAATTGTTTATATATATATATATATATGAACATGAACTACGTAGAACTCTCACAAACCTGAACATTTTTGTCTTGCAGAGTGGATCTTCTCCTCTTTGTCTGCATGGCTTGAAGAGGAATCTAGATCATATTTAGGGCTTACACCCGTTTTCATTTTAGGGGCTAGATTTGTTACATGTTTCATGCAGTTTACTGACATTTGATCATTCCATCCCATGGGACTTGTTTATTTTGCGCGTATATATATATATATATATATATATATATATATATATATATATATATATATATATATATATATACATATATATATATATATATATGTATATATATGTATATATGTATATATATGTATATATATGTATATATATATATATATGTATATATATGTATATATATGTATATATATATATATATATATATATATGTATATATGTATATATATATATATACATATATATATATGTATATGTATATGTATATATATGTATATATATATATATATGTATATATATATATACATATATATACATATACATATACATATATATATATATATATATATATGTATGTATGTATGTATGTGTGTATGTTTTATGTTGGAGTGTTCACTTCTCTAGTACACATACATACATGTGTTTCATGGAAATTATATTTATAATCATCTCGAGCTATGTAAATTTCATTTATTTTTAATCTAAATCTATATACATGTGTATGTGTACATACATGATACTAAAACTAAATAGTTAGATTAAAAATAAATGAAGCAAGTGTAATTGAACACATATACACATGAGCAATTGATATTTATAAAATAGCACACTTGTACACATGTACATATATATACATTAAAAAAAAAACACTTGTAATTTTGATATTTTTCCAAATAACACGTGTACACACACAAATGTTGTATACATTAAAAGTTTCTAAAATAACCATGTACATGCACACATATATACATACTAAAATCTTAAATATAAAAAAGTTTACTCCAGGTGCATCCCTTGAATATATAATAATTTAGCTTCATCCACATCTCAAAATAGCAAATGCAATTGAACACATATACACATGAGCAATTGATATTTATAAAAATAACACACTTGTACATCTCAAATTAAAAATTTTCAAGATCCACATGTCTTAAATCTATATATTAAAGTCTAACTCAATATTCTGAAATCTAAAGTATTATATAAGTTTGATCCAATCTAAGACATTAAAAGAAGTTTCAAAAGCGATCTAGATAAATTATATCTCCACAGTTTCAAAATTGATCTATAGATTTTGAATTAGATCTCCACAATTAAAAGCCTGGTTACAAGATGTACCTACATGCACCAAAAAAATAAAAAAATCAGAACTTAATTAGAAATAAACTAGGTCAAATTTAATTAAAAATACAAAACTAAATTAACTAAGTCAAATTTAACCTAAAAAATGATGCATACATGTACCAATTAAGACATGGCTTAAAAGGGGAAATTATTTAAGCAATTGAACAATTTTTATCATTGAAAAACATCAAATATAAAAATTAAAACTAAACATTTAACAAAAAAAAGATGCTTACTGGAATTCATTGGAAATCTTGATTTAATTCTAAAGATTCATAAACTCGTTTCACATGCCACCAACAACAAAAAACTACTTTAAAGAAAACCTACAACAGCAAAAAATAGTTAGATATATATTATATATCTATGATTTAAATCTAGGGGGGTGAATTAAATTATAAGTAAATTATAGGACATGGCTTTAGGGGAAATTAATTGATTAGGACATGGCTCAGCTTAAGGGGATGGGTGTACAATTGGGACATGTGGCTTAAGGGGATCAAACTAGAAATGGGACATGTTTCTTAAAAGAGGACCATTTGAAGTAAATTATAGGACATGGCTTAAGGGGAAATTATTTGACTAGGACATGACTCAGCTTAAGGGGATGGGTGTACAATTGGGATATGTGGATTAAGAGGATCAAAATAATGACAAAAAAAATTAGAATCTAGATGGAAGTGCAAAATAGTCAAGTTCACATTTTAAATGAATTATGAAAACAGGTAGATATATTAAAATAGCAGTTTATAATATTAATTTAAATCATTTCAAAAGACATACATAATTTTAAAAAAAGTATATGTACCTCTATATATTAAATACTTATTCCATGTTACATGTAACACAATTGTGTAAGATCTCTCAATAAGGGGATGAGCCTATATACAATAATATTTAAACCATCTACATGATCAAATGTGTAATAAAAAGAAATTATACATGTACACAATATATACATACATACATGTTTAACATGTATACATACCTCTTTATTTAAATACTTATTCTATTGTACCATTTGCATCCTCTCTTTTTTCCAAAGCATCTATGATTGTCTTGTTTCACATGCCCCCAACAACAAAAAACTACTTTAAAGCAAACCTACAACAACAAAAAATAGTCAGATATATATTATATATCTAGGATTTAAATCTAGGGGGGTGAATTTAAGTTAAAACTACCTAGACATGCAGCTGAAGGGAAATTAACTAATTAAGACATATAGCTTAAAACAGGATCATTTGAAGTAAATTATAGGACATGGCTCGACTTAATGGGAAATTAATTGATTAGAACATGGCTCAGCTTAAGGGGATGGGTGTACAATTGGGACATGTGGCTTAAGGGGATCAAACTAGAAATAGGACATGTGCCTTAAAAGAGGATCATTTGAAGTAAATTATAGGACATGTCTTAAGGGGAAATTAATTGATTAGGACATGACTCGGCTTAAGGGGATGGGTGTACAATTGGGATATGTGGCTTAAGGGGATCAAAATAATAAGGACAAAAAAAATTAGAATCTAGATGGAAGTGCAAAATAGTCAAGTTCACATTTTAAATGAATTATGAAAATAGGTGTATATATTTAAAAGGCCATTTATAATATCAATTTAAATCATTTCAAAAGACATACATAATTTTAAAACAAGTATACATGCCTCTATATATTAAATACTTATTTCATTACATGTAACACAATTGTGTAAGAGCTCTCAATAAGGGGATGGACCTATATATATCAAACAATAATATTTAAACCATCTACATGATCAAATGGTATGTAATAAAAAGAAATTACATATGTACACAATATATACATACATACATTTAACATGTATACATACCTCTTTATTTAAATACATATTCCATTGTACCATCGACATCCTCTCTTTTTTCCAAAGCATCTATAATTGTCTCGTGATCTTCCATAGAAATTGTCCACAACTTTTTATTACTAGGTCTACTGCGATATCTCACTAGTTGTATATTTGTTGCAGCAATCAAATGTGAGTAGTGTATTATCTTCTTATGTGTTTCCTAATCTTCAAAAGAAGGCAAACCATTCTTCCTTGTCAAATATTTCCTTAGCCAAGTTCCAACAACTACCACTGAACTAGTCGGATAATGAAAACCATCATCATCTTCTCAAGGATTAACTAGTTTGTGTTTAGTCTCAACACATCGAGCCAACCAATATTTTGTTTCCTCTTCATTGTCCTCAGGTGCAACAATGGCATACACATGTCGTAGACAAACAAAAAATTAATAAGTTATCACAATTTAGAATTAAAAAAATGCCATTTTTAATTTACACTAAATATAAAAAAATTTGAAACTAATTTTATTAAATGTCGAACAAAATAATAAAAAAATGACTACCTTTCTGTACAAGGTCTGAAACACGATCATAATCATTTGATGCAAATAGGTCATCATTATCTTCAATTATGTTAATATGATCTTGTGCTTGAGTAGGAGTCAACGATTTTTTATTCCAATCTTCAACCCATTTAGTATTCTCACATATATCAGAATCACCTGAAATACAAAACTGACAAAAACATGCAAGTTCCCTTATCCATATAGTCCATGTGCTTGCATTTGGACTCTTAAATGAATGCCATTATGTTGATCTGCTAATTTTCTCACAATCAAGTTTCAGCACAATGATTTCCTCTTCAACTAACCAAAAGAACCGTTGAATTGTAGAGTTCACACTTGATCCAGTAGATAAGGTTGTGTTGCACCAATCTACAATTGCACGTGCATCTTTAAATTTTACATTATCTTCAAATTTTATTTGCCCTCTAGCATGAATTCTTTTAACACATGCACCAGCTCCATCATGTTCTCCTTTACCATGTCCAGCTTCAAAAAAACTCCATATATGTTGGATATTGTATTCCTTGTGAGCCTACTTAACCAATAAAACATTTGAGCATTCTTGAATTGTCCAGTACAATTATCTGACCATATAAGACATTATGTCATCTGGATTCCTCTTTCTCTTATATTTTTATAAAATATGCTGAAACAATATTGGACAAACTCTGAAAAGTGCATCCTATTATCACTCACATAGAAATGACACTCCCTTAGGATTTTTCTATCATCCTCTGTGCTATCATCCGCATGTCTATAAACAATATGAACAAAAATAGCAACTTGAGTGGAATTATAATATTGAGATTGAATTTCCTCTTGTGGCTTAAGAGTATAGTTTTTTGCAAATTCCACCCCTGATAGTATAGTTCCAACTGGAAATGTATTTATACATGTGTAAAATTGAGAATCAAGCCATCTAGCATGTTGAGAGTGTGTCACATATTTTGGTACAATCTTACTTTTAGATTCTGACATGAATGCATGTATACTAACCTTCTTTTTGATTAAGTCTTCACGTTTTCCTATTTTCCCATCCTTTAAGGGATACTCAACATTCTTAAATCTTCTAACATCCACTAGTTGTTGTCCAAAATCAGTTTCACTACTCTCATGCATACATTCTACTAGTGATGAAAAATTGCCACAACTAGAACATTGTCCAGAGATACATGAATGTAAATAAAATAATTGTCCATCAGTTCTTTGACAAAATAAACTTACTACAAATTCTTTGATTGATTTAGGTGGCATATCAATACCACATTCTTGGATAAGCATGTTACTATGCAAAACACAATGTATGTATTGAAAAACATCATAATAGTAATGAAATTGCACATGCTTTCTACAACAACAAGAGACTCTTTGCTTGTTAATTTTCATGTACCAGGGCTTTCATTTTTTAAATGATCTTTGACTTATAGTGATATTTCAAGGTAACAAAACTTCATCCAAAAATTTTCTATAAAATTTAGTTTGAGTTGTGTCTAATAGGTGTTTTGGATGAGGGTCATGAATTTTACACCCCACTCTCAACTTTAGAACATCTCTGGCATTAGATGATACCCTTGTATTATCATTCCAAAAATTTTCAACCAAAGATTTCACTTCAATATTCAATTTCATATCTAACCTGCAAAGTCTACCACTAAAACTCCAACTTTGGTTGATTGGATCACTTTCAATACTTTCTCTTCTTTTAGCTTCTCTAACCAATGTTTTTGGATTCATCTTTAAAATTCCACTAATGTTGCTTACCATCCTTTTATTCAAGGTTGTTTTATTTACTATGGCAGTTGTTATAGCTCGTCACGCCGCATTCTTATCTTTAGATTCACTCATTGTACGAATAGATTCAATGGCCTTGCAACAGTAGACATAGCATGCTTAACGGATTCATCTTTTTTTCATCACTTTTCTCATTTTCCACATTCTCATCAATTGCATCATAAGTTGACATTGAATTGCAAGTTTTTTTTGATAAAAAAATTCTTTGTATATTCTATTGGCATATGTTCTTATCTGTCTCCAAGAAATCTTACTAGGAAGATTATCCAAAACATTTTTTTCATTTTTTTATAAAAAAGTTTCCCTAATCTTCAACAATTGGAGGATTTTCATTTTCACCATGTTCAAAAGGATTTTCAGTTTCAACATTCAAAAGAATTTCATCTTTACCAACATGAAGGTTTACAATTTCATGGACAATTCTATCAATCTCAACATTGGTATATCTAGGTTCTACTAAATCATCAATATGGATATCACCTATAATCACATTATCCATGTCTTGTAAAGAAGGATTTGAAGATGTACCTAGATTTGAGGATGTTGTACTTGGAATATTCTTCATAATTATTTCATTCACATCATCATCATCCATAATTGTATCATCTACGTCCATCTGATCCCCAAGGCATCATCTTGAATGTTTGTCTCTTCCATTGTTGTGGATCTAGAAGCATTAGGATTATCCATTTGTCAAATCATCATTCTTCTATGCCTTTGACGTTTGGCCTCCTTCTCTCGTTCTTCTTGAATTTCCTCGATGGTCAATTTCCTCCTTTGTTTCTTCTTCTAACGTTGTTTAGACCCCATGACATAAAAATTATGCAATAAATGCCACCTTCAAAAAATGGATCTAAAATTACAACAAAAGAGCATCCAAAGGACAACTAAATCATAATATATCATGTAAAAACTCATACATTTGAATTGACATGTTTAATTATGTTAAATGATCATATATTTATACAATTTTGAAAAAAAAAATTAATGGAAAAATAAAACGGGATCCCTTTTCAACACGGGATCCTATTTTAATTCAAAACAGGATCCCGTTTGGTTTTTTTTATTAAATAATTTGCAATATAGAACGGGATCCCGTTTTCAACATGGGATCCCGTGTTGAATGAGATCCCATTTGTAAAAATATTTTTTGGGGGCCCTCTTGTATGTTTGGAATTAGGCTTGGTAAATGGTTTAGAAAGCCGAACTTGAGGCTCTGAATTGGTTTGACCTACAACTTCAAGCCCAAATCAAGCTTCATACAAAAAAATGACTTCAAAAATATATCTGAACACCTGATTTACAGAATTATTTTAAACAACAAAAACCCATTATAGTACACACTCTAGATTCCAAATATATAATTTTTTAAGAGAATGGATCAATATTTTTAGTTTTAAAATAATTTCTAATGAAAGAGATCCATAAACTTGAAATAACACGGTTTTTAAAAATTTTAATAACTTTTTTGCCTTTAAGTTTTTTGAAAAAAAAATTATATGGAATCAAACTATAGACAAATCTATATAGTTAAGTTTAGGTCAAATTATGCTTGCCGTACACACAAATTTTTCAAAACAGTGATTATGCCTAGTTAAAAAATAACAAAAAAATATATATGGAAAAAAATTACAAAACAATATCCTCATCAAAGGTGAGTGAGTTATAGATCTTTTCCCAAAAGGATAAAGAAAAATACTTTCATTTAGGTCAAATTATGCTTGTCGTACACTTTTAAACTATAGGTTTTACTAATGCCTATTCAAATAAGATCTGGGTATTAAAAAAAATTACATATTTCGAAAGTAGACTTCGAGCACTACATTTTCTATTACTGAATTTTTTCAAGAATCATCCTTTAAGTGCCTCAAATATTTAGGTCAAATGGGACGAAATCAAAAACAAAGGGAAAAAACTTCCACTTTTTGGCCAAGAAGTGGACACAACTTCTTGCACTTTCCCTACATGTATTATTTTATATTATATAAATCAGTAAATGTAGTATAATATGTAATGAATAAGTATAATTATATCTCTCTACTTCTCCTCTCACCTATCTCTCTTTTTCTCCCTCCCTCTCCCTCCATCTCTATCCATTTATACATTGTTCACAATATATTTTTCAGTGATGTCAACCTAATGTCTGACAATATGTGTTCTCTTTAATGACGATCAGTTGTTACGTGGAGATTGATATTGTTGATGTCAATGGGGAGAATATTTGTAGTGTTGTCATTTGTTTTCAATGTGCAGTTTGTATTGGAATGTCAAATATATTTTAGTAAAATATGTGGAGATAGTTATTACTGATTGAAGTTGCTTTGGTGTGGATTTTCACCTTTCTTGATATTAGATATCTACATTTAGTGTGAGGTATTGATGGTAATTATGGTAGCATAATGTTGTGGATTCGTAGAATGATGACGATGATGACTAAGATGTGATTTTCTTGGCCTTAGAAGCACTCTTGTTCAAGTTAATGTTGTTTCTGGAATATTTGAAATATGAGGAGATTTGATATGCAGGATAGAGTATTTAAAGTTTGGCTGGAATAATGCTCATCTTTCCTCTACACTTGAGAATTTGGTCTTGCGGATTTGGACATAACGTTTATGCTCTATGGACATTACACTCCTACTTTTTTAGGTTCATAGTGTTACAACTGATATGACTAGTGGTTGTTATTTCTAATAGTCTGGTTGTCCATCAAAAGTAGATTTGATTGGTCTAGAAAATGCTCTTCATTTCTCTACATTGATGTTTTAATGCTACAAATTAGAGGACATTCTTGGGCATGTGCACAAAGATGGTGGTCAGAAAAGTGGACACCACCCAAAAAAAACTTGGAAAAATAGGTAGCGCATATGCGGTTTTAAAATTTCAAATTCCCGTGTACGCGCTTAGGTTTATTCTTCCCGAGCCTAGAAAAGGTAGTGCATACACGCTGAGCTTAGGAAACTAAGCACGTACGCGCTACGCCTAGGAAAATTAGCATGTATGTGCTGCTTATAGGAAAATGAGCACATACACGCTAATAATCCTAGTAAAACCGCGTACGCGGTGCCTGATGAAAAAAGTTTTTAAAAAAACTGGGTCCTCATTTACCCGAAAAGCGCATTTTTTACTATCTTTTTTTCCCATTTTCTAACCTAAACCGCGAATAGGGTGTGGAATTTGTCCTCAGGCTATGGATCAAGGTTAGTTTTTGTTTTTTTTGTCTTTCTTTCTAGTTTATGCAATTTGTTTTACATTTTGAATTTAATTTCATTAATTTTGATTAGGTTTTTTCATTTTTTGTTTCAAAAACTAGATTCTTCTAATCCAGAACAAGAACAACCAAATGCACCTCCTGAAAACCCACAAGAAAAACCAAATGCACCTCCTGAAAACACACAAGAACAACCCCCAATTCCTCCTTTTGGCTGCACAACCAAAACACAAGAAGAATTAATTAATCAGCTAGGGCAAAATACATCCAAAATCAATAGATTGATTGTAAAATTGAAAACTTCTGAGCTTGACCATCATCAATCCCTCACCATTAGCCTAGAAACATTAGCTAGTGGTGCCATAGCTATTTCCACAGAAATTACCAAATGGGGAAGCTTTAGGGATAGGTGTCATCAATTCTATGCCAATGGGCTATGATACGATGGAGTTAAAAACAAAAATATTTCTAAACAACAAATATGTGCCCTTTTTGTTGACCCCAAAACTGGTCAGTCATTACCTCCTAAAGTAAAGAGGTTTCCCATACATTGGTGTACCAATGTGCAGATGAAGAATATTTTTTGGCAGAGGTGGTGGATGGTCTTTGACGATCCAACTTGTAATAATTATGAGGTGCCATTATATTTTTTGAGAAAAATATATTGTGATTTTTTCCTCAATGTGCACCCAAATTATTTTGACATGAGAGAGTTTCATGGTAGAGGTGGTGGCTCTGCCCAAGATAGACCTAGAGCTCATAGGAGATTAGCCGCGGAGAGTCACCCCCCCCTAGCACCCAAACCCAAGGTGCATCAAGCTATCCCATTAGAGCTGAAAGAGTCGATGGAGCTACAGACTCTTCAGGCAGCCACAGCATTGACTGGTGCCATCATCCAGCATGGGACATCATTAGCACACCCTATTGTATTGGATGATGAGCCGTTAGAGGGCGACAGAGAGCCCATCGAGCATATGTGTGTTAGTTGCTCAGGGATATGCTCAGGCATAGATGATGCAGCTGGTGTAGATGGCTACTCATATCATCTATGCACGATTTTTGGTTGTAGATGTTAGGCTCACACGGTTGAGGATGTCGCGCTGACAGATGAGTTGATGGACATGGTGTTTGCCCATGAGCCACAGACACAGGTGTGTTGATTTGAATTCAGAACATTTTATTTATCAGTCACTTTAATTTTGTAATTACATAAATGAATTTTTATTTATACATCAATTTAAATTGAGACAAATAATATGCATTTCAGGATGCAGCAGCGGTATCCCATACACCTCCCCCAGTTACCACAGCTGCAACTTCGACGCTTGAGGTATAAATTTTGTAACATGTTAAAATAGAATAGTACACTTTGAATTTAATAAAATACAAGATATACTAACTATCTTTAATGCTTGGTCCAATTTCTAGTTTGTAGGTGTTGACAGGGGACAAAATGTTCTAGATTGATGACATCACGCTGTCGGGGATCGATTTTGGCCTACAAGGCTATACAGTATCATATTTTGTACAACTCTTTTTATGTATTGTTTTGATGGAATATGCAAGTCATTTGATTTTAGATTTTTAAAATTATGTTTAATTTATTATCTGTACTAATATCTCATGTTAATTTTCTATTCTTAGGGCACCCCCTCCGCGTCTAGGGCTCATCCGAAGAAAAAGAATATCTCAAAGACGCCAAAACATGTGAAGAAGGTAATTGAACACATTTTTAGTTGTACAATTGTTTGAAAATGTTGAAATCAAGTATTAGTTGGGGTTTGTAGATTGATTAGTGTTTTTTGTCTATTTTACATGTACAGCGGCCATTGAGCTTTGTGGATATGTTGAATGCACCTGATTCACCCACGAATCAAGAGAGGGTGGAGGTATGTATCTCTACTTTATTTTCTTGATTTCATGATTATATGCACGCGTACATGTGAACTTGTGATATATTATAATCTTATATTTTTTTCATACAGCAAATATCCATACCTATTTCGTCAATGGTGAACCCTCCTCCTTGCACTGGAGAAGCATATCAGGATCTGGTACACTTTTGTTTGATATGTAAAATTAATTATTTTCAACCTTCAATACTTATCATTATATTAATTGTATTTAATCTTTGTACAATTTTTGTATAGGTAATAGCGACTGTTTCTACATCTATGGTGAGCCATCCTCAGTCCATTGGAGAAGCATTTGAGGCACAGGTACGTCATTGTTCTCTATATTATAACTTTTAAGTGTTTTTGATATATTTATGTTAGTACATTGTATTAATTGTACATTTAATCTACAATAGACTTGTTCGCAGTACGGCCATAACGTGGATCCATTGTAAGTATGTCTTCAAGAAAACTCCTAAGAGTGACAAGGAAAGGAGAGCGAAGACATTAGCTCCTGGATCAGCCGATGAGGTAATCTACATTTCAATTGCAAAGGAATTAAAGTTAAATGCATAGTTATGATGTCAATTGTGAACTATTTTCTACAAAAGAATTCTAACTTGGCTTTTGAATTGTGGTTTTGTAGCCATCTACAGAGCCATGTACTGCACCGAAGAGGCTTGATTTTGATGATCCACCAGAAGTTTAGGATCATATAGTGTTAGTTTTGGTCATAGAATGACAAATACATGTAAATATATTCTACATTTTTATTGTATATTGATTTGGACATGGAATATGCCACATTTTTGTAATATGTTCATCATTTAATTGATTATTCAATGCGGTATCTTCTTCAATTGCATTAGGTTCAAACGGTAAATTATCAAATGTTTCTTCTTCAATTGCATTAGGTGCATTATATAAATTTGGTAAATCGAATTGAGATATTGAGGTTGACATACCTTCTTCTCCCATTATTCTTATGTCACACAATTTCTTCATACGCTACCTTTGTCTTTCCTTTTGAGCCTCTAATTGTTCCATCGTTCCTCGCTTGTTCTTTCCCATGGTTAATATTGGTTGACCTAAATAGAATCATATTACATATATATGTAAAGAAAAGTTCAAAAATAAATAAATAACCATAAGTATGCATCTTATCACTATTTTTTGGAATCAAACTATTAAACAATCACAATTTAATCATTTGAAACCATGCAAAAACAAAAAACTAATAAAAACAACAATAAAATCATTTGAAATAATGCAAAAAAACAAAAAAAATCACTTACTTTTCTGTATACAACAGTGACAGAAGTGCAGACATAGTTCCAGTGGGGCCTTCAATGACCTCAAAAATTTCTTTTGAGGTTGTTGAGGCTCTTGGGCAACTAAAACTATGTCTATAAATCATGTACGCACTACATTGATAACCGTGTTACGCGCTTCTAGGCCATAAAATGTTGGCAAGCCCAATGGTATTCTCAGCTTATGACTAATAAGTATCGTGTATGCGCTTATGAGTAAAAAGTACTGCGTACACGCTAATAAGGCTTTAAAAACTTATGGACCTTGGGGTATGGAGGAAGGGAGAGGGAGAGAGGGAGAGAAGAGGGGAGGAAGAGAGAGAGAAGGAAAGGAGAGGGGGGAGAGGAGAGAGAGGGAGAGAGAGGGAGAGAGGGAGAGGAGAGGGGAGAGGGAGAGAGAGGGAGAAGAGAGGGGAGAGGGGAGAGAGAGGGAGAGGAAGAGAACATGGGGGGAAGGGAGAGGTAGAGGGAGGGAGAGAAGAGGGGGGAGAGAGAGAGAGAGAGAGAGCGAGAGAGAGGAGAGAGAGAGAGAGAGAGAGAGAGAGAGAGAGAGGTGGGAGAGGCAGAGAGAGGGAGAGGGGAGAGGAGAGGGGAGAGGGAGAGAGAGGGAGAGGAGAGGGGAGAGGGGAGAGGGAGAGAGGGAGAGAGACATTGGGGGAAGGAAGAGGTAGAGGGAGGGAGAGAATACATGATAAAAATCAAAGAGGAAGTTGCAGATAAGAAGTAAATTCACTTACTTCTTAGTAGTGCAAACACAATTACAGTGGGGTATGGAGGGAGAGAAGAAGAGAAAGAGGGATGGGGTATGGAGGAAGGGAAAAAGGGGAGAGAGAGAGAGAGAGAGAGAGAGAGAGAGAGAGAGAGAGAGAGAGAGAGAGAGAGAGAGAGAGAGAGAGAGAGAGAGAGAGAGAGAGAGAGAGGGGGGGGGGGTGGGAGAGGAGAGAGAGAGGGAGAGGAGAGGGAGGGGAGAGGGAAAGAGAGGGAGAGAGGGAGAAGAGAGAGAGAGAGAGAGAGGAGAGGAGAGAGAGAGAGAGAGAGAGAGAGAGAGAGAGAGAGAGGAGAGAGAGGAGAGAGAGAGAGAGAAGAGGGGGGAT